>NC_079455.1:33406361-33466361 GCF_903798145.1 Danio aesculapii | reverse complement strand
CAGTCAGCAGTCTTAAAGGGGCCACTTTCCATTTCCCCTCTCCTGCAACACTAGTGTGCAACTTAAGCAAAACAGATACTAAAATTGTTTTACATTTGGTTTTGTAGTTCGGGCCTAATTACATGTTTGTTGCAGTTTTTAATCGTTTAAGTTTATTTGATTGACTAAATATAAATCAGTAGATATTATTAACGCATTTATTGGGTAAAATTGCTACTTTTAACTGTCATTCAATGTGTTTTGGTCATTATCAATGCACTGTCACTTTAATTGAGCATGAGCAGTGTGACAAAAATAGACCCAGCGCCAAAACTATCGCAGCACTGCTGCTTCAGCGTCGCTCACGCCTCGCACTGACGCGCTGCTGCTGCATGCGGTATGAAAGCTCAAATCTGTTTACATGGACGCCGAATAAACACGCTCTGCTCACGCGCTATAATAAACTATAATCTGCCCCCTTATCATCATTTTTGAGGTAAAGAATTAAACTATGTATGACTACTGTCTCTTGTGGATTGCAATTGATCTAATTTTCTCTTGAACATCTTTTCAGTCAAACCCCGTCACCGTGACTAGCCATCCACCTGCTGGCACGACCCTTCTCAGCCTCTCTCCCAGCGAGCGACAGTGTGTGGAGACCATTGTGGGCATGGGTTATTCCTATGAGGGTGTTCTCAAAGCCATGCAGAGACAAGGACAGAATGTGGAGCAGGTCTCTTTTTAGACTGATTAACTGTCTGTGATGCTGATGTATTTGTAAATAATTGAATGAGACCCTTTAATTATTCAGTTCTGCTATTTGACTCATTTATAGGTGCTGGAATACCTGTTTACTCACAGTCGACTGTGTGATCGAGGCTTCGACGCGACAGCTGTGGAGGAGTGTTTAGAGATGTATCAGGGCTCAGAGGAGAAGGTTGGTGAACCACAAACTTTAATTTAGTCTGTGGACAAATTTGAGTATGTATTTGCGTGTATGCTGGTTTTCATGTGTTTGGAAACACTGATCCTATATAGGAATTATTGAAAAAAGAAGTATAGGCTTTCATGTAAGCTACTAAAGAGTTTGTGCTGTCTGACATCCTCATAGATTCTGTTGTTTTTGAAAATGAAATAGTTAACTGAAGGTAGTTAACTGCATAGTAACTGATATTAGAGTTCTATGTAAAGGAAAGAAATGACCATTAACTCATAATCATATTATAACCATGGTTTTATTAAAAGGTTAATTGTAAATTTGTATTTGATCACACTCTATTGCGTTTTTGTTTTAAGTGAAGTTTATTTATCAACAAATTTCGAGAGGATCACGTGTTTATGATTGCTTGCGACCGGTCCCGCATTATCCAATTTATGATTCACCAATCAGACAATTCCTAAGCCACTATAAATACCCTAAAGTTCCATATAGCAGCCATCTTCGTTTTGAAGAATGCCCCCTTTCACCCCTACTGCTTCTCCTTCTTAGATGGGTGGCACTGTTACCTAGTGGTTAGCACTGTTGCCTCACAGCAAAAACGTCACTGGTTTTATTCCTTACCAAGCCAGCCGACGTTTCTGTGCGGAGTTTACACATTCTCCTCCTGCTCGCATGGGTTCTCCACGGGTCCCCCAGTTTCCTCCCACTGTCCAAAAACATGCAACTTAAGTTAATTGACATATCCAAATTGGCACCATAGATGTGGTCCTAGTTATTTCTTAAGAGCAATCACTATCCGTTCATTAGCTACTACAGCAGGGGAGTTCTCTAGATCTACCTGAGCTCAAATGTCCCTCTCGCCTTGCAAATGGGAAGGAGCCCCGGGCTCGAGGATCTTATGAGCTCAGGGCTCTCTCCTGGGACAGCATGCCAAATCAGCTTTATAATCAATCATCAGCTAAGTGAACTCTTGGAAGCTGGGTTTTTAATAAAAACGCTCCTGGTCCTGACTGACACTGTTATTGCATTTCAACAAAATAATCACTGTACACACTATACAGCCTGAATGCATGATACATTTACGCTTACTGGGGGTGCACATGTTTTGCCAACATATGTACTTGCTGTATACCACTTGTGTAATTGTCATGTGAGAGGTGCCAATGAGAGATTGATGGATGATAGCCACACCCTATTCAAAAGTTTGCATTTCAATCTGTGTACTGAAATGGAACCATGGCATTTCTAAAATAAAACCTAAGCATTTTCAAAACGCTATATTTTCATTGGTCAAAGATACTGGAGTACTGTTGATGCTTGGTGTAATCATAACAAAACATAGGGCTGGGACACACCAAGCCGATGCCAAACAACTAGCATAGACGAAAATCAACTAACAAAGCTGCTTGTGAACATGCCAAACTGAAGGCTGCCAACTGATTCAAGCACGTGCGTTCTGCGCCTGCACTAGAGGACATGTCTTTATGCATTAGGGGGCAGTATCTGCTGTCTTGTTCAGAAGGACATTAGTGTAAACAGCACTTCACATCATACCAAAATGTTGAACAGCATTTTTTTTTTGAAAGCTTGAGGATTTAATTGCATTGCATTAAAATGATCAAGCCACAGTAAAGGCTTTCATAACATTTAATAAATTAATTTTTAAATTCATCAAACGATCTTAATTCTTTTTTTTCAAATTCACAATTGTTCAACATTGATAAAAAAAATCCACATAGCTGGTGTGACGTCATTTCATACTAAATTAGGGCAAAAAAATTGTATTCGTAGTTTAAAAAAACTTGCTAAAGCAAACTTTGCATAAAAGCTACAGTCCCTTTAAGGCAAGTCATTTCACTCTGCGGCCATTTTTGGAGCACCTCTCGGGCACTATTCTTGGGCATTCTGTCTGAATGGGGAAACATCAAATTCTATTTTAAATCACCAATACAATAAAGCAACAACTGTCTCCTAAGTTTAGTTTATAAACGTTAGAATCAAACAAAATCAACATGTTTTCAGGTTGCCAAAGCTAATGCGCATGCACACTCGAAAATAACGAGATCACGACACCAACCTCATTTATGGCCGTTCTACATATTATCATCCTCTGGATGATGATCCTCAGATTTATGCTGGTCTTCTGAAGTAATCCACAACTTGGTCTTGATGGTGAATCTCCTCCAGAAATGACAGTGACTCTTTGTTTACAAGTTTTTGGGCGTTTGAGAAGTTACTTTCATGTGATGTGCGTTTGACAGGACAGACTACCTCCCGTTTTTTGATACAAAATAGATTACAAAACCAAAAATCTTTTGTTCTCAAGTGTAGTTGGTTCACATAAAAGTACAAATTTTAAGCTTTATATGGATGTATTTCCTATATCTGTGAACAAGGACTGCTGAGATTCTGGTCCATTTGTTGACCACTAAACTCTCATAAAAGCACATGTTTGGTCTGAGCTTTGTCCTCGGCAAAACGTCAGCCTATAGTGATCGATGATTGGCTCCTGTACTAGTAGGCGGGGTTTCATTCACCATATTGACTGTTACACCTTTGCCCATTCAAAACTATGAGAGTGACGCGTCTTGTGTATTCTACAGTCTTTGATAAAAGTCAGTGGCAATTATGTAATATGTAGGAGTGGCTCTGGGGCTCCACCTTCATTTGGGTACTTAAATATCTTTAACATTGTCTCCCCACAGGCTCTGGAGTTTCTGCAGCTGATGTCCCGCTTTGGGGAAATGGGCTTTGAGAGGGACACTATTAAAGAGGTACTGCTTGTGCACAATAATGACCAGGACAAAGCACTGGAGGATCTGATGGCCCGAGCGACTGCGAGCTGAGCCACAGAGAGTCTCCCCATCTAGAGCCGACCCTCAGAAGGGGGGGGGGTCATGGCTGTGGATGGGGGTGATTTCTCTTCTCTTTGACAAGACAGCTGATTTTGTTCCCTAATAAAGATATACCTCTTGGGGCAGGGATTGACCGCACCACCCGCCGGTGCATCCATCCCTCCTCAGCTGTATGTCTATTAAGTGATCTTAGAATGGTAACGAGTGGGAGGAGCCAACCTCTCCTCCGAGAATCGACATTGGCTCTCTGTTGCCATGGTGACAGGCTAGAGTGGGTGGAGCTGGAGAAAACAAAACTGAGTGGAGCCGCAGTTTTTGCTACACTCGAAGCTATAACGCTGCCATCTCCCGCTGCTGGACGCAGGCTTTTCAAACTGAAACCTGAACCTTCGTAAACACAACCCATGGCAGAGCAGAGACCCCACAGAAGTGCCCTCTCTCTCTCTCAATTCTGTCTCTGCTGTTTGTTTATTCACTTGTCGTTTATGTTTGACAGGCGGAAACACTTTTCCTTCATTCGTTCTTTTTTTTGGCATTGTGTTTCTTTGCCCTACAATAAGTAACTGCTTTAACAGAACTAATCACCTTTATGTAAGAACAAAAGTGCAGTCTTTTTTGTTTTTACCCCCAGTTGGCTTTCGCACTGGATTGAACGCATTTGGCAAGAGAAATTGGCAAGGGTAGATTGAGTCGCCACATTTTCAAACAATTGACATGCGAATACTGCACAGGCACACTGAATCACAGATGTTAATATAAGCATATTTAAAGATCTGTAAAGATACACTGTTTCCATCTGTAATAAAGAAATTGAGGAAATGAACACACGGTAATGAGGTTAACGCATTAATATGAGTTCTGTAATTCATTGAAAAATACTAAGGTGTAGATATATGGAGGTACAGTTCCACTCCAATTTTGGATTCAGCTTGATTTTAATTTTATTTAAATAAGAGATTGTTTTATTCAGTAAAGTGGGATTTGAAACGCTCGAAACTGACATTTAAGATCTTTATAATGTTCTGTATATTCATCATTATGGACAAAATTGTTTCATAGTTACCATAATTTTTTAAATTAGTATTACATTAGTAAATATAGTATGAATTTTTTAAATTCATAATTTTAAGCCACACAACTGATGCTTAGAAATGTTTCTTTAGTATCAAATTAGCATATCAAAATGATTTCTAAAGGACAGTGTGACACTACAAACTGCTGAAAATTTAAAATATATTAAAATGCAAAGGTTATTGACAATTTTAATGACATTTTTGATCAAATTAATACATCATGAGCATAACTTCTTTCATAAATATAAACACTACCTGAAGTCCTGTTGTCGATCCCAGTTTTGAGAGCAATAGATAATAACTTGACTTCTAGTTGATCATTTGGAAAAGTGGCAGAAGGGAGATTTTTCAGATGAATCATCTGTTGAACTGCATCCCAATCATCACAAATACTGCAGAAGACTTAATGGACCCAAGATTCTCACAGAAATCTGTCAAGTTTGGTGAAGGAAAAAAAATCATGGTTTGGGGTTACATTCAGTATGGGGGCGAGTGAGACATCAGCAGAGTGGATGGCTACATTAACAGCCTGAGGTGATAAGACAGGTAACAAGATGAGGAGGAGGCATTGAAGATGAATCTAAAGAACGCTTCCTTTGCCAGATGACTTTATTAATGACTCAATATTTGAGTTATTGCAGAGATGTATGGATGCAGTCCTCCAATCAGAGTCATACACAATATTAATTCTTTTCTCTACATTAATACTCGACATTATTTCTGTAAGTGACAAGACTTTTGTCTAAAAGTCAGACCTTACTGTCCTAAGATAATTAAAAATCAAGGTATGATCATATTTTATTTAGGTAAAGTAAGCGTAATCTAGAGGCTTTTCATATTAGCCACTTCTGATACCAAATGATCAAGAAGTCAAGTTATTATTTGTTCCTATAACTTGGATAAGTGACTAGACGTTTGTCAGGTAGTTTAGTTTTAAATCACACTGACTCCAAATGGATAAACCATGTAGCTGATAGTTGTGCAATAAAAGGAGGTGAGACTGAATGATTGTGCCACATTTTTTGGGCTATTAGATCTTTTTTAAGAAGGCCTTGATTTTTGTTCACTGGAGGAATCCTGTGTGTCTCCACATTACCTCATATTGGATTAGTCTGTTTGCTCAAACATGAGATACAGGATTCCTCGCTTGATGAATGCAGGAAACTGAGGATATCTTTACTGATTAACTTATCTGACTCCAGAAGAACCTTTGGGATTAAATGCAGGTCCACTGTCTAACTTTTTGCTTGTGACACTAACTTTTCTTGACCTCTTGAATGTCAAGGAAAACAAATATCTGGGTTATATTCCACCCCAAAAGACTAAGATATTAAACTGTGTGTTCTGTATGAATAAAATAAAGTCTTATGCACTGTAAATGTTTTTTTCATTAGTATTGGTGTGAGAATATACATACATTTATAGGGAGAGATTGTCAATAAAATTCTTATTTATCTCTTGATTTTGTGGTGAAAACATGACCTGCATGTTTTAATTTAAAATAACTAATTCATTTTTATTTAAATTTATATTAAATACAATTTTTGATTTAGAAGTAGAAATTAAACTTGCGAAATCGGATATTTTTCAGTTGATTTTGAGGTGAAATATGACCCACATGTGTTTGTGACAGATTTTAAGAGACTCACTGGTTTCATTACAAGAAAAATGCTTCACAAGAAAGAAGTAAACATGTTCGACTAGAAAAGGCTGAATGAAGTACAGCGAACACACTGACAGAGATCCTTCTGGAGCATAATGAGTCAGCACCCAAATGCAGATCTATTGTTCTGATTGTAAATGGGGAAACGTCCTGATGTAGAGCCAGAGAACCTGATGGACAGGTAGAACACATCCGGGGGCTTTTTTCTTGATACAGGCATCTGTTTATCTTAAATGTGATTTCAAATGTTTAGATTTATTTAATGTCATTACGGACTGCTGTATGATTAAACTTAATGTCCTTTTTTTCTTTAAGTGTGGCTGTCACTGTCACTATAATACTGAGATTGTGTCCAGGAGCAGTTGGCACTCTTGCTTGTATCGCCACCATGGAGAATCTTCCAGCTCAGCAGCAATAAAGAGAACATGGGTTGAAAGGAAATTCACACCGCACGCACTTGTTGAACAGCTTACAAAATGTAACCTTTGTACATCAGCAGATGGCGTTTGTGAGAAACTGAGAAACATAGTAAACACATTTGGACTTTATTAATTTCAAATTAATAAAGGAGTAGTTCACCCAAAAATTATTATTACATCATCATTCGACTTCCATAGTAGAAAAAAAAATAACTATGGAAGTCAATAGGTACTATCAACCAACATTCTTCAAAATATCTTTTTTTGATCACATTGACAAACTCACTAGGTTTTGAACAAGTGAAGGGTGTGTAAATTATGACAGGTTTCATTTGTGGGTGAATTATCCCATTAAACCTTATAGAACTTACAATTTAATGTTATGTTGTGTCTTAAAATATTTAATCTACTAATTTTAAGCATTTATGTTCAGAAATTGTCGAGATTTCAGTTTAAAATACGTCATATTTTAGGCCTTGTTTTGATTTTGACAACATTTTAAGCGAGCCGTTGAACGGGTTGTTGCTAGAAGGGATACAGCTGCGGACGGAAGTTAACAAGAATTATTTATACGATTTATTGAATTACTTGTGAATTGCTTTGTATTAACAGCTACCGAACACTACCCATCATAATAAAGTAAAAACCGTAATTAAGACGAGAATTGTTGATTAAATAATCTATTAATTGCATTTTATTAACGTCTACACCAACCCTACACCTACCTCTCAACGCTATGTAAAAACCGTAAATATAAATAGAATTATTTATTAAATTACCCATCCATTATATTTTATTCGCGTCTACCCCTACTCCTCACAGTAATGTAAAATATTTAGTGTCATGAAAATTACGCTACATTAACGTGAGTATCCACAGCTGTATCTCTTCTACACTTTACCCGTAGAACGTAAGAAGGACGGTCGCGTGCACTCACACGCAGCCGTCGCGCACGCGTACGCTTGACCTTGTTTTTGTTGATGTTTGACTGAAGTGCGGCTGCGCGCGGCGGCTGGTCGTTGTGAGATGACGCTTTTTGTCAGGAGAGCGACGGACGGAGAGAAAAAAGAGAGGTGAAAAGTGAGCTCGGCGCAGGGGAGGGGCAGATGTACCCTTGTCGCTCCTCCACACTGACGGAAAGCAAACAAGCCTGTCCCGAAATCAAACGGATCGGAGGGGGGAGAATCCGCGACTGACACAGGAACGGACGGTTATTCGATTCAGCCTCGTCCGACTCGACTCGGTTGGATTCGATTAGCCGCGCCGCTTCACCAGCCCGGAGGCCGCCGAAATAAACCCATCGCCATTATATGATCCACTTCCCAGAGTCGCTGCTACCCTCCATGTGGGTGAGGGACCTGTGCGTGTCGGGCTATGGCGAGAAAAACAGTTAGCAGGAAAAGGAAAGCAGAGGAGCCCAAGGAACAACAGGTAAAAAAACAACCTTCCCTCGCACGCCGTAAATGAAAACGCCGTTCAGCTGCATGCTAACCTCTTTATATGGATAAAACACAGTCTACGTTTGAAGATAAACAGCAGCAGATGCTCGAAGTGTGACAGTTTACAAACAGGAAACGATTGGAGTCTGATGTTAGCACTAGTCTGCTGGCTAAAGGCTAATGGAGGTGTTCATTTAGTTGTTGACACGGATCTGCCGTTGGACTGGTGGTTTAGTAGTGTGTGTCTGTCTCTCTGTGTGTGTGTGTGTGTGTGTGTGTGATCGTTTATCAGTTGTCTTGAACATTAAGGTTATGCGTTTTGTCTGAGTACGTCTTAATCCTGCTGTAGATTACAGGATAATGTTACTCCAGTAGAGTCCAGACAGTTTAAGCTGGTTAGTCGTCCAGTAGGATAGATCTTCTACGTTACAGTTCTCAATTTTTCATCGTTAACATGATGATTATTAACACAATATGTTGTTTTACTGCACAAGGAATCGTGATAGGAGACAAATGTCCAGCATTGATTTCAAAATATAGACCATGAGAATGATTCCTTCTATTATCAGCATTACATTATAGCTGCAGCCATTGTGTTAATATGAAATTATAAACATAAAAAATGAAAATTGACATAGAGTTAGATTTAACAGTTAACCATTAATTGCACTGACAGAAAAGAGCTGTGATTATTAGCTGTTTGTTTCACTGCCATATTTGCAAGATGTTTAAAAAATCAGACAATATCAAAGACCGCTTCATCCTAAAGGTCCCCCTTCTACATTTCAATTTATAGTTTGTGAATTTGTATTCTTGTTATCTTTCATTCATTAATTTTCCTTCAGCTTAGTCCCTTTATTCATCAGTGGTCCCCACAGCAGGATGAACCGTCAACTTATCCAGCAAATGTTTTACACAGCGGATGCCCTTCCAGCTGCAACCCAGTTCTTGGAATCATCCATACACACTCATGCACACGCCTTCACTACAGCCAATTTAGTTGAGCCGAAAGAGTAGTCAAATCATTTGTTTATGATTCTATTAAATGTCGTCGATGGTTTATTTCTGGTATCACAGGTTAGCTGTGGATATATAGTATGGCCATCTGACAGCTGAATCTAAAAGAGCAAATCAATAAAACAATTCACTGATATCAAAGTAGTGTTTATGATGTTAATGACTCTGTTTGTGCAGACTTAAACGACTGCATTCATTTAAATTCAACACGTAACACTACACTGAGTCATTATTATACATTTATTATTGTCATTAATGTTCAAGTTATTATACAATGGAAATTATTAAATATTATGATCAACATTATTTGAAATGAATGCATCGTTCATTCATTCTAATTATTGTTTAACAGAAGACTGACCTTTACTGCAGAAAATGCTCTTAATAATAATTATTATTATATATTCAGTGCTCAGTATAAATGAGTACACCCCATACAGACCTTTATTTTAAACTGAATCGTTCTATGGGATGTTCGACAATAATTTGTTTGTGTATATACATTACACTTGTTAGTACCAAAGCCAAATCTGGAACTAATTTAGCGCAACAATTTAAGATTATGATGCAGAAATTCGTATGCCCCTATTAATTATTCATTCATTTTCTTTTCGGCTTAGTCCTTTTGTTAATCAGGGGTCGCCACAACGGAATGAACCGCCAACTTATCCAATATATGTTTTATGCAGCGGATGCCCTTCCAGCTGCAACCCAACACTGGGAAACATCCATACACTGCTGCATTCACACACATACAATACGGCCATATTAGCTCATTCAGTTCACCTGTACTGCTTGTCTTTGGACTGTGGGGGAAACCGGAGCACCCATAGGAATATGCAAACTTCACACACAAATGCTAACTGACCCCAATCCCCAATATGAAGTAATAAATTAATATGAGCACATGGGTTTCATAAAAGTGTATATACCACAGATTAAAAGCTTTGGAGCTCGTAACAGATCTGATTTATCAACTATTGCTAAAAATCAATTTCTATATAGATAACATAGATAAATAGACATTTTTACATCTGGAGGCCAGTTTATAAAGTTAGATGCAATATTTTTGGAGTTGGATTGTGTCCCACAGCCTTTTGAAACTAGATGGTTTTTCCTCTGAGTGATTATTATTATTATTGTTATTATTATTATACATTTTTGGTTGTATTGACTAAGATCCTCTCGTAACCTACTTGGCCGTCAGGATCTGGGTCAGCCAGATAGAGCTGACGTCTGCTGGCCTGAAGGGGGGATTGGATGAGCTTTACCAAAGTACAAATACATCAGCCTTTATGACTAGATTGGCACGTGAAGCGTTTATGAGTAGATTTGCACACATTACTCATCCCACTTCTGAACGGATGATGTAATTTGGGCAAGAGTTATTTATTTGAATGATGATTAGGCCCACGTAGAACTTGCTTGCACAAAAAAAAAATCCACTGATTATTTATGATTTGTTTTTTTAGTCCATCGTTCTATTTATTTACATATTAAATGTGCGTAAATATACATTCATTTAGTTTTTAGATTATTTCAGTAATATTTTCAAATAATAATGCAAATGTGTGTCTATGGTTTATACATTAGAGTTTGTAAAGTAATATATAGATAAAAACAGAGTCATGGAAAAGTCATGGAATTTTGACATGGCATTTTTCAGGCCTGGAAAAAGTTTAGGGATAAACAGAAAACCCACAAAGGTTTGGAAAAGTCGTGGAAATTAGTTTAACAAATCTCTGTATAGGGTGACACGGTGGCTCAGTGGTTAGCACTGTCACCTCACAGCAAGAAGGTCGCTGATTAGAGTCCAGGCTGGGCCAGTTGGCATTTCGGTGTGGAGTTTGCATGTTCTTCCTGTGCTGGCGTGGGTTTCCTCTGGGTGCTCCGGTTTCCCCCACAGTTCAAAGACATGCACTATAGGTGAACTGAATAAACTAAATTGACTGTAGTGTATGTGCATGCATGTGATAGTGTATGGATGTTTCCCAGTAATGGGTTGCAGCTGGAAGGGCATCTGCTGTGTAATACATATGCTGGATAAGTTGGCGGTTCATTCCGCTGTGGCGACCCCTGATGAATAAAAGGACTAAGCTGGAGAAAAATGAATGAATGAGAATATCTGTATACTTTAATATAGGTTAGTTGTCTTTATTTTTTTTTTGTCCTTAGCCAAAAACATGCTCTCACATTATTAGTGCTCTGTAAGCATGACATAGATATTAAACCAAATACATTTTTGTGTGTTTGATGATATGCTGTAATAAATTTTAATGTCCATTATTTAACATGTACATGTAGACATTGCATGAAACTTTAGGTCATGAAGATTTACTTGAAAGTAAAAATGTGTATGAATCCTGTATATATATATATATATATATATATATATATATATATATATATATATATATATATATATATATATATATATATTATATGAGAGACTTGAAATCTGGACTTTACTAGAACTATGTTATATACATGTTATTAAATAAACATGAATTGAATTGAACTTGCTTTGTTTACCAAACAAACGGTTCTAATTGGATTTGCACTGTAAAGCTTAAATAAATAGTTAAAATAAATAGTTACTATTAGTTTTATTTCATGTGTTACGTTTTAGTTGCTATTCTCTCCAAATTATTCCACGTAAGAGCAATTCCATGTGAATATCAACCTTGCTATGAAAATATAACAAGAATTCACCAAAAAGCGAAAGCCTTTCTGAGTTTTTTTGTGTAGGCTTGTTTTTTAGTCTTGTAAAAATGCTCAAAAATCTCTCTGTCAGTGTTTTCAAACATCAATATCAATAGCTGAGACGTCACATCCATAATGATGTGTTTTTTCCTCATAAATGCAAAAGTCAAATAAAATAAATCATTTTTGTTCTATAGTGAGCCAACTCTTATCCTTTTGATTGGCTTTGTTTCTTTTGATTTGTGCAGTTTAATTCACAGTATTTCTACAAAGTTTGTAACATAAACTCGCATATGTTTTTGGTCCCATTTATAATGCATGTTTATTTTCTTCATTTAAAAAAAAAATGCTTAAAGGTTCATCCTATAACTCTGTGGCTAGTTGTTTTGGAACGTATAAACAGATGTTTCAATATAATGTTAATGTACACTCACCGGCCACTTTATAAGGCACACCTTCCTAGTACCGTGTTGGATCACCTTTTGCCTTTAGAACTGCCTTAATCCTTTATGGCATAGATTCAATAAACTACTGGAAATATTCCTCAGAAATTTTGGTCCATATTGACTTGATAGCATCCTGCAGTTGCTTCAGATTTGTTGGCTGCACGTCCATGATGTGAATCTCCCATTACAACACATCCCAAAGGTGCTCTATTGGGTTGAGGTCTTGTGACTTTGTAGGCCATTTGAGTACAGTGAACTCATTGTCATGTTCAAGAAACCAGTCTGAGATGATTCGCATTTTATGACATGGTGCGTTATCCTGCTGGAAGTAGCAATCAGAAGATGGGTACATTGTGGTCATAAAGGGATGGACTCCACCACCACCAGCCTGAAATGTTGACACAAGGAAGGATGGATCCATGCTTTCATGTTGATGACGTCAAATTCTGACCCTACCACCCAAAGGTCGCAGCAGAAATGGAGACTCATCAGTCCAGGCAACGTTTTTCCAGTCTTCTATTGTCCAATTTTGGTGAGCCTGTGTAAATTGTAGCCTCCGTTTTCTGTTCTTAGCTGACAGGAGTGACACTCTGTGTGGTCTTCTGCTGCTGTAGCCCATCCGCCTCAAGGTTGGACGTGTTGTGCGTTCAGAGATGCTCGTCTACAGACCTTGGTTGTGACGAGTGGTTATTTGAGTTGCCTTTCTATCTGCTGGAACCCGTCTGGCCATTCTCCTCTGGCCTCAGGTATCTACAAGGCATTTGTACCCAAAGAACTGCTGCTTACTGGATATTTTCTCTTTTTCAGATCGTTCTCTGTAAATCACAGAGATGGTTGTGCATGAAAATCCTAGTAAATCAGCAGTTTCTGAAATACTCTCTTTCCCATTTAGTTGTTCAATTTGAACTGCAGCAGATCGTCTTGACCATGTCTACATGCCTAAATGCATTGTTGCTGCCATGTGATTGGCTGATTAGAAATTTGTGTTAACAAGCAGTTGGATAGGTGTACCTAATAAATTGGCTGGTGACTGTATAATTTCTGTGTGTCTTGAGTATTAGCATTGTGATGTCAGCTGGAACAAGCATTAAAATGAATGATCCTCTGTGGTGTCTCTCTCTCTCACACACACAGATCGTTAGGCCTACGGGAGCTGATATACACTTCAAGTCGTTGGTTTTACTCGCTCCTGTCATTGCCGTATTAGATTTGTTGGTGCTCGTTGGGAGCACAGAATCGCTCGCTCACTCTTCCAGCTGGCGTTGGTATCAGATGGATGTTTTTTGCTGTGATTTATTGTGTTTGATTTGTATTGAGGACTGTTAGCAGGCCGAGGGCATGAATTTTCAGACTCGCCAGGTGTTGTTCTTCGAATGCAAGCTGTTTTTTAAAGTGCTTACACAGCGCTGGATTGCAAAGAGGCACCTAAAACCAGATGCCCTGCTGGATTGTTACATTTTTTTTGGGTTTCTTTTTGAAAATGAGTTACGTAATTGGTATGAGAGAGATGAGAGTTATTTTCTCTAGCAACAAGGATTCATTTTCCAAAGTAAAACTGGGGTTCAGACTTAAGCCCAATCCAAATTCTATTTTTGTACCCCTTCCCCTTGGCCTTTCAAACAGAGTGTGAATGGGAAGGGCTTCAAAAAGTACCCCTAAGAATTAAGACAGCGCTACAACACCTGCAAACGTCATCATATGTCATCGCGATCTTTTACTTTACTTTATATGAGATTGATGATGGTGACTGCTGTAATTGTTCATTGTTTTATTTTTTGGTATTTATCTTTTGGAAATCACTGAAGGCAACAATATCAAGTTATCGTAACGATACAATGTGGCAATAAGATCGTAACTGTACTGTGCATTTACACCCTGGCCATATTCATCTATGTAAACACACCAAAAACAACATTAACATTATAGCAGACACTGTAAAAAGGTCATTCTCAGCCACTAGACTTTTCTGACAGGGTATTCCAGTGTTATTGAGTGTCAGGACTACTATGCAGGAGTTATTAATAGGGATTATAGATGGCCTAATTTGGCAATTATTTTATTTATTTTTTAAGTATGATGATAAAACGTGAACGCTGTTATGAATGTATTAAAATGTATTCTTGTTTGTTGTAGAAATCATAATAATGACAAAAAAATACTAATTTATGCGTCTCCTGACTTCAGGGTGCAGCCGTTATGGCTGATGTATTCTGGGAAATTTTCTTACCCCTTGATTTCGAGTGTGGTCCTGAAAAATCTCTCTTTCTAGGGCTGTCTAGCCCTTCCCCTTAGCCCTACGCCTTCAAGCTAAAGAGATTTGGGACACCCCTACCCCTTCACATGAACGCGCAAAACGAGGGGTAATGGGAAGGGTTAAGAGGTGCAATTGGGATTGGGCCCTAGAGACACGTTTTCCAGGTATTGAAGGGATTTGCCTTTAACACTAACTATAACCGTAATAAAATATTTTTAGGAAATTTAAAATTAACATTATTTCTTTATGCTGCACATTTAATATTGTAATGATACAATGTTCTATTAGTAGCATTCTAATTGTTGAAAATATTTGTAGAATTCTTGTTTTAGTTAGTCTTTAGTCTTGCTTTAATTGGACTGTCATAATTTCTATCGATTTTATTCTCCGATGTATTTTGATGTGTGGGTTATTTGCATTAAATTTATTTCAAAATCTCTAATATATGATCCGTATTTCTGTGCTGTGTGTTATAATGATGCAATTCCTGAATCAATTAGCAGAGTTTTAAATCATAACATTTATGAATCATATTTATATATAATTTTGCACGGTGGCTCAGTGGGTAGCGCTGTTGCCTCAGAGCAAAAAGGTCACTGTGCCGGTTGGCATTTCTGTGTAGAGTTTGGATGTTCCTCCTGTGTTGGCTCCGGTTTCCCCCCAGTCCAAAGACATGCACTATAGGTGCCAAATAGCCAAATTGTCCGTAGTGTATGTGTGTGAATGGATGTTTCCCAGTGATGGATTGCTGCTGCAAGGCCAGCCGCTGCGTAAAACATATGCTGGATGAGTTGGTGGTTCATTCCGCTGTGGTGTCCCTAGATTAATAAAGGGACTAAGCCGAAAAGAAAATGAATGAATGAATGAATGAATTAATTAATTAATGAATGAATTAATTAATTAATTAATTAATTAATTGTCCGTAGTGTATGAGTGTGTGTGTGAATGTGAGTGTATGAATGTTCACCAGTACTGGGTTGAGGCTGGAAGGGCATCTGCTGTGTAAAACATATGCTGGAATAGTTGGCGGTTCATTCCACTGTGGCGTCTCCTGATAAATAAGGGACTAAGCTGAAGGAAAATGAATGAATATATAATTTTCATTTATAGATAAACAATATCCATGTTTTGTGCTGTACATTGCATTGCGATGCTGAATTAACTTTAAAAAATGAATAATTTTTTTGTATGATATAGTAATCTGATTTGTAGCATTTTAGTTGCAATGTTTTAATAAAAATTAATTAAAACAAAAAATGTTTTCAAGCTATTATCCATGTTTTGATGATGTACATTATAATACTGCAGTGCATGAATTCATTTGCATCATTTTAGCTTTTACATTTTTTTTATCAATTTTGTTTGTTGAAATTAAAAAAAACATTGCCATTGACAAGGAAAATTAAATAAACTATTTGAATATTATTTAAACTATTTCAATATGTTTTTTTAATTACATGCATGTGATGAACAGTAAAATAAAACCAAACATGTATACTGTACAGTTGAAGTTAAATGATTCGCCCTCCTGTGAATTTTATTTATTTGTTTAAATATTTCCCAAATTATGTTTAACAGAGCAAGCAAATTTTCACAGTATGTCTAATAATATTTTTTCTTTTGGAGAAAGAAGAAAAAATATAATATTTGAATATAATACTATATAATCCTGTAATATGTTTTTCTTTTTATTTGTTTTATTTAGACTGGAATAAAAGCAGTTTAAATTTTTTTTTAAACCATTTTAAGGTCAATGTTATTAGCCTCATTAAGCAATATTTTTTTTCAACTGTCATTGTTATACAATGGCTTGCCCAATTACCCTAACTTGCCTAATTAATGTAGTTAAGCCTTTAAATGTCACTTTAAGCTGAATACTAGTATCTTGCAAAATATCTAGTCAAATATTATTTACTGTCATCATGGCAAAGATAAAAGAAATTAGTTATTAGAAATGAGTTATTAAAACTATTATGTTTAGAAATGTGTTGAAGATCAATTCATCTTTCCATTAAACATAAATAGGGGAAAAAATATACAGGGGGGCTCATAATTCTGACTTCAAGTAAAAAAACATTGATGATTATCAAAGTAAATTGGTTTCATTTTGACTTCATGTTTGTTTTTATTCTCTCTCTCTCTTTCTGACAGTTTGACTGGTGTCAGTCTGCGTTTAAGCGTCCCCGCGTGTCCAGCTCGGTGCGTCATGCCCAGCACTGGTGGCAGAGCCGGCGGTCAGTAGTGTGCTCGGTAAGAGGCAGAGAGTTCCGGCCGCAGCAGCAGCATGAGTGGAGCTTTCAGAGGAGTCTTCGGGGATTCGCCGCCGGACGCATCCCAGGAATCCTCAGAGAGAGAGAGTTCTCCCTCGGCCGACTCAATAAGGTGTTCGCTTCCCAATGGCTCAACCACAGACAGGTGGTGTGCGGGACCAAATGCAACACGGTGAGGTTTTTTCAAATGAAATACTGAATATGAGCTGCCATGTCTTAATGATCTAATTCTTTAAATTGAACTTTTAAAACTTCAATGAAGTGTTTTGAAATGTGCATTTTTTAAATTGATGTCTGATGTAATCCCATGAAGAGAGGGTGGGACATAGTGTAGCTCCTACCCCTTTAAAAAAAAAAAAACAGCCAATAGCGTTTTATCACCGATCGGTCTGCCAGTGAGAGTGGCTGAGCTCAAGTGCATCAAATGTGAAACATCTTGAAGGGGGCGGGGCATGTCAGATGCAAGAGAGCATTTGATTGGTCATGATTTGATGAGAAACTGAAGTGTGAATAAAACCGTTGATCCATTTGGGTGGAAGTGACAAACTAAGCTGTACATGTTTAAATCGGTTTTATATCTTCTAAATGTGAATGTTGTCACTGTTTTGGAGCACACTAGCTTAAAGATATCATAAAAATGAACAATACTGATACTAACATCTCAAACTTTATATTAGTTTTATGGGACCTTTAATGTTGGAAGTTTATTTTGATGTCTGGGGCAAATTGGGTCATCGTAAATTAGAATGCAAGTGTGTTTTTAGATTTGTTTTTGGTTTTCACTTCCCACACATGCAGGATGCAAGTTATTTTTATTCTTGTTTAGTTGAAAATTCAACCATTTTACTTTCCTTTAGCTTTGAGTTGGGTTATTGAATTTGAAGTGTTGGGTTATTGAAGTGCAAAACATACGTTTTCCCAGTGTAAAAGTAGATCTAAAACTATTTTTAAAAATGTAGGTAGTTGCATAGGAAACATTTGTCATTTTTATTAGTTTAACTTGATGTACTGAAATAACTGAAATGGCTAAAACTACTCATTGTTACAGTGCATTAACTAATCTTAACAACATGAATTTGTATTTTAACCTCCTAGGGCTTAGTGGCCACATACATAGACAGCGCATTTTAGCTCTTAAGTGGCTATTTAAAATACTTTGAATGTTTTATATTTTGTTACAGACATACAGTGTCATCCTGCAACTGTTTTGCAGCATATGAAATGTCCCAAACACTTTTTTTAACTGTTCAAAATGGGAAAAAAATGTTTTTACTCTCTGATAGTCAAAACATGTTTAAAGAATATGTATGTGTTATTAATGCATTAAAAAACTGTCAGGAAAAAGTGTTTTATGGAAATTCGGACCACGAGTCCACATATATGGACATAATTTTTCTCTAAAAGTACATCATATCAAAAGATGATACTTGGGTTTTATTATAATCAGGTTCCAAAGAGCCCAAATAGCAAAGAGAAATAAAAAATGCATGTAAAAAAACAGCTTGGTCTTTAAGAGGTTAATAATACAGTAGTACATGTTGAACTATGGAAATGAATAATAATGTGTGACAAGTACTTAAGTGGTATATTTTAGTGTATATATTAGGGATGCTTTGATCAATCGACTGGAGATCAGTATCGGGTGATAATCACATTTTTTGACTCAATTGGTGCTCTCCAATCTGGCCAATCTCATGAACTGATCATAAGTGTTTGTTTACGTTTACATGCAGAGGAACCAGACGTGCTAGTTGGAAATTAAAATATTGGAGTGGCCTTGCATGTTTTTAAGCCTTTTCACATGTATAAGCACTGAAAGTCCTGTTGTTTTGACAATAATGCAAGTTCACTGAAACCTGGCTGAACATTTTAATGAAATAAATTTTTTTAAAATAAATAAATAAATAATTGTTTAAAACTTAAATAATTAATAGTATACCTTTTTGTAATATACTTACTGCAATAAACATATGTATAGGTGTGCATTTTAACTTCTGCATCAAATATGTGCTCAACGTTTTCTTCATTGAGACATGTTGAGTTATTCTTCCAACATTTGCAATGTTTCTAAATTGCTTTGTTAGTTGCTTACCTATTTGTTTTATCTGTTTTATCTATTATTTTCTGTAAAGCTGCTTCTGATCATGGCATGTCTACACTAAATTGTTATAAGAGACATGTTAAAGGTATTATATGCAGCATCTTTCATTTATTCATTTAGGCGAGGAGAGATCTCTACTTAAATGACATACTTAGAGGGAAAATGTGCTTTATGCAATATAAAGCTTGAAGCATCTGTATCGGCCGATCACCATGACAAGAAATGCAAAAATCCTGATCGGAGCATTCATTGTATGTATGTATGTAGGACAAGTATAAATAGTACTAAAACTTTACCACTTAAATACAATTAGAATGAAAATGGAAAATAAAATTTAATTTCATAGAAACTGTTATAATTAGATTTCAAAAACATAATAGTAGAACCAACTGGTACACAAAGGCCCAAGTATTATAATATGTTTTGGTCAGTCCAACCATAAGAGGACAACACTAAATAGAGGTGTCAGTATTCATTTCCAAAGTTAGTGTAAATGCATTTGATTAGATTGCTTTTGTAGTGTAAAATATGTCTCTCTAAAATGCATCCCATAATTCATTTAATAGTCACTACTCTTTCAGAAAACATATACATTTTTATCAATTTATATCATTTTTGGATAGGTAAATTCTAGTGCTGGGCAAAGATTAATCACGGCTAATTTGTTTTTGACTAAATTTATGTGTGTGTGTGTGTGTGTGCGCGCTGTTGTGTATATTAATTATCTATATATTAATACACACCTGCATGCATAAATTTAAGAAAATGTTCATTTATGTTTAGGTATAAAATATGTTTCTGTTATTATTTATTCTTTTATTCTTTGTTTGTTTGTTTTTACTTAGATTTACTCTTGTTCTTTGTGGTTTTTAGATTTTGTAAAGCACATAAGTCAACTTAGGTTTTTTTAATTGTGCTATATAAATAAACCGTCACTATATGATGCAATAGATTATGTATAGATTTAATCATCTATGTAATAAATTATTTTGTTTTTATGTATATTTGTGTATCACACACACATATATATATATATATATATATATATATATATATATATATATATATATATATATATATATATATATATATATATATATATATATATACATACATACATACATACATACATACATACATACATACATACATACATACATACATACATACATACATACATACATACACACACACACACACACACACACACACACACACACACACACACACACACACACACACACACACACACACACACACACACACACACACACACACACACATACACACATACACGTATACATTTTGTGAAAACAACAAACTTTTATTTTGGATTCAGTTAATTTTGCCCAGTACTGGCACATTTTTCATTTTGGGACAAATCACAATTCTGACTTTAATAAATACATTCTGACTTTTAATAAATGAATCAGTAATAAACTACTTTACTAATTTTGCTCTTTCCTCCATGTAGCTGTTTGTGGTGGACGTCCTCTCAGGACAGATAACCAGGATACCCATGCTGAAGGACCGAGAGGGCCGAGGAGAAGTCTCCCAGGGTTTGGGTGGAGTGGGAAGCCCTTTCAATTTCCACAACCCAGGATCGGTTGGCGGTCTTGATGTCCAGCAGGGATGTGGCATCCATGCTATCGAGCTGAACCCTTCTCGTACACTACTGGCCACTGGCGGAGACAATCCCAACAGCCTGGCAGTGTACAGACTTCCCACACTCGACCCAGTCTGTGTCGGGGATGTGAGTCCGGCCTTTGCTCCCTGTCTAGTTATGCAAGTAGTACAAATGTCAGAGAGTTTATTGGCTTTAGTGCTTCACTTTGGGTAGTGTAATTGAAAACTTTTTCTGTTATGTAAGGTATATAAAGGTTTTTTTTTGTTTCTGATTAGGGCTGAACAATATTTATCGCAATGTGTGCATCCGCTGTAGTCCCGTCACAGGATTAGATAAAGATTTACAGATAATGATATTATAATCTTTAATAATGAACATGTTATTTTAGATTTGATTGTTAAATTTCTGTACCGTTTTACTCCCCAGAAGCCCATTAACCAATATTTATTTTAGCTCTATCAGATTTAAATGTGCTTGTTGTTTATTACATTTTACTGCATAGAAAACTTCGTTGATCACCCCAGTCAATCTAAATTCATTAAATCTTTACGATTAGAGCTATTTAAATCATCTAGCGAAATCATATTCATATTCAAAATATCACAATGTCAGATTTGTCCAATGTCATGAAACCTTAATTCTGATCTGTTTTTATTTTGAACAGGATGGCCACAATGACTGGATTTTTTCCATTGCGTGGATCAGTGACACCATGGCAGTCTCTGGTAAGAAACTTGCTGGTCCAGTTTTGAGCGTTATACCATGTCCAAACACACATTGGGTGTATTTTCCATCAGCTATATAGTATCATATTCTAAGCGCAAAAGGGGAAAAGAAATTGAAAATATATGTTCTGCTTGAGGGCGATGCGGTGGAGCAGTGGGTATTGCTGTTCCCTCACAGCAAGTAGGTCGCAGGTTCGAGCCTCTGCTGGGTCAGTTGGCGTTTCTGTGTGAAGTTTGCATGTTCTCCCCATGTTCACGTAGGTTTCCTCCGGGTGCTCTGGTTTCCCCCACATGTCCAAAGACATGTGTGGTAAAGGTGAATTGGGTAAGCTAAAATTGTCCATAGTGTATGTGTGTGAATGAGTGTGTATGGGTGTTTCCTAGTAATGGGTTGCAGCTGGAAGGGCATACGCTGTGTAAAACATATGCTGGATGAGTTGGCGGTTCATTCTGCTGTGTTGACCATTGATTAATAAAGGAAAAAGCCAAAAAGAAAATGAATGAATGTTTTGCTTGATTTTCAATTTAAGTTTGCATGTCCCTTACGCTGTTTCTTGATAGCATACTGTAATATAGATGGAGATCGATAGACAAACAGATGTGTATGTTGTGATTAAAGTGATTAGAATAACTTGACTTTGATACTACAGCAAACACTTTCATTATGCGAGGGCAACATTCCCTCGGATAATGGACTTTCTTCAATATTATAAGGTCCAAACTTTGAAAGTCAGGCTTTTTTATGTCACTTGAAATGTTAGTTTTCATTTGTCAAAATGTCATTTTATCTATACCATATATTTTTTGGCATTGTTTCATGTCTATTGTATTGTTAGGGGCCTTTCACATGTCACGTCTAAAAGTGCGAGGCATGTTGCTCTCTTCGCTATTTTCAATGCAGTTTGCACTCGCTCTCCCGTGTGGTCTGTCATTGCTAGGTGACCGTCAGCCATTTTCTCAGAGGATGACAAAACATTGCTGCAGCTCTGATGCAAGTTTTATTTACGGAGAAAATTAAAAAGCACTGCAGTGTTTGGGTGTTCTGTGTTTGTATAAGCTAATTCGTTTACCAAAATGTGTATATTCCATACAAAGTATAAAGCTGATTGGTCAGTTTTTGTCACCTGACTTGCGGTGGGCTTGCGGCATTCTGAAAATGAATCTGGGTGTGCCTGAAAAGCACGTGTTTTACTCCAAATATGCACGAACAAGCCGTGCATCTTCATTGGAAATAACAAACTTGCACTTGCAAAAGACCTGATGTATGAATGGCCTTAGGCTGTTTTTTTTTTTAAACTCCATATTATTCTTTTCACTATCATCAACTGGGATTCACTTAATTCAAATGCTGTCACCATACTGTACTTGATAATTAAGGTTAACATGTTAGGATAATATACATTTTAGAAGCTTTGGCTTCAAAATGACCACTTAAAAGACTGGGTGTTTAAAAGGAGATGAGAGAAACTAAATATCAAGTTTCTAAACTACTATTGAGCTATCAAATATAATGTGGGAGCACTTCACAGCCACACAAACGGTAAGTACTCATAATCTGAGGTAAATTATGCATTGTTGTTCTCGTAGTGGCTCATAAAGTTTTTGAAAAATGATATTCAAGGTAAAACCAGTGGCCTGCTTTTCTGTTCAGTAGAGATCATGGAAATTCAGCATTTTAGTTAAGGAAATTGATATTTATTTTAGAGTGGGAACCTTGTAAAGGGTTAGTTCGCCAAATAATCTCATGATTTACTCGCCCTCAAGGAATCCAATGAGTTATGTTAGGAGTTATCTTTGCTAAAGGAGACCTTTATTCACCCCAGGAGCCATGTGAGGCATTTTTCTGTTACGGATGGATGCACTTTGATGACTTTTGGACTATTGATAAAAAGCAGTCAACAATTCTCATAATGTTGTTATTAACTCCGTAAAAGAATCTCCGTAAAATATGACAAGAACTCTGTTAAACTCTGTCATAACAAATTCATCTTTATTCATTCATTTTTCCTTCGGGTTAGTCCCTTTATTCATCAGGGGTCGCCACAGCGAAATAAACCACCAACTTATCCAGCAAATGTTTTACACAGCAGATGCCCTTTCAGCTGCAACCCAGTACTGGGAAACCCATACACTGTCACATGCATGCACATACAGTACGGTCGTTTATTCAGTTCACCTATAGTGCATGGGTTTGAACTGTGGGGGAAACCGAAGCACCCAGAAGAAACCCACGCCAACACGGGGAGAACATGCAAACTCCACACAGAAATGCCAACTGACCCAGCAGAGGCTTGAACCTGCGACCTTCTGGCTGTAAAGTGACAGTGTGAACCACTGAGCCACCATGCCGCCCCCGAATTTATCTTATGTCAGATAACTTTGATTTGAAAGGTACAGTATGTAATGGATTACAATCAACCAAGAATAATTCAGGCAACTGTTAGTATGACTAGAACTAGCTCTAAAGGTGTGAAGGCATCCATTTAAGTCCATTTATCTGATCAAACCTTTTTGACCGCAGTTTACGTTGGCTTTTAGTCTGCTGTATGAAGATTTTTAATGTCAACGTTTACTGCATTCAGCTGTCCTCACTTACATAAATAGGCTAAAGTGTTCTGCATCCTCTAGTAAAATAAATGTATTTTAACAGCCTGGATGATCCTTTTCTTATTTAGTCCAGTTTACACTGCGTCTATTTCTACCAAAAAATACCTGAAATACTGATTCATCTGACCACAGTACACGTTTCTACTGTGTAATGGGCCATCCCATCTGAATATAGGATTTCACTCTACGTGCATACAAATCAATATATATATATATTCATTCTTCTGGATGCCTGTGATTTTTGTCATTTTGCATAGTTTTTTTTTACATAATTTTTGATTCTTTAAACTTGTTTACATTTTGAAGAAGAGCTGGTTGAATAGATCACCTTGTTATGTGGAATAGATGTCTGTAGTAAATTATTATTGTAAAATGTCTGCTGTTCTGTATATTTGACTTTATCTCAGGCATCCAATTCATTTTTTCCACAGTATTTCATGGCTCTTTATTTGTTTACATTACTGTGTAATAAGCAGAATAATGAAAAGCCAGCCAGTCGTTGCTAAATAAATAAGACTCCTCTTCTTCCTAAGTAGGGTTTATTTTGTGTTGTATTCTACGTTATCTGATATGCATTGCACACGTTTAGCACAGCTCCATTAAAAGAGAATGACTGTTTTATTTCCCGGAGCAGGATCTCGGGATGGTTCCATGGGTTTGTGGGAGATTTCAGAGGAGGTTCTGTCTCAGGCTGAGAAGCGTCAGAATGTGGAAGGTGTTCCTGGTTACTCCCACATCTCTCACCGGGCTCTTAAGGACATCCCGAAAGAATACACTCACCCCTACAATTGCAAAGTGCGCGCACTGGCCTTCAACAACAGCCATAAGGTCAGCGGCTGTCCTTGAATGTATTGACTCTATATTGACTTTGTGTGTGTTATTCAATTCTCCAATTCAAATTTTCATCCATTAGGAGTTGGGTGCCGTTTCTTTAGATGGATATTTCCATTTGTGGAAGGCAGAAGACAACCTGTCCAAGGTACAATTACTACTAGCTAAATATTTTGATTGTTTTAAAACTTTTCGTGCTTAATAGAGTCATTTGTGCAGAAGAACTACATTACCCATGATTCCACCATAGTCACTCCCAGTGAGCGAAGTTTAAATTTGCACAGTGAAGAGCCACCAATGACATAATAATACAAATATTTGACTGAGTGAATCTTTTGATCGAAGGGTTAGTTAACCCAAAAATGAAATTGTAATAACCGTTTTCAAACCTTGGAATTTCTTTCTTCTTTTAAACGAGATATTTTCAAGAATGTTGGAAATGGGTAAGCATTGACGTCCATAATAGGAAAATCCAACACTATTGAAGTCAATGTCTACTGGTTTCTGACGTTATTCAGAGTATCTTCTATTGTTTACATCAGAAGAAATGAACTCTTAACAGTTGTGGCAAGTGAAAGGTCAGTAAATGATTTTTGTGTGAACTATCTCTTTTAGATAATATCTTAAGAGAAATGAATATCTACTATGATACTTTTATGAGAAAAACTAATGTTAATACAAGTACAAATCTTATAAAGGTACTTTAATTATATTTAATTACTCCTTTAACTCTTGTGTATTGTTCAAATTGATTACCCTTTCGTTATGTTAGTGGCTGTTTGCCCCATTGACTTCCATTATATTACATAACATTTTTTGATTGCGAAGCCATAACACCAACTAATCATGGTGGTTTTCCCTCCTGGGAAGAGGTACAATTTGTAGTTTTTACTGTTGATCATTTGTCTTCCAAACAGGGAAAACCACCAACAATCTAGAATGCTAGAATATGATTATCGGCTGTCACGGCTTTGCAATAAAAAAATATCATTATAATGGAAGTCAATGGGGCGAAACATAAATGAGCCACTAACATAACGAAATGGTAGTAAACTTGCCCAAAGTTTATTGTTGGATTTTTTAAAAAAACTTTCCTAAAATGAGATGTATCACCAAAAATCATTCCATTTGCTGACACGCAGAGATGGTTGTGCCTAAACAGCACACAAGGGTTAATATGTTTAATACATGTCTACATTAGTAATCTAACTAAATGTATACGTATGTCTGTAAATCCTGCCACATTACTGTGGTACAGTTTCTAGTATTAGAGTAAACCATGGGTAAATTCACAGAGAAGACTTCTAACTGGATGGTTCATTCATGGCACAGTGTTTCTCCTGCTCATCAGTTCCCCCTGAGAATGTCAGTGCTTTTTTAATCACAGCTCTGCCAGTGAGAGTGGTTGAGCTCAATCGCATCAAATGAAAAGCAAATGAGAAGCGTCTTGAAGGGGTACCAGGATAATAGAGAGCGTTTGATTGGTCAGAAGATTTGATTAGAAACTGAAATATGAGAAAGGTGACAAAATAATTGTTGACAAACTGCAAGCTTTGGATGTTTATATCTTCTGAATGAGAATTTTGTTTTGGAGCACACTAGCTTATAAATATCCTGATGCTGATAATGATACACAGTGCAACTTTTTGGGCAGTGTTGCTGGTGATATTTCTTGGCCACTTTTCTACTAAGAATGGGAAAGAATATTGTCCTAATTTGTTACCCCATGTCTTACCTGGTTGCCCATTTATGGCATCATTTCCCAAAGTTGCCCAGAAACATTGCTCAAAAAGTTGGCCTGTGTATCATCAGTATTAGGGCTAACATACTGATACTAACACCTAAAAAAACGTAATTTTAAACCGTTATGACTATTAACTAAATAACAAAAACATTTGTGTACTTCACTATATTCAAGTACTTCCCAACCAAGCTATTTTGTTTTTTCATTTACATCAAATAGTCGTCTAAACATAGATGTCCTGGCTAAAACAAGACTGCTTTTGTGTTGTCAATGAAAATCTACTACTCCTACAATAGTCCAAACTTATACTAGTCATCAAGTAGACCGATTACACACTCATTTTCAATGTCAGTTTGATGACTGGTCTAATTTTGTACTGTTGTTATTTGTCTAATAGGTTTTCACTGACAGGCCCTCCAGGAATTGATTTTGAGACCTATGGTTTAATCCAACACATCTATGTTTAGATGTCTATAGACATCTTTATCTTTGCCCTAAAGTAGGTCTGTGTCTGCTCTGAATTCAGTGTAAAGACACTATGCCTTATTAAATGGTCTGCGTAAATGCACATTTTGTGAATTCATGCCTCTTCAGATTTGGTTTCTGTGCTGTTGCATAAAGATGATTTAATGTAAACAATAAAGCTTGCTGGCTCTCTTTGGAGATGGTCATGTATTTCATGTCTTTTTTTTCATGTAAACATAGCTAAACCTGTCCTGCACTGCACTGCTGTAGAGTGTAATCCTTCAGGAAGAAGTGGGTGTGCACTAATGCACTCTATTGTCTTATTTTGTTTAATGTGATTTTTTTTTTTTTTTCAGGAGCTTTCTACAAAACTCCCTTACTGTAAGGAGAATGTTTGTCTGGCTTATGGGCTGGACTGGTCTGTTTATGCAGTCGGTTCTCAGGCACACGTTTCCTTCCTCGACCCCCGGCAATCTTCTCAGAACATTAAATCCGTGAGCTCCAGAGAGCGTGGCAGCGGTATGGCGTTTACTTCTCTTTATTTTTCAGCCCCTAAAAAGATGATATATACAAAGTTCTGAAGCCATGTTTGGTTGACTTTTTAGGTATTCGCTCTGTGAGCTTCTATGAACACATAGTGACGGTAGGCACTGGTCAGGGTTCCTTGCTCTTCTATGACATCAGGGCCCAGCGTTTTCTGGATGGCCCATCCAGCACACCCGGCGGATACCGGAATCGCACTGCAGAGGGCATCCTGAAACTCACCACAGGAAGAGGATGGCTGGTAAGATTGTCTAAATTAAAAAATATATATGTTGTTTAGACCTTAAGCTGTTTATGTATTTTATTTTAGACATTATAGGCACTTTGGATAAATAATATTATTTATTTCTTTTTCCTGAACTACTTTATAGAAGTGTTTGACAAATAGAATGTTTTTGTTTATTTGTTCAAATACTCAGTAATACTATTAAAATTATTTTTAAAAGTAATATTATTGCAATTGAGCTTATAACAGGGTTCCCACGCTTCTTGAAAGGGCTTGAACTTCAGACATGAATTCAAGGCCTAGAAAGTACTTCAAGACCAACGTAGGTTCTTGATCGTGCTTGAATTTTAAATTCATGGTGTTATTGGTGTTCTACAATGGTACTGTTTTGCTTTTAGAAACTGAAAAAAACACTGAGAAATTCTTTATTTAAAAATCTTGCACAAGAACTGACACATATTGCCTGTTTGATAAATGTTTCTAAGGGTGCTTTCACACATGTAGATCGATTGTTTTGATCCGAAACAGGAATTAAAATTATTACAATGTTGCTCTTTGTTCTTGGTGCGGTTCGCTTTCACACGACAAAGTTTCTGAAATGGACCAAATAGCTAAAACAAGTCACATAAGACAAAGAGCATAGAATCACTAAGAGGCAACACAAGTGCGATTTGGGAAACAGCCACTAGATGGCGCGGCGGCCATTTTGGAATGAAAATTACAATAGAGCAACAGCATATTATAAGTCTGTAAAATAACCTATTAAAAGTGCTGATGATTGTGATCGTAAGTGTTGTATTGTTGTCTTTCATGTTGTATTTCAGCTTTAATGAGCTTTTAAATAAATAAATAAAAAACAAAGCAGCTGCTTGCCATCGCGACCGCAGTAAGATCCTATGGACAGCTGACGCTTTCACTCCAAAATGGCGGAATCCGGGGCTGTTGCTGGGTGTTGCTGTTGCAGTGGAACGTTCTATTGAGTGTCGCCTCTTGATCTTTCTAAGCTCTTTGATATGAGTAAACTCTCCTCATATTGGTCAGAGTTCGACTGCTTTATTTTTCAGAGTACCTCTCGGCTGTCATGTGTCGTTATTTTAATTCATGATGATGAGAAATAAGACATTATAAGCGAAAAGCTGCGCTTTTATTTTGAATGGTGACACCCACAGACATCACCAAATATAAATCAGAGGTAAGACTTCCTCATACATAACAGTTGGCTAAAATTATGCATTTCAGGCTTTACATTATAGAGAGAAATAACAGATAAACCAAGACTGCTGTTCGGTCAATTTTCCTAACGGATAAACAGCTCTTGGTAGTAGTTAACATGCTTTCACTTTCGTATTTAACACGAAACACACATTTACCGGAAGGAATGATGACATTCCACCCTACTCATTCTCTCTTTATACAGCCATATGTTTGACTATTACATAACCATCATACACTGTGATATAGCCTGGTTCGTTGGATCGTATTGTTTTTCACTACAATCGATGCGCTCCAGAATACCTTTTAATCAAGCCGAGACCACCTCATTCAGGTGATTTGGGACTAACTGTTTTGGTGCGGATCTGAGTGCGATTGCTGGGTACACATGCCAAAGGAACCACGCTAACCAGGCAGGTTCCGAAACAAAAGTCGAGGTGTGAAAGCACCCTTAATGTTACTAGAATTGTAACTAGAGTTCGACAAATTGTATTAAAGTTGTTTGAACTTGACTGTTTATAACTACACACTATGATATTTTTTTATGTAAACGATAAATGTTAGTGAAATGTTAAATACAACAAAGGCTTTCATAGCGCTACATATGCTGGGGTATGAAGTACAAAGGTGCTTGATTTTAAATTAATGGTGCTTTAAAAAGACCTTGAATCTGTTCATGAAAGAGTGGGAACCCTGATATATAGAATGTTTATTTATATAAGCTCTATAAATATTCTATATAGAAATGTCATTAATAAAAACGTAATTCATTGCTGTACTGTCAAAGATGAATTGTCATCGATGCCATATAAATTCTTTGGAAATAATTATAATATCTTCATTTATTTCTAAAAAAATTAATTAATATTAATGCTAAAAAAAAGTTGTGCTGCTTAATTGTTTTATGCTTAAATATAATTTCTGTCAGATTTGATCTCTTTAAAGCATCCTTGATGAATAAAAGGGTTAATTTCTTTAAAAAAAAGTCATGCTAACCTGAAACTTTAGAACAGTAGTTTAGATATTTCAGTCGTGTAACACTATTTTAAATGAATTCCGACACTAAAACTGTCCTAATTAAGGACTTTACTGCTAACTTGCTCTTCATGTCAGCATTATCACTATTCTTTTGTCTTTTGTTTTATTATTTTTATTACTGTGAAGTCTTTGGACATGCTTCTGAATTAATTAGTCTATATATAAGCTCTTTTGTAAAGTGCTTACTGGAGCGGGGAGTTGCCGGCAGCATCAGTCTCTGCTAACTGTGGAAGTTCATTAAGCAGAAATGCTGTCTGCTGCAATAATTCGGAGGCCACACGGAAGTAGAACTACTGTTTGATTGGTTTAATTGACCCACTTTGGTTGCACCTTTTTGTCACAAGTTGAAGAATTTACCCATGTACCTAAGGCATAATATAGAGTCACTCGCTCAATATCAGGGACTCCACACATCAGGGTCTGGGTGTTTCTGTCCAGAGCTGAACATTACCCTGCTCAGCACATGTTATACTCTACACTTAAAAATAAAGCATTTGTGTGTAATTGAATTTATTTATTAATATTTTCCAACTTTTAAGTTGATTAAGAGTTCTTTAATAAAATATTAAGCTTTGTAGTTACAGAGGGTTTATCAGAAAATGCTTATTGTATTTCACATTGTTTGTTTTTACTGTATTTTTGGTCAAATATGACCTTGATAGCCTCAGAGATTTGTTTCTAACGCATTTTTGAAAATGCTTGAATGCTCGTGTTTGGAAATAAATCCAAAAATATCACTCAGGTTTTTAATGAGTCTAGTAAAGTTTCTGACTGTCTGTTATTCTGTCTGACTTTGTCTATCTATCTGACGTTCTTTCTGTCATTCGTTCTGCTGTTCTAGCTCTCATTCGTTTTGTCGTTCATTCTGTATTTCGTTCGGTCGTTTTATCGTTCTATCTTTCTATCGGTCTGTCATTCTATCATCCTGTATATCTCTCTATCATTCTATCTATCATTCTGTCTATCAGTCTGTTCTTCTATCTATCATTCTGCCTATTGGTCTCTGTCTCTATCATTTTGTCTATCTGATGTTCTTTCTGTTGTTCGTTCTACCATTCTATCTGTCATTCCATCGTTCTGTTTATCTGTCGTTCTATCTGTCCTGTTCTATTTATTGGTCTTTCGTTCTAACGTTCTGTTTGTCGTTCTATCTGTCGTTCAGACGTTCTATTATTCTGTCTATCGTATGGCGTTCATTCTGTCATTCTCTGATGTTCTGTCTGTGTGTGCATCTGTCATTTGATCTGTCGTTCTCTCATTCCATCTATCGGTTTGTCGTTCTAAACTTTCTGTCTGTCTGTTGATCTGTCATTCTATCTTTCTGTCTATTAGTCTGTCTGTCATTCTATCCGTCTGTCGGTCTGTCTGTCTATCTATATGTCTATCTATATGTCTATCTCTATCTAACTAGCTAATTTAATTAATCTTTTAATGAACATATAAAACACGTAGACTATTTGCAGTTTGGGCCGTGTATAAAACATCTGTCCCAATCCACATTTCTCTTCCAGAATCACGATGAAACGTGGAGAAGCTACTTTTCCGACATCCGCTCGTTCCCGAACGCCGTGTACACGCACTGCTATGACGACTCCGGCACCAAGCTCTTCGTGGCCGGCGGCCCGCTGTGTTCAGGCCTACACGGAAACTACGCCGGCCTCTGGAGCTAACCTTCCCGTCAGCCCTCGTTCATTCACTCTCTCACACACAGGCCATCCTTCTCTTTAGCTTCTATCCAGCATAAACCCTCTACAGACTCAGGAGCTCAACCACTTTTGTGCTCGTCTTTACATTTTCATTTGCCTGTTGTACTTTTTTTTTTTTTTAACATCTGTTTTGTTTTTTTGTTCATGAGAGGGAAAAAGCAGAGTAAAGGAGAGATGCCTGATCATTTGGAGCTTGTACATCGGCAGCCTGAACCTTTGAGAACTGTGGAACGGTGTAAAATTGTACAAAATATATATAACAGTCTCTCTGGGCATTATGTTGTTGTTTCGTTTGCTGTTAATGCTTCTTTTTTTGCTTCTAAAGGTTGCCGTGTCCAAACCATGGCGTGTTGAGTTTGTTTTGCAGTGTGTGTTTTCAGAAAACCTGCCGATCGGCCATCTTTTCTGGCTCACAGTGGACCGATTTGACATTGTGGATCCTTAAAGGCTGATAACGGGCATTTGGAGATGAATATTAGAGGTGAAATGAATGAACAGTGACTGCTAATATGAAGAGCACAGAGAAAACATGGACACTAGTCGGACAGCAGACGGTGAAGACTCTTTCTTTTTCTTTTTTCCCCATTCATCTGTTCCAAAATAATGTCAGGGAGAGACGATTCTAGGAAATCACAGATACCGTTTGCGTTCTGTTTGAGGTATCTTGGAGAATGCCTCTTTTATTGCTGATTCTGTACTAACTCATGCACACATTCACATCAAGATTGCCGTTTTCCCCTCTGTGACATTTAGACGTCTTATTTATTTTGTATGCTCGCCGTCACTAGCACTCATGACGTTCGTTCAGGTACAATCATATTTGATAGGATTGTGGCTTTTTCATCCTCTTCTCTGCTCCAAGGCTGGGCAGTTTTGTGTGACATTGTTGCCTTTCCAGAGTCTTTCTGTGAAAGACTGTTGCAGATCGAATTTGTTTAGGCTTTCTATTTTTGTTGTTGTTTTGTTTTACACAATTATTCATGGGAATTGTCACAATTGCTAGTACGGTGAACACGATAACAGGCATATTATATTAAGCTGAAAATTAACCATCACTTTTAAAATGTATTTTATATATATATATATAAATGTAAATGTATACATATTTGGATTCTAATAGAGGGAGAATACAATTTATGTAAATGTCAGAGGATATATGTGCGTGTGTGTGAGTGGACTGATCCGTCATTATTTTGGTGGTGCCCTTTTTTTATACACACTTCCTGAATGTTTTTACAGATAATAAGTGTAAAGAAAAAAGAAATTGTACAATATCAAAACAAAACAAAAAGCAAGAGAACAGCAACGCGAGACAGTCTTCAAAAAGAAAATGAATAAAAGTTTATTGATGTATTTTTCTTCCATTTCGGCTTTCCATCGTGACTTTTCTTTATTTTTCACACTTCTGCAGACATTTAAAGCATTTAATGTATGCTCTGTGTAGAGGTATGTGTGTAAAATTGACAAAATAAAAATATCTAATATATAGGTAGATTATATAAATAGAAATTTTGTAATGTGTATGATACAATTTTAAACATATTTTTTAATATACATAACCTTTTATTAGATGTATATGTAAAGTTTACAATTTTAACACACATAGATGGATAGACAGATAAAATACTAATATAGCTGTTTAAAGGATGGATGGATGGATAAAATAGATAGATAGATAGATAGATAGATAGATAGATAGATAGATAGATAGATAGATAGATAGATAGATAGATAGATAGATAGATAAAATACTAATATAGCTGTTTAAAGGATGGATGGACGGATAGATAGATAGATAGATAGATAGATAGATAGATAGATAGATAGATAGATAGATAGATAGATAGATAGATAGATAGATAGATAGATAGATAGATAGATCGATCGATCGATCGATAGATAAAATACTAATATAGCTGTTTAAAGGATGGATGGATGGATCATAGATAGATAGATAGATAGATAGATAGATAGATAGATAGATAGATAGATAGATAGATAGATAGAAAAAATACCTATATAGCTGTTTGATTAATAGATAGATAAACAGATAGATAGATAGATAGATAGATAGATAGATAGATAGATAGATAGATAGATAGATAGATAGATAGATAGATAGATAGATAGATTGATTGATTGATTGATTGATTGATTGATTGATTGTCTATTATACAAGAATAATGCATAGAAGTAAAACACTGGGGGCGCAAATTGTGTTACTATGACAATAAAGAGTGGCGTTACAGACCGCGCGTTCCTGACTATGAGCGCTATACGTGAGTCAATACATGTAATTCAGCGCAAAAAAAAGCTTCATTTAGTCGATGTCATGAAAGAAATCCCTTGTATAAAACATAGAAACATAAAATCCTAAGCATAAAACGCGCAGTGAAAATACAGAGTACATTAAGACAGTCGTAGTCGTGATTTACTACGGATAATTACATATTGAGTTATTTGTATTGCTCCTGGTGTACGTGTGCGCGCACTTGTTAATGTGCCTGCTGGTGCGGGAGCGCGCCTGCGGGATCTGCATGGAGAGAAGCGCGGTGACGGTCACGTGACGGAGTCTGCTGCTGGCTGAGTGAAGCGTGTTAGCAGGTAATAAAAAAACAAATCTCTATTTCAGACTATTTCTAGTGGTTCCACAACATGTGTTGTGTAGTTAATGTGTCATTTTCTCTGTCGCTCATCTGTTTTGATTTGCCGCTAAATGTTTTTCGAGGTTATGTTGTCTTTAAATGGCTTTGTTTTGCCTCTTCAGTTTAGCTTATTCGGCTTTAGCTCTGTGTGAGACCGTTTTTCCTCAAATATCCGTTCACAACAAACCCGCATCCTCGTCAAACCGGGTTTTCTCGCATTAAAACAACACATTGATGTACATCTTGGTGTTTGAATACTCTTTAGGGTTTAAATGTTATGAACAAGGACGCCGGGCGGTCGCGAGTTAGCCAGCTAAGCTACAACAATTGGTGAGAGGAAATGACATTAGAGATCATGGACAAAGGAGAGCCGAGAGTCTCTGCGCTCATGCTCTTTAGCAACTCTGATTTTACACATTTATAAGGTCCGAGATCATCTTTGTGTAGCTTGAATGTGTCCGAACATCCTTGACGGATCTATAAAGATAAAGTAGGGATGCTGACTTCGCTTCTTGATCTAAATTCTCTTTGTTTGAGACATCACGTCACGTAGCGTTGTTATGATTATGAACCCGGTTTGTTTTTAAGCGTATAGGTCGTGTTTATAATTACTCAGATGGCAGACAGAGTTGTTTGGGCATGTGTTTTGGTTGTGGGTATATGATGTGTATTTGATTGAGCCCTCACGTTTTGTTTAATGAACGTATAAATATCTCGCATATTTTTTGGCAGTTGTTTACCTTCGTGATTTGATTTCATTGCGCTTCGAACAGGGGAAAAGACGAACTGGATTGTTTATTTTAGTGAAGGACCAGTCAAAAATTAGACCTTTTTTGTTTCTGTAGTTATTTGAGATTGGTCATATGCTTACTTGACCATTTAATTGCTATTTGATATTTCAGAGTTAAAAAAAAAAACATGTATTGGCAAAACACAATTAATACCAGTGGCTTCTGATGATACATGGTGGTCTTCTGAAAGCAAATGATTGCTTTGTGCATATAATTGAACATTTATTTATTGTATAGCTCTCATATAATCAGCTCTTATGTGAGTTTATAACCTTGCATATGTTATTGTGCGACAGCAAACACGCATATAAATGTGGAGCATGTTTATGACAGGTAAAACCAAGTTGTTGTTTTTTTTAGTGAAGGATCAGTCGTTTGTCAAACTTTTTTTGTTTTTGTATATATTTGAGATTTGCGAGTATGTTTATGACCATTTAATAGCTACTTGATGTTTTAGAGTAAAAACATATATAGGCAAAATAATTAATACCAGTGGCTTCTGATGATTCGTGGTGGTCTTCTGAAAGCAAATGATTGGTTTGTGCATATAATTGAACATGTTATTTATTGTATAGCTCTCATATAATCAGCTCTTATGTGAGTTTATAACCTTGCATATGTTATTGTGTGACAGCAAACTCGCATGTAAATGTGGCGCATGTTTATTACAGGTAAAACCAAGTTGTTGTTTTTTTAGTGAAGGATTTACCAACCATTTTTTGTTTTTGTTGATATTTGAGATTGGCGAGTATGTTCATGAACATTTAATAGCTACTTGAGGTTTTAGAGTAAAAATCACATATAGCAAAACACAATTAATAATCAGACTGTACATGTCAGTGAACCACAACTAGTTTAATAGTACATTTCTGGTTCATATGAAAGCAGGTTCTGGAGATTTACTATTGATTACAGAACCGACTTTACTGATGAAAAGTCCATAACATCTTTGAATAATCATGTACGGTATTCTCTGCAGGTTTTTTGACTCCCAAAGTGCTGGTGGTTGAGGCCGTTGATTTTTTTTTAAGTCTCCAATTAAATTGCAAATATAATTTTAGGACAATTATTCCTTTAACAGAAGTGTTTTTAAACTTAAATAACTTTCTTTCCTGTGTATGCTTAGTTTAGTGCTTTCAGTATGGTTGAAAGTCTAAATGAGATTTTTGTTATTAAATATATGCTAAATTCAAATGGTGTCCCAATTTTAACCCTTTAACTGCCTGCTCTACCAAATGGCTGACCATATTTTGACTGTTTTAAATAATAGTTTACACTTCACAGCATTGTTAGTTTACAAAAAATCTATATAGGCAAAACACAATGAATAGAGTTGTTTCTGATGATACCTTGAGGTCTTCTGAAAGAAAATGGTTTGTGTGTATAATTAAACATTTATTTTTATAATTTGTGTATGTCTTAAATAATCAGCTTATATGTGAGTTTACACCCTTGCATATGTTATTGTGCAACAGCTAACTCACACATAAATGTGGAGCATGTTTATTAAAGGTAAAACCATATTGTTAATTTTAGTGAAGGATCAGTCATTTAACAAACATTCTTTGTTTTTGTAGTTATTTGAGATTGGTCATATGCTTGCTTGATCTAAAAGAATAGCTACTTGATGTTTTAAATTAAAAAAAAAAAACATATATAGGCAAAACACAATTGTTACCAGTGGCTTCTGATGATATATTGAGGTCTATATATATATATATATATATATATATATATATATATATATATATATATATATATATATATATATATATATATATATATATATATATATATATATATATATATATATATATATATATATATTGTGTGTGTGTGTGTGTGTGTATATTAAGGTAAAACCAAGTTGTTTACTAACCATTTTTTGTTTTTGTAGATATTTGAGATTGGTGAGTATTTTCATAACCATTTACAAACTACATGAGGTTTTATAGTTAAAACATATAGGCAAAACACTGTTGGCTTCCAGTGGCTTCTGATGATGCATTGGGATTTTATGAATGCAAATGATGTGTTTGTGCATATATTGGGATATTTATTTGTGTTTATCTTCTGTCCTGTATCTTATATACTTCCAAACACTTCAAATATAGTGTGTGTTAGTAAATGCAAGACTATTGATGAAATCCAGCATAACACTGTATGATAACGCTTCAGATGACTGTTCTAGGGCCTACAGCTAATCAATCTGTCAGATTCTGGAGTGCTTTACGGGTCTAAAGAAAAATATAAATGATAAATGATCTTAAATAAAACAAATACATTTATAGAAATGGTGTAAAGGTATATAACTTTACTCACATGGGAAATGGAGGCCACGTGAATGGTTTGTGAGCACAATTAAATGCACACAGCATCACATATCATCTGATAATTGTAAGAAATAAGTCCAAAAGGCAGCTGACTGTGTAAAGCCACATAAAACAAAACAAAAATACGATGAATATGCCGAGATCAGTGGCTAATCTGCCGGATTCAGCTGAGGTGAAGTGACTGCGACCAGCGAGACCTAGCTGTCACTGAAGTGGCCACGGCCTTAATTATGCAAACTTAATATAACCTAATATAAAGGAAACGGATGAGTTATAAAAAAATTCACCCCCCTCACAGTTGTCATAGAGGGTAATAATAGCTATACGAACCAAAATCTTTCTTTGTACCAGGCTGTAAACACCTTTTTTTTTCTGTTGTAAAGTTGGCCATTCTAACAGTGGGCTCAATTGCAATTTGCTCTATTATGGAGCCAGGACTAGCGGAATTTTGATAAATTGCAGTTTCAGTTACTTCCGTATTTACTTCCCGAGGGGGAGCGGGAGGTTGCCGCTTGGTAACACTACATGAATGCAAAATGGCAAACTGCAAAACGACATTGGTTTTGTCAATAATTTTACCGATGACACTCCAGGAGCAAAAGAAATGGCCAACGGATTTCTTTGTGTGAGGTGAAAACAAGATTTTCTTTTTCAGGCCATTTTTCGAAATAATGATGCACTCAAACAGTGCTAAAACAATCCGCGAGCACCTCTATAGATTTTTTATATAAACACTTTGTACAATATTTTTTTTTTTTTTCAGTTTGCAGATCACAACAGATTACACAGTTATAGAATAACCATCATGTAGACACAGCAAACATTTTACACCCTATTCTCCCTCCCATCAACCTGTTCCCTAAAAAAACAAAAACAAGAAGAACAACAACAAAAATGGGGGGTGGCATGTTTAAATCAGGTAAAGAGTGTTTCCTAAGTCTATGTTTAGACCATGATACTACCCTACTCACTCAGAGCTTGTTCTTGTTGTAGCAGACTGCCAACATTTTCATTGTACTTTAGGAAGTTACTAAAAGGTCTCCAGATATCTTTAAACACATTTTTTCCATTGATATATGTACACCATTTCTTTATTCCACTTTCTAATTTTAGGATCATTTATCTGCGGGCACCTCTTGACTCCACAAACTTGAATGTATGGTTTTTGCATTAAAATGTGGCTTTTTTTCTAAAAAAAGAGATTGGCTAAATATTCAAATTTCATAATTTTTGACAGCTCTTGCTCAATTTTATTTCTATTATCCTTTACTCTATTGAACTGGTATGTTTTATTTGTTGTAGCTTTTATTATTCATTTAATCTTCACTTTTTTGAGTGAAGGTTTTGGCCTGTTTCTCAGTTTTCGTCTCTTAATGTGCTTTATACACACTATCTTTAAATTCAAGGACACTATGGGTGGTCTGCTGACCAAGAGAAGCTTTTTTTTCTGTTTTGTAAGGATCTCAGATGTAAGGATCCCCACATGAGACCATTGTCAGCTGGTGGAATTACTTTTGTGGGCTGTTTTGCAAACAGTCATCATTAAATCATTTGCGACCAGCAGCATTTGCACAGCCTGACTCGCTCAAGTAAGATCTTTATGATCTATATAGCAAGCTGGGAATTTTTGTGCCAGATGATGATCTCCATACATCAGAATCTAGCTGGAACGCTCTTGTTGGGCGTTTTGCTGTGAGGAAGGGTTGGGTTAAACTTACACAATAAGATCTCTTCTAACAGCCAAGAAAAGCCCACTGTATCCATCACAGATGTTATGTGTGTCGACTCGTTTTCTGTGCGAGCACTGACTTTTGCTCTTAGTTTCTTGGAACTGATGAATCTGATCTGTTGTAGTGTTAAAAGAGGAGGATTTGATATGCAAGTCATCTAATATTTTTTTCTTCTTTTTTTTTTAAGAAACGGCTCACCCAAAAATCTTAACAAAACCATTTGATTTGTTTCCTTTCTACACAAAAGCAGAAGTTTTTAGACGTTGAGTGCTTTTTACTTTATTTACTTTATATTAAACATAAATAAAGACAATGTACTGAAATAATAACCCTCCGCCCTTTTAAATTCACATTAAAAGTATATTACGGTAGTATTTGTGCCTCTTAAAATAGCAGTAATCATCTCATAATAACTAAATAAGTGTAATTAAATTCATGAGTGTTGGAACCATTGTATGTGGGTGGGACAAGACCCACCCATTTTAAGACGGTCATATTGGACATATTCACTTTTACCATCCCTGATCTAATTGTTGAAAACATAAAGCACTTTTTAGCATATTGGTCGTAGCACAAGTGCAACCCTATGTTGCCCTATATCATACATAACCCCATGTTACCCCATATTACACAACCCTATGTTATTGACCTTATTCCTCAATGCGGAAGTGTGCGCGTTTTTGCGATTTGTTTTAGAACTTCCGATTCAGTTGCCTATGGGATAAATGACTAGGAATAATAAACGGCAAAAAACTGTCAAACTACTTGGTCTACAAACAAGTGTTTGCATCACAATACAGACAAAGTAAAATAATATAATAAGAAAATATCAGTTTGCAACATCAAGCAGCAAAACGAGCTGTTTTTAACGTTTGAAAATGAATGGAAGTGAATGAGAGCGGAAGTTTCGAGCCAAAATGATTCAAATGGCTGCGCCCACTCGTACGCGGAGAATAAGGTGAATAGTGCTGCACAATGTATCATTTTAGCATTGATATCGCAATATGTGCATTAGCAATAGTCACATCGCAGGATCTGCAATGTTGAATTGGGATTACAGTTGACCAGAAGCCGCAGTTCAGAACATGAGATTTGTGGAGTCATTTTTCCATAAATAATGGAGCAAAAGTTGATCATTTCCATGTGTTTTTAAGTCCTGTGACTGTGTGACTAGATCAAGAACGCTTATGGCATTCAAGTACAAGGAATTGTACCGCTTGCAAGTTTAAAAAAAAATATTTGATTGAATTATTTGTACAATGAAGACCATGCAGTGCTATTTTATATTTGATTATTCAATTCCTGTACCTAAATAGCTATTTAAGCTATTGAAACTGTATTCATATTGCAATATATATCGCAGAAAACCAAAATATTGCAATGTCAGAGTTTTCCAATATCCTGCAGCCATACTATGTTACTCTATATTGTATTCTAAATGTTACCTTATGTAATACCCTATATTCCCAAGTTTTTTGAAGCAGTGTGAGATAAACAGACTATATTTTCCTTTATTTTCGTTATTTACGTTCAATCTTGTGTGTGCAGTGGTTTGCCAATAAGAACTTCTTCTGTCTTTTCGCTTTTAGATTCTGTTAATAATACTTGAACTTTTAGTTAGTCTAATAGTTTTTGCAGTGGTGGTATCAATGGGGAAATATGAAACATCATTGGTTTTTGACATATCCATTACATTAACCTTCTTTGTAAATACTACATGGTCCTATAGGCATAGGTCGGTATAGGATTTTGATGGAATTATAATGTTTGTATAAAATATCACGGTTTCACAGTATTTTTTTGTTATTTATTTTTTTAAATGTCTGTGTAAAAAGCAACTTTTCCACTATTTTTCTCAATTATATTTCATTTTAAAAAACATTTCAAATAAGTAGTTAAAGTAATTAACAGTAAACATGTCAAACTAAATCAGAGATGCCCAATGTTGGCCCATTGTTACATTTGATTTGGCCCACTGTCCTATCTGAGAGGAGAATGATGGAGAGGGCTGGGGCGAATGCCTTTAACACAGAGATCATCATTTCTAATTTGACGTAACCTTTTTTGTTTATTTTATTGCTTTTATTTAGAGCAAACTGAAATGAAATGTTTCAATTAAATGTTGTAAATAAAACTTACTTTATTTTAAAATGTAAATACTGTCAGTCGACGGATAGAGAATTATGCAGAAGACATCAGTGGCAAATCAAGGCAATAAAAATACTTAAAGCAATGTTTTCTAGTCATTGTTAAACATTATTAAATAAATTAGGAAATTACCCATTGCTAATATTTTCCTTCGACCTCAATCAAGTTTGGTTTGTTTTTTTTTTTGGCTTCATAAGAAAATTTTAGGCTCCCCCGGTTTAAATAGTTAAAATAAATCATTGACTTCTAGGTTCCTCATTAGTTTCAAAAACACAGATTTATTTACAACTTAAAAAGGCACCAGTAGCTTTTTATGTGGAGGGTCATTTTCTGCTGGAGATACTGTTTCCCTAAAAATTTATAAAAAAATGTGTTAAAAAACTACTTGTGTATGCCGTTGCAGTTTTAAAACCTTGACTTTTCCAAACCACGGTAAACCTTGAAACCGGTTATCGTCCTGTGCCTACTCAAAAACAACAAATGAAGAGTTTAGATGCAAAAACCCCTAAATGCCGTCTGAAATTTTCCTCTAAAATTAGTATTTCATCTGGCTCCTCTGTGTATGTTCAGTAAAATCATTTATAAGGCAAAGAATAAGTCTTTTTCTTGGTGTATAAAGTAAAATAATTCAACATAAACAAAGGAGGTTGAGAAAAATGAAAATTTTTTAGGGAAATTTCAGACGGCACCCTTTTCTTACGATGCTAGATTGTTAATTCAGCTTGATTCAGCAGGATCAAATATTAATTGACCAGTAAAAGAAAACAATCCTTATATTTGATTGTAGTGTACACTGTACAATCAGTATTTGATTGTACAGTACTCCGCATAATTAAGTACAGCCTATTTTAAAAACTAATATTTTTAGCCATTTCTCAGTGAATATATGTATTTTGGTGCATCTAAACAAAACAGATTTATTAAACAAATATATTTATTAAAATATTTTAGTCACCAAACATATTTAGAAATTGAAATATAATACAAATATATTCAAGCAAAATGTTGCATAAAAAATTACAACCTACAAAATTTCTACCACATTTTTACTTTATTTTGCTTTTCTTAATATGCTCCAGATTTGGCTTCAGTACTGACTAATTGAATGAATATGTGCAGATATAATATTACAAAGCTTCCTATTAAAAATATGAATTTAAAAGAAAGATTTGTATGGGTTGTACTCGTATATGCTGAGCATCGTATTTAAACAGAACAAGACACCTTGACTTAATGACATGTACCTAAAATTCAGAACATGAAATATAGGCGTTTTCCTTCCCAACTGGACAGCTTATATGTCTTCACTCAAAAGAAAATCAGGACTGTTTTGGAACAATCAAACATTGATTACAGAGTTTTCATTTGAGGGATTAACTGTCCATATTTTCTGATTTCAACATAAGTTATGTAAATGCTTTTCATGGTTAATAAAATACCACTCACCAGCAGGACTAACAATCTAGCATCGTAAGAAAATAGATATAACAGAGATGTTTATATCAGATGTTTTGTTGATCAACACGTCCTTCAGTAGGTTTGCTTATGTTAAGGAATCTAGATTCCTTCATGTTTTTATCCCAGTGGAATGAGTTGTCATTTTGTATGCGTGAGGAATGGCGATACGGTGAGATCTTTGTGCAGAAGGACACTACAGAGTAGTTGTGAAGTGTTAACGGACACCAGTGTGGTCTCGTAGCATGGTCTTCATTTCAGCAGGGCTGGGATCAGCTCGATTGTTTTGTTTTTTTTTCTTCTACAAGGGTTTCTGGCGGTCAGAGTATTGCTCAATCTTGCCCAACTGGGTTTAGGAGAAAGGAAATCCGATACGGCCTCTGTGTGTTTGCCTGACGCTGCGCGGTACACTGTAGAGAAGATCTGCAGAAAACGTCTGCTTGCTTGCTAGAACAAATCCTCATCTGATGTCTCCAAAATAGTTGGATTAGAAACTAGAACATGGAAGTGTTTTCCGAATAATAACGGCTTCCTGTTTTTTTCTGCCCTTGTTTTTTTTCTTCCAGATTTTTCTGTTTTGTACATACATTGTTTTGTATATACTGTATATGATGAGCTCGGTGGGCGTCGAACGAGCCCGGGGCACTCGGGACAAAGCGCTGCCCACTACCACACAGACCACACAACCACAGAAACAGCTTCAGGTGAGTAAACAACATCATATGGAAATGTATGCTAAGTTAGGAGAAAAACGTAATGCTTCTACTGTTTCTCCTTCATGACCGTACTCTTCTGGATATTGTATGGGATGCAGTATGTTAGACTTGACCTCCTAATTTCCGCAGGCTGCGTTTACATAAGACACTCTTGCATTAAATAACAGCTTAACAGAGCACAATGGGAAACAGTATGATGTGGTGCTAAGCCAAACTTCTATACATGATGGGAGGCTCGAAAAAACCCAGCAAGACATGTGTTTTGCTTTAAGAAGGCATGAACTTTGTAAGAGGGAAGATGCTGCCTGTCTTTTAATTAAAACATACTGAAATAACAAGGCATGTGAATAGAAAACTCCAAGAAAGATTAGTCATCTCCACAAATTGATTAGTCAGTAGATTAGTCACTATTTGTTTTTATGACAAAATAATTGCAATGCTTTGTTTGTACCATATTTGTTTTTATAACCGTTAAGGTTTTAGACTTGATATTTCACATTTTAATTTCGGAGATGACTCTAGTCCATCTGTAAAGTCATGATGTCTTGTTAAAAAAGTAGTGCTGTTTGACATGTTTCTTGTTGCATAATGTCACATGCTGTTTATGAAGGTAGAAGGCTGTTTACTGTATATACTGCGCAGTTTGCTTGTAGGAAATTCTACTCTGGGAGATGCATGAAATTCACACGCATTCCTGTCTGTAATCTCCACCATCCTGTTTATTAAAGGTGATAAGCTGGGAAAAAATTATTACAAAAAATTCGTTAATTCAAATGGTTGGTTCAAAAATACAGATTAATTTAGAAATAAAACATGTTAGTGTGCTTGACTTTAAATGTTTTTGCACAGACTAATCGTGTATATGACATCATAGTGACCAGAAAAGATTAGATTGCAAACAATTCCACATGCTTTTAAACTGCCCTTGTTGTACTTTAATGTCATACAACTATCGGTCTGCACAGTGCTGCTTCAGGTCAAGACATCTGAAGGCTGATTTATACCAAAGTCCCTTTAAGGCAAGTCATTTTACTTAGTGGCCATCTTTGAAATGTCTCTCGGGTAGTGTGCTCGGGCATTCTGTTTAAATGGGAAAACATCAAAATCTCCAAAACTTTGCTAAGCTTACGATTAGATTACATATTTGAAATTACCAATAAAGCAACAACTGTCTCTTAAGTTTAGTTTCTAAATGTCCGAATTAAACAAAATCAACATATTTTCAGGTTGCCAAAGCTAATGCGCATGCGCACTCGAAAGGAACGAGATCACGACACCAACCTCATTTATGGCCGTTCTACATATTATCATCCTCTGGATGATACTTCGTCAGATCGCACTGCTCTTCTGAAGTAATCCACAACTTGTTCTTGATGGTGAATCTCCTCCAGAAATGACAGCGACTCTTTGTTTACAAGTTTGTAGGTGTTTGAGTAGTTGCTGCTTTCATGTGATGTGCGTTTGACAGGACAGACTGTATCTTATGTTCGTTTTATACAGATTACAAAACCAAAAAACTGTTGTTTTCAAGTGCACTTGGTTCATTTAAACATAGAGATTTTAAGCTTTATGTGGATATAGTTCTAATGTCTGTGAATCAAGTATTTGCTGAGATTCTAGAGTTTTTGTTGACCACCAAACTGTCGTAAAAACACGCATCTGGTCCGAGCTTTTCCCCTGGAGAAACGTCAGTCCATAACAATAGCGACGGCTCCTGTACTAGTAGGCTGGGCTTCATTCGCCATATTGACTGTTACACTTTTCCCCATTCAAAACAATGCAAGTGACACATCTTGTGTATTCTACAGTCTTTGTTTATACTTGATGCTTTTGCAAGTTTGATTGTTTGGAGACAAGAAATATGATGTCAACACAGTATTGGAGGAAGTTCACTTTGAGTGCGTGCATCCCCTATTTTAGCTGATGGTATACACAGCACTTTTTGAAGCATCTCATATGACTCCGCATGCGAAGGTTCGAGACTTTGAGCTGAGTCTGGCCAATCTGAGTGACAAGCTTTTAACAGCTTTGAGGAGAAACGAAATGTATATTTTGTGCACAGGTTGTCTAAGTCTATCTTAATAAACTGTTATATTTATATATATGTAGTGAGTTTGGATGTATAGAATGCAGCCTAAATTAACCACAAGTATACCAAAAGCTCAAATTTTCACCATTCATTCATTTTTTTTTGGCTTAGTCCCTTTATTAATCTGGGGTCGCCACAGCGGAATGAACCACCAACTTATCTAGCATATGTTTTACGCAGCAGATGCCCTTCCACCAGCAACCCATCACTGGGAAACATCCATACACACTCATTCACACACATACACTACAGACAATTTAGCCTATGCACCTATACCTATTCACCCATACCATGTCTTTGGACTGTGGGGGAAAACTGAGCACCCGGAGGAAACCCACACGAACACAGGGAGAACATGCAAACTCCACACAGAAATGCCAACTGACCCAGCTGGGCTAGAACCAGCGACCTTCTTGCTGTGAGGTGATTGTGCTACCCCAAATTTTCACCAGTGCGCTCCAAATGTCCTTACAACCTATTCATTTGATAAATGATTAAATGCATTCATTCAGCAACTCCACATGAAAACAACAGCTTCACCACTGTTTTGTCATGACAATTACTCTGAGTTGTTACATATAATAGTACAATTGTGAGTGCATCAAGTATGAAAGCCTCGGCATCTTGTGGCTGTGTGCATGCAGTCAGCAGGCGATTGCACAGCAGAGCCAGGCGAAAGTATAAATCCTGCTTAACACCAAGACACAGTGTCTTTATGAATGGATCATTGAAACATATCCCGACCCACTGAGTTATAAACGATTAGTCCAGGAACAAAACACCACAGTGTGTACAAAGCATTCGAAGCACATGTTTTGCTCCAGCTCTGTTGTATAAAATCAATATCACATTTGCGATTACATTAATGTGCTGATATTCAGGAAAACCTTGCTTGTTTAGCCATAACTTGAATTTTAGAGTTGTTTTAAGGGCTGTATCCAGTCTAAACATCTGTACTAGAGGTGTTTATCTATTTTAAGACTGACAGTTCACACGTTTACCATATTATTGTTAAAAATGAATACTGCTTATTTTGATATTCACAGTGTTTTCTTCAATTGCAGGCTACAGCCGAACAGATCCGCCTGGCCCAGATGATCTATGACAAGAACGATGCAGATTTCGAGGACAAAGTGAAACAGGTACAAGAAGCTCCCTTCCGTCAAGTGAAATGAGATTTAATCTCTTCTATTAACCCCAGCGACGTTCATATTTGCTCGCAGTTAATGGAGGTTACAGGGAAGAACCAAGACGATTGCATGGTTGCTCTTCACGACTGTAATGAGGACGTCAACAGAGCCATCAACTTCCTGCTCGAGGGAACATCTGATGCGGTAAAAGTCACATTTAACGGATGCACCTGTGGTCTAGACTACTTAGCAGGCAAAATAACTCATGATAAGTTATTTTAAAAGGAGAAGTAGAAATGGTTTTCATCATAATTGTTGTTGCTAATGTCAACTGCTTTGTGGCAAAGCAAGCCTGACTTTGATGTGTGTAGTTTTTAGCTTAACAATGAACATACCATAGTGTTTAATGTCCTGATTTAAATGTGATTGACAATAATCTGCTTCAGAGATAAAGCGTCTTGTAACTATTGTTGTAGTGATATTCGAGAGGCCTCTGCTTATAGACTGGGATTTGTTCGAATGATTTCTGGGAATGAAACTCCGAAATAGAAACTGGGTCACTTCTGTAGTGTTGATCAGAAGGTAATCCTGTGTTATAACAGACCTCTGTCACGATACGGGCTCCTCAATGTCCTTTGTCTGTAATGAGGGTTCAGTGGCGATGATTAGCAAACCTGTTTTGAAATCCTTTACGTAAAACATCGATACCCAACACCTGGTGTATTATGTTATTTTAGGTAGGTAGATGGGTATTTTGGCTAGCTCATCTCTCGATTGTCTTGTAGACCTCTTGGGAAACGGTGGGGAAAAAGAAAAGTCTCGGGAAGGACGGCCCCTCCTCTGAGAGTAAGGAAAACAAGGAAAATAGGGAGAAGAAAGAGAGGGAAAGCAGCAAGGGTCGTGGAGGGCCGAGCCGCCGGGGCCGAGGGACCAGTCGCAACAGGCCTGGTGAGTGTGTTGGTGTGTGATTTTTATTTATTTATTATTGTTAGTTTTATAAATGTATTGTGTTTACATTGTAGTTTTGCTTATATTCAGCAGTAATATTCAGGCAATACTAAAGTGTAGTTTTTTTTTTTTGTCACCACCTGTGCTTGTGACCTATTTTCTTTCATTTACACAGCCATTTCCCTGACAGAAAGCCTAGTCACAGCCATGAATTTGCATGAGGGAATTTTTTTCAGACTGTTTTTATTTATGTGTGCTAGATCCATTTCACATGTGTTTTATATACTTCCACTGACACTACCTAGTGAGTTTCTACATCAAATAACACACCATATCTATATTTAGGACTTGTTTTCCTCTAGTTGAGTGTCAGTAGGGATGCAACGATCAACAGATTGCGCTATTAACTGGGATTTAATTCGTCATGGTTAATTAATCGTATAGGCTTTTCTACACCCTGTTTCTGCATGGTTATATGCCGTATGCATGCACACTAGATAAACTGTGGCTGAGCCTGAGGGCCATTTACATTTGCAAGTTCGTTATTTCTTTTCTTGCACGCATATTGGGAGCGACGCACACATGGCACGGCTCGCTGGCGCTTTTCAGGCGCTCCTAGTAGAATGGCACGAGTACACCACAAGTCAGGTGACAAGATCTGACCGTTCAGCTTCATACTTTGTATGTAATACATACATTTATACTCCAAAGAGAGAAAAAAAAATACAAAATGAAAATACCAAATAAGTTCATAACCAGTGTTGGGTAAGTTACTTTAAAAAAGTAATAGATTACAAATTACTGACTACTACTGGAAAACATTACTAATTACTACTTGTAAAAAGTAATCAGATTACTAATTACTTTATTTTAAAGTTACTTTTAAAACATAAAATATACCTGTAAAATACAGAAATAAACTGCATCTCTTTCAGTAATTTAATATTCACTGAAAAACATTACAATGTGTTGATCTCAGCAGCTTGACATATTTAAAATACTTAAAGAATTCGCCTAAAACTTAAAATCTCTCATCATTCACTTTTTTCAAACCTGTTTGTCTTTTTGTTTGTCTTGTTTTTTTGTTTTTTTTTCAAAAGAAGGATTTAGAAGAACTGGAAACCTGTAACCGTTGTAGCACATCCATAGTATGCAAAAGCACTGCAGTGTATGGGTGTTCTGTGTTTGTCTGAGGTAATTAATCTACTGATTTGTGTAAATTCCATACAAAGCATGAAGCTGATCGGTCAGTTCTTGTCGCATGACTTTTCACTGCTTTTCATCTGGTGCACCTGGAAAATGCGAGCGTACACAATATGAGCTCCAAATATGTGTGCGCAAGCCGCGTGCCTGCATTCGAAATAACAGTATTGCGCATGCAAAAGACGTGATATGTGAACGGCCCCATAAGCAGCTGCGCTTCTCTTCACATTCAGAAGATACCTTCACTCCCGGTCCTGCACAAAATCCAATTTAGAGTTGGACCACTATGTTTTTGGGCCCCAGTATCCTTTTTGGCGATGAGTATTTCCTAGAGTGCTTTCAATTCAAGTGCTTGAAGAAGTTGCTGTCCGAGTTAAAAGCAGTCGAAACTTTTTTAGAGGCTGGACATAGACTGAATTTCACAGGATTATTTTTGTTTTTACGCTCAATGAAATCAATGTAATGTCTGCATTTCCACTTGAAGAAGCAACCGCTCTCGACAGCAACCATTTTAGCTCTCATTCTCTGTCAATTTGAAAGCACATGCTTATTAAATGACAACAGAAAACGTGATTCAAAAGAAGCATTTTTTTCTCCTAAAAACAATATTTGTACCATAAGTAACACAATTACATTGCGTTTAGTTACTGTAATCAAATTACAAACAGATATATAATGTCATTCGTTACATTACTGCGTTCCTTAATAATGTAATTGGAATACAGTAACCTGTTAGTGGAACGCGTTACACCCAACTCTGTTTATAATAAAGTTGATCAAAAGTTCCCGTCAGACAGAGGTTCAGCATCCATTGGCTACATTTTGTTCTCTTTAAAAGGGAAATACTTTGCTAATATGATGCTTATATTTACATTAGACAAATACTTTTTATTTATTCTTATTTTTATTTATTTATTCATTTATTTATTGTTCTGAATTTATTTTCAGCTTAAAATTATTACTTTTGTTTAAATTCCAAAAACTTTGGAAGTCCAAAAAGAAATGGACTGTTTGTTTTTTATCATTATCATGTACTGTATTATGTAGTTATTAAGCAGCAATAAATAACACTTTAAAATATTAAAGTTTTTATATTAAAGTAAATAATATTAAAGAGGAGTTTTTATGTGATTTACTAAACTAGAAGTGTTTTGAAATTAATGAATTTATAATAATCATGATAACCGTGATTATTCCTCAGACTATAATCGTACAGCCACAATCTATAATCGCTTCATTCATATGTGTGAGTAGGTTCTAAAAGGCTCATCCTTGATCTGTTATTTATATAGCAAGGACTGAAGAGAATGGTGTGGATCCTGCTCCTGTGGAGAGAGGTGCTGACCGCGGGCGTAGAGGAAGAGGGAGAGGTAAACACACACTCAGTGTAAACATGTCTCTGTCTTTCACATCAGTTAAGCTTATTAGCAGCGTTTACAACTACACTTGCAAATTCTATCATTTGTATTTTCTGTATTAGTTGAGCGCCAGTGTAATTATGCTCTTGTCCATCAGACACGGTTAGATGTTGTTGTTTTTAACAGTAGAGTGACAGACAACCTAGACTAAACAAGTGTTTTAAACTGAAATTACATTGTTACTCATAGCAGATGATTTGACATCTAACAGTCACTGTTGTTTTATTGCTGAGCACAGTGCTTTGATGTCTGTAGTGCTGGTGCTTTAAAGGAAATGAATTAGCTTTTAGCCCACTAACAGCCTGACAGTTATAGCAGCTATAGGCTGTCAACACTGCATTAAAACCTTCTCTGAGTAGTCGCATCTTCTCTATTGAAGCTCTAAAGATCTTCAAAATGCAATACTTAGAAAAAATATAACCATTGGTTAACTTGTAGGAACTCATAGGTCAATCTAGAGCTTACGATATTTGATTTGATCTCATTCTTCAGTGTCTGGAGGTAGAGGCAGAGGTCGGGCTCCAGCTACCAGCAGGTTTACAGCACAGGGCATGGGGTGAGAATCTTTTATGTGCTGTTATAACTAAGGAACAATCTTATGTTAATCTCATACCACAGCCACCTAAGATCTCTGTTTGTTCTTTTCCAGGACCTTTAACCCTGCAGACTACACCACCGACAGTGGGACATCGAACTCGCACGCTGATGTGTGGGAGACAGGGGCCAATGACACTACAGATGGGACAGGTGAGATACGGCCTTATATTACATACAACTTATTTCCCCACAATCCTTTGGCCCGCTCATCTCTTTTCTTTTTCTGACACATTCTGTTCAGTGGCATGGCAGAACACTCTGGACGAGTGGGCAGCTGAAGACTGGAGTGAAGATGTGAGTGTGAGTCACGCTCTATTATTAACCTCCTGTGCATTATGGGATTTGCCAAGCTTGAAATTAATAAGCCTGAAAAGACATGGTATATGCAGATATGAGAAAAGTTCAAACTATAGTAAACAAATGATGATAAATATTTTATTGAATTTTAAATATTTTATTGTTATAATATTCAAGGACAGGGGTCTCAAATGGCGGGGGGCCATTTCAGTGACTGACTATTCATAGGAGGGCCGTTTTAACATTCAAGTACAAGAAAAAAAGTGGAAACCTGACATAATTGATGCATCTTAGGACAACAAACATAATGTTTATATTTCAAGCATTACCTGTCACCATTGATAATGCAAATCAGCATGTTTACCATGTCACACATCAGCTGCTGAAATATGCATGTGGTTGTTGTGTGTGTGTGGTGGAGTGTTAGAGTAACATCCACAGAGTATATGCAGTCAAAACTTGAGGTTTTTGTTTCTTGTTGTACATATTGAAGGGTGATTTTCAATTGCTATGAAAATACTACAAATAATAATAATTATTATTATTCTGCCCCAACCAATTGTATTGTCCCAATAGCGCAAGAACAGCAGAAAGCAGTTTGGGTAACTTAAGTGACTTTACTGCCAATTGTTCTTCTCAATATCTTTCTTCTTTTGTAAAAGTACAACAAAAAAGTGAAAAGTATGTTTATATTCACATTTACTTTAACAAGTTCAATTTAACTAGCAGTACAATTTTACTAATGTACATAGTTTTTATGCAAATCTTAAGTACATGAGAAAAATCTTTTAAATGAGACCATTTGAATCTAATATTAGCAAAATTATCATATTAATACCACCAGCATAACGTGTAAGCCATGAAGAAGTATATATACAACAAAAACAGGTTGTACGAAACTGAAAATAAGCAAACGACCCTTGAATATTTACAAATATAGATAGAGCTTTTGTAAAAAAAGAGCAATTACGGACATATATTTTAAAACAGCCACAGACAGAAAACGCATGTGTGTTAGAAAATGAAAGTAAAACTAATCTGAATGCAGGACAATAAATGTTGACTAGGTGGCGGGTCAAAATCACAAGTGGCTAGAGCCGACTGCACAACAGTAATAGAGGTTCCAAAATATATGTTTTGGTGGGCTGAATCTCCTTATATTTTTGACGCTGGAGGGAGGAGGAGGGGGGCCCGCAGTTTAAGACCCCGGTTAAAGGAAAACACAACCTAATATACAAATACTCTCCATTGAACGTGTACACATAGACATCACATATATACTTTATAACTGCAGGTTAACTATGCTTATAATAACTTTAACTGTTAAAAGCTATTTGTTATTAGTTAAAGTTATTATTGATTAATAAAGTTATGGTAACTACAACCTTAACTTTTCTGATTTTGATTATTATACAGTAATGTGCACATTTTGTAAAGCTACTTTGAAACAATAATACTTGAATTTAGTTTAATATAATCATTTAATTATATTATTACTAAATATTATTATACTTTTTTCTTTATTATTTGTATGAATTTGCACTATAATCATTGTGTTCATTTAGTGTATTACAACTAGGGTTGTCAAAATACTGGAATTCGATACCAATCGGCACTGAAATTGTAAAAACGTCCAAACATCAGATACAGGCACACTGGATCGATTTAAAGCCACGATTTATCAGCAGATTCCTCGTATGTCAGCTTATAGACAAACCAGCTGATCAACGTGACTTCAAAACGCTCCAGAGTCCCTGCATCTGTGGTTACACTAAGTAAACAGTGGTGAGTTAGGTGAACTGATGACCTTCACGGCCAATCCGGTCATTTCTGTTGAGCACGTGAGCACAATTGGAAATCAGTGCTGTTTACGAACATGCTCCACAGTGCTTAAATGTTTGCAGGAAAGGAACGTTTTTAAAATACCAGTACCGATTGGTATGGAATTCCAGCATTGTGACAACCCTAATTTCTACCACTAAATAAAAACACTAACTGGCCCTTTTTATATATCTCCAAAGCTCTCCGAGACCAAAGTGTTCACTTCCTCTTGTGCACCTCCAACTGAGAACCACATCACACCTGGCCAAAGGTAATACATTTAGATCTTCTCATTTTATAAGTTTGAGTTCAGCAAAGGCTAACTTTGAGAAAACTATTCTTTATTTTCAATCATGTGATTGTTGCATCTTGATAATGATGCTTTGTGCTTATTTAACTGACCGAATTGTGTGTTTTGTTGCAGCCTGGATCTGTCTACTCTGCTGCAGAAGCCTGTGGACCGAGAGGAGGTGGGAGGTCTCAAGGCCGTGGGCTCCTCTCAGGGGCTCGGCCACAGTCTGGTCTTCACCAACTCCCACCACCAGCCTGCTCGAAATGGAGGCACACCTGCTGGCTCCAACAGCTACACACACGCCACCCTGGTGAGACAATCCACAGGCCTGATTTATAGCACATACAGAGCTGCTTTCCTGCAGCATGAATCGCAGTGACCCATGTGAATGTTGTTGCTATGCTATGTTTTTTTTTATTTCTATTTAATTTCTCTTTCTAGTTAGTTGTGTACCATTAGTGTGTGTATATTAATATCTGAATGGGTTTTCTGATGACACCTTGCTTTTGTCTTTCTTTAGTCCTCTGTTTTGGGTTCTGGTTTTGGAGAGCTGGGTGGTCCAAAACTCGGGCAGACGGCTGGGCAGCAAATACTGGAACAGCTGAAGGGGCCTGGTCTTGGGCAGCTTACCTCCCAGCCCTCTAGCACAGGGACCAACTGCACCCCTGTAGGGGGGCTGGTGGGGACGGGGATGTCTGTCCCCTCCTCCTCCTGGGACATCAAACCTCCTGGAACACAGAGCTCCACTTCGCTCCCCTCCCAATTCAGTCGTAAGTGTTGCAGTTCTTTTAAACTAGTTCATACTTGAAAACATTGTTGCTCTGCAATGAACACACCTAAACGGTTCACATCAAACATTTGTACTCAATTTCATTTTTTAAATGATTTTATAGGTTGTTTTCACATGATACTGATGCCTCGTGAAATTCAGATGAAGGGCAGGAAGTGGTTCTTCTTCATTCTTGTTTTATGTTTAAAATTGTTTAAATCGGCCAAAATAAGAAATGTTGAACCGCTTTTATGGACTTTAGCTTTATAAAGGGGAGAAAGTTCAAGAAACTGGCTGAAAAACGGAAGAAAAGGTGGTATGTAATAAACATTTATTCAATACATCCATGTGTACAAACTTTTTTTTGTACGTAATAATTTGACATCACTAATAAATATTATATACAGGCCTAGCTTTGTGTATAAATATGTTAATGTGTTATATAAAAATCAGATACAAACACCACCACACTTCAGGAGAATGTACATAATGTACCCTGCCATGCAATCGCTGTAATGAAATCTCAGTCTTGTTTTGCAATAATCCAAGTCTTCACTGGTGTTTTGTGAGAATAAACAACTGTAATCGAACATCGAGTAAATGTTTGTTGATGGTAAGTTCATTGACAAAACAAAAAAGAAATGCAACCCTTGCGACAAAACTAGACGGTTATTATTGTGGAGCACTTCTTTTGCCCCTTACAAAAATATATCAATAATAATGTAGACTATACGTCCACGCTTTTGTATGCTTTCATCTGTTATTTCATGATGTATGGAAAATATCCCCATGGGGAAAAACAGTAATAATACAGTAAACATGTTTTTGAACTACTTAATAAAGTGTATAATGCGTAAAACTCATTGTTAATGAATACTACAGAATACTGTAGCATAGTAAACTGATCAACTGTAATAAAGTTAGTGTAAACTGTGGTGCATTATAGTGTAGAAAACTGAAGCCTATTAAATAATTTATTACTAGAGTTGTGTTGTACCACAACAACAATAAAATGACTATGATAGTTTAATTCAAGTAATTATCTATAGTATGCTTTCAAACACTAGTATTTATTATTGTATTTTTTATGTAACGTAATTACACATTATCTACTGCATAGATGACAGGCAAATATATTTTAGTTCAGTAGAAAAATCGGCTCTCTTCATGATATAAGAATCATATCCCACATATGATGTGGTTATTTTCTATTTAAATCTCCTTTGAAATATGGTATAAATCGCAAAAATACAGACTTTCCTTTGTCTCCCATTCAGATTTTAACTTCCCTCCATCTGAATTTTGCACGTCATCAGAACCACGTGATTGCAAACAACCTATTATAATTGTCATTAATTAATCAACAACCAGTGAGTAGCACACATTGTAAATCACAAAATAAAAGCTAATAATAATAGTAATAATAATAATAGCAACAATAATAAAAGTAAGAAATACTAACTAACTAAAAATAACACACACACACACACACACACACACACACACACACACACACACACACACACACACACACACACACAGGTAATATATTCATCATAACACAATGGAGAAAAATGGATTTTTTAAAATGTAAATCAGCACAAATATAATTTTGTTTATTTATACATTTTAAAATAACCAGTTAATTACTAAGAACTTCTTAACACTACATGTAAAGCATTTTCACTTTGTGCACTGCAGGAGAGTTTCAAATGCAGCCAGAGCCATCTTTGGTGCTAAGCCAACTGGCCCAGCGGCAGCAGGGATCCGTGACCCACACAGGGCCTCTTGCCAGGCAGCCCAGCCCTCCCCCTCTGAGTACCCCATCGACTGCCCCGGGCACACTGGAAGCCTTTCCGAAAGCGCCAGAACCTTCTCAGCACCGTGACGGGCCCTCGATGGCCCCCTCACAGACAGGCGACTCTCAGGGCAGCAGCACACAGCAGCGGCAGATAAAGACTCAAAAGCGACGGATACCTCCCACTTCCAAGGTGACCTGACATTTGAAACACAAACATGCACTGTAAGATTGTATGATGAGCATGCTGTTACCTGCTACAGTTTGTTGATAAGCATATATTAAATTACCTTCACAATCTATTTTACTGTCAGGGTTCATTGAAATTTTCAGTCCAAAATGTTGTGGGACAGAGCTTAAAGGGCCCTGTCTCAGCAGGGTGTTTTCACACCTCTAGTTTGAGAAAAAAAAAATCAGGAAAGTGGGTGTGTCTAGCTCTGTTTAGGCTGGAGTGGCGAAAGAGGGAAGGATTTGCATGAAAAGGGGAGTTTCTGTTCGAGCACATGCTGATTTTCACAGAGGCAAAACAACACAGAGAGGCAGGGGAGAAAGACAGTGACTATGTTTACATGGACATCAGTAATCAAATTATTTGTGGACTTTAGCTGCAGTTTGGCACTTTCACTTCCATTCAGGAACATTTCATGCATGCCCCCAGTGACAAACAAGAAATTAGATGCGAGGAACTGCTGGAAGAGTGTTGTTTTAATGGAATGTTTGATACCGCACACCGTATGGGGGAAAAAAAAATTCTCAATAACTTAGATGCGCACTCGGTAGGTAGTGTCAAAACAGCCGTTTGTGTTTAGACTATCCTGTCACAAAATGCAGCGAAAATCCTACATGACAGTAATTGTTTGATTAAGGTGTTTACATTCTGAGAGCAGCATTTACAATGGATCTTTCAGTCTATAATATTGTAGAGATATTAACGCACTGTAAATAGTAACTAAATCATTTTGACTAAGGTATGTCTTTAAAAACTGGAAGAGTACTGCTGACGATAGAAACTAACTTTGCCATCTGAATAAACATAAACAAAGAACACTGATCACACACTTACCTAGTCTGTAGAGACAGGACAATCAACACGAACTGGAACCGCGTCTTTTTTAAAAGGAGACTAGCGTCAAATCCGGATTTCACTGTTTCCAGATGCAAAAAGATCTCTGGTAAAAAAAAAAGTTCCTTATAAACGTATTTTTATGTCGCGTGTTAGCAGACCACTGTAATCCACGTGTGAGTCCAGCTGTGCGCTCATAGTGGGAATTGAAAACAAAACCTTCGTTGCAGCACATTTATAAACAACACTGATGACCCATGTCTCCAAACTATTTTTCTTCTTCAACTTGTTTTAATTATGGTTGGCAACACAACGTGGCGTCTCTCTGCCGTCTGAACATTGTAACAGGTAAAAACAGTCTTCAATGCTATCATGCATATTAATGAAGATTCATCTCATACATAATAAAGCACGCTGATTGTTTCGAACCAAGTCTTTCTGATGAATTAAGCCTGAAAACTCAAAGACTTCACATTGCACCGGCCGCTACAAACATCCAGTCTCCAGGCTGGAATTCACACAATGATCTCATCGCCGTTACGTAGCTTCTAAATTTCTTTTTAAACCAAATGAACGAATTTGCTCGAAAATAACCAAGTTTCACATTTTAGTGTAATATTTGTGTCCTAATAGGTTTTTTAGCAACGTGGGACATGTATATGACTATCAGCACCTCAAAAAAAATGTGTCTTGGTGTTTCGCAACCGTTTAGTGTTATCCATCGGGAGCTAAATTGTGTTGTGTAAACTGGTAGATGACAGAGTGAAGGAGAAAGCAAGTTAATTTAGAAGAAAATGCACAGACGAGTTGCTCCTGAACCTGTTTTAGGAAATTGCTTGAATTTTTTTGTCAATTTTGTTTATTTTTTCCAAAATTGTATGTATTAATTGATGGATCACATTATTATTTTTGTGTGAGTTTACTCCTGTTTAAAATACGGTGTGTGTGCGGGCTTTGGACAATGCAATTTTTTTTTTTTTGAAAGATGTTTCTTTTATAATAATAATAATAATAATATAACTTTTCTATTGAATTTTCTGCCAATGTGATTTTTAAATATCATTCTTATGTGGTTATTTGGTGCTAGAGAAACGTTCATCAATGTGAAAACCACATCAGATAAAATAAAACAGATTTTTATTTATTTATTTATTTATTTTATTTATTTTGAAGCTTGGTTTTGGACCAGTCCAGTTCTTGCTAAATAAAATGTAAAACGTCATAATGACCTCATAAAGAAAGGGTCATTGACCATGTTAATGATCAAAATAATAAAATTGATGTTTTATCAGCATTTACTGCCTGTATTCACATGCTTGTCTATGTGCGCATCCAGATCCCCGCGTCTGCAGTAGAGATGCCCGGCTCAGCAGATGTGTCTGGTCTCAATGTGCAGTTTGGTGCCCTGGACTTCGGTTCAGAATCTGCCCTGCCGGACTTCAGCCAGTCGGAGAACTGCAGCAGCGAACCCATAAGAGAGACTGCAGTAGTTTCTCAGTCACAAAGCAGCCTTTACTCTAAACCAATCAGGTCAGTCTGGGTTACAATTTTGCTATAATGAACACATAATAGTGCTTGGTGAAGTCTAAATTGAATTGAAGTGCTTTTTCTTTTTCTTTGAGCAGTGGACATCTTGTTTTGCTGATGTTCCTAAATCTCTCAGCGCATGTCTTTCTTTAGCTTTAAAAAAACAACAACTCTCCATTCTGCATGCTAATCTGTTTCCCATGATCTCACCTGCAGTGAATCTCTGAGCAGTCCGGTCCCTTTGCTGCTGCCTCTGGCCTCTTCTGACAGCATCTACCCCTCTCCCTCGGTCCCTCTCCCCAGCCTCGCCCCGTCCCACAGCACCCCCAGCTCGGCCACAGCCCCCTCGTCCTCCTCTTCCTCCTCTTCCTCGTCCGCTGCGTCATCGGCGGGGAACAGCTTTGATTGCGGTGTGGCTCCTCACTCAAGACTGACCTTTTCTCAGAGCAAGGAGCCTTCTGGACCTGTGACGGTGGGTGCAATTTAAGATCCTTCAGCTGTAGAGCAGTGAAAAATTAACACTTGAATATTCAGTTTATAGTACGGCTGCATGATATTGGGGGAATAAAACGTACATTGCTATAATATATTGCAATATTTCACAAGATTACTTGAATAGTTCGATTGGGGGAAAAAAAGAATAGTTTTCAATTAATTGGATAAAAAATAAAAGATTTTGTGTGGGAGTGCATCTGCATAAAATATAGGAAACATATTACAAGCAAAGATGAAGACAGTGTAGCAAATATAAAAATGAAGCAGTCTAACATTATTTACTTAAAAATAAACTAATCAAATATACAATAAAGCTGTATAGTCTTACAATACAATAAAGCTGTATATAAATATATATAAATAATTGATTCAATGCACTTTGCTTGCATCTCTGACAGAACGGTTTCAATGGTGCGAGGACCTCTGCTGCTTTAGACAGTAAGTCAAACACTTAACTTTCATTTTGTGAATTACTTATGCACTTTATCTGCTTTTTTTGCGCAATATATGACACTCATGTCTTCTCCATCAGCCACATCGAGTTCCTCCACTCCAAAACAAGAGTCTCCCTCTCTGGTCAGCAGCACAAGTGTTGCCCCTTCTGCCCCATCCTCATTGTTGCCCTCTTCTGTTACACCACACAGCTCTGCTCTGCCCAGCCTGGCATCTGAGCTGTCCTCCGCCAGTTTACCTCCGCTCAGCAGGTACTTTTGTGTACTACTAGAGGGCCCATATTCACAAAGCATCTTATATTCACAAAGTAACTCATAACTTGTCCATTTAAAGGAATAGTTCACTCAAAAATAAAAAATCTGTTGCCATTTGCTCGCCCTACAATTGTTCAAAACCTAT
>NC_079455.1:33306361-33401361 GCF_903798145.1 Danio aesculapii | reverse complement strand
AACCTGTGACTTTCAGAAAGTTTATTTAATGTGTTTACTATACAAACTCTGAGTCTTTGAAATAAATCTCAACTCTGTAAAATGCTGAAAATTCTTGTGTTGTACAGCAGATTTATGGCTACGAGGACCTCCACATGCTACAATCCAGACTACCAATGGTAAGACTAAGATTAGAAATCTTTATTGTCCACACGTGTGGAAATTCGTTTTTGGCCTCCCAAACATCACAAATACAAAACACAAACCCAGAGCACAAGCACAAAGCTTCCTATACCACAGATTACCAACACACAAACCCTAACTATGAAACCACCAAATAACATACAAACTACTTCATGGTCATTTGTTCAATATGGTAATAGCAGACGGTATTAAAGATTTCTTAAAAATATTTGTCTTTGCTGTGGGTACTCTGTATTGTCTACTAGAAGGAAGCTTTTCAAATTCATAATAAAGAGGATGAGTGGAGTCCTGAAATCTGTGAGACTTTCCGTCTTTGTCTGGTTTATGTACAGTTCCACAAGCTGCTTCTGGGGGTTCATTATGATCTTACTAACCGTGTTAACGATATTTGCAAGATTTTCGTACCAGTAAGAAATATTATAGGAGAGAATACTTTCAACCAGACTAGTATAAACCTTCCTCAGAATGTTCAGCCCATCAAATTCCCATTGCTGATACTAAGCTAATACTGAGCTTCGTGCTTTCTTCTCAACTTCAGTTATATTGTCTTGTTTGTTGCTTTGAGTAAAATGTTTATATTTGTTTTATTTGATAAGGTTCTGAACTTTTTTTTTTCCCCCAATTTTTTATTTTTTTTTACAAAATATAGTTATTTTTTTATTTGTTTTGTTTTTAAAACGTGACGGTTGGCCAGAAAAAACAAATGGTTTAATTGTTGTATTTTATTATCAGGGTTATTCCACCAAATAATGAACCATTCTGAATAGTATTGTGTTGAAATAAATATAAACATGTGTGAAAACATGGCACCTTTTTTGTTATATCATGGAGAAAAAAAAGATCTTAATTTTTAAATTGTGAAGAAATGTCATCAATAGTTAATGGAATAAAAAATAAAAATGAATTTCAGTTTAACCTTTTTTTGCATGACATTAATAGACAAAAACAGCCTGGCTGAATGTTCATTCTACATAATTGTTGTGATCCTGTAGGATTACTATGGAATCACATTCCCAGGGCCGACCGCTCAGCTGTCTGGCAGAGATGGGAGCCTCGCCAGCAACCCTTACTCAGGTACTACACTGCCACGCTATTACTTTTTTATTATTGCTTCCTAAACTCTGACTCATAATAATGTACATGACATTAGTGTACACAAAAACAGAAAAGAACCTTTTAATGAATCAACCCAGGTGATGTCACAAAGTTTGGCCGAGGAGAATCCACCTCACCAGCGCCCTCTAGCAGCCTGTCTGCAGCTCACGCCCCACAGACAGCACAGCCTCCGCAGGCACAGAGCCAAGGCCAGAGCCAGCCTCAGCCGCAGGGCCACCACAACACCCAACAGCCCTTTCTCAACCCAGCTCTGCCCCCCGGATACAGCTACACGGGCCTACCCTACTACCCTGGGGTGCCCGGCGTGCCCAGTGCATTCCAGTATGGACCCACCATGTTTGTCCCCCCTGCCTCGGCCAAACAGCATGGCATGGGACTCAGCAACCCCACAACGCCATTCCAGCAGCCCAGTGGCTACGGCCAGCACGCCTTCAGCTCAGGTCGGTTACGGATGGGCATTTTTCACACTTATTCCATTTAAATATTTAAAGGGATAGTTCACCCAAAATCTAAATTCTGTCATCGTTTATTCGACCTTTACTTGCTCCAAACCAGGTTTGAGTTTCTTTTTTTCTGTTAAACACAAAGGAAGATAATTAGAACAATTTTGGAAACTGGTAACCATTGACCTCTATTAAATTAGTCCATAGAAGTCAATGGTTACAGGTTTCTAACATTTGTACTTTTATCTGTTAAACAACAAAAGAAGATATTTTGAAAAATGTTGGAAACCGGTAACCATTAACTTCCATAGTATTAGTCTATAGACGTCAATAGTTACAAGTTTCTAACTTTTTTCTGTTGAACACAAAAGAAAATCATTTAAATTATGTTGGAAACGGGTAACCATTGACTTCCATTGCGTAAGTCTATAGACCTCAATGATTACAGGTTTCTAACTTTTTTTTTTATCTGTTGAACACAAGAGATCATTTGAAAAAAGTTGGAAACCGGTAACCATTGACTTCTGAAGTGTTAGTCTATAGACGTCAGAGGTTACAGGTTTCTAACATTTTTCTTTTTTCTGTTGAACACAAAAGAAGATATTTTTAAAAATGTTAGAAACTGGAAAACATTGACTTCCATAGTATTAGTCTATAGACCTCAATGGTTACAGGTTTCTAAGAGTTTTTCTTTAATCTGTTAAACACAAACGAAGATATTTAAAAAAATGTTGGAAACCTGTTACCATTGACTTCCATATTATTAGTCTATAGACCTCATTGGTATTTGTCAATGGTTACAGGTTTCTAACATTTGTCAAAAATATTTTTTGTGTTTAACATAAAGAAGCAAACTCATAAAGGTTTAGAGCCATTGAGGGAGAGTAAATGGTGAACAAATTTACTTTTTTGGGTGAACTATCCCATTAACTATTTGAAAAATTTTTTATACTTGTCATTTGTGCACCCCCCAAAATGTGCATATTAGACATGTACACGCTTATTTGAATACTTATGCTGAGTATTCAAGTTTTACATTTTTTTAATTTAATTTTTAGGGTATGATGACCTGACGCAAGGCCCAGCAGGATCTGATTACAGCAAAGGCTATAGTAACTCCTCTCAAACACAGGCCAAATCTGCTGCCTCTGGCCCAGGGAAAGGTAAATACATGACAATACTTGGCATTCTGTGTTTATGTACAAGTTTGCCCTCTCACTTATGATGAAATTAAAATAATTTGTGCATCGTTTTGTGTACCAGGTGTCTCTGTGACATCTAGCAATTCTGGGGTGCCAGACATCAGTGGAACTGTTTACAATAAAACACAGGTACTTTTCTTTGACATCTAGACATTTAAGATTTCTTCTAAAAGCCATAATATATGGTGAATTACAAAATCCACAAGAAAACTACAAATACTACTGCATATAGGGACGTGTGTAGAGTAAAACAAATACTAACATTTACTTTAAACACAACTAATAAGATCCAAAGAAACTTAATTTTCACCAAAATTTCCATCTCTGTATTTTCTTTTTGTCGTTGTTGACTTTTTTTTTAATGCATTTTATGTTTGCTTTTTTACGTTTATTCTATTTTGTTGTTGTTCATAATTTTAATTGCTCTTTTTTTCATTTTACTAATTTTTGATGTATATTATTTAGTGCAGTATAAAATATCAATTCCAATATAACCTATAATGCTTGTATATTATATAATATTTAACACTTATTTAACACAATAATAGTAATATATCTAAACAATATGACAAATTTTCAAGCCTTAGAGTCCAATTCTCAATAAATTTCTACAGTTGTCTAAATTTGTGTTTATACAAAAATACATCCAATTAAAATCCAAACTTTAATTTGAATAATTAATTAATAGCTTTCCCCTTTTGCAGCCGTTCGATAAGCAGGGTTTCCATGCTGGTACACCTCCACCTTTCAACCTCCCATCTGCTCTTGGTGGCACAGGACCATTGACCCCTGGAGCTGCCCCAGGTTATGCTCCTGCTCCATTCCTTCACATTCTGCCTGCCCACCAGCAGCCCCACTCTCAGCTGCTCCACCATCACCTCACCCAGGACGGACAGGTCAGTCCCAGTGCTGCTCATAAGACCTATTAAACCTGATATAATGCAACTAAATATGCTAGATTATATTAAGATAAACATATAGAATATATGACAAGTTAAATAATCATTACACATTATGGGAGGGATAGGCTCATTTAACATCTCACCTAGAGTTAAACAGTTGAGCACGTTTAGCTTAGCATTAAGGATGCAATTCTGTGCCAAAACCTAACTTTCTGGATGCACTTATTTATATATTTGTTTATTTTTATAAAATCATTAGAATATTAAGCAGTCCAAAGATGTAAATGTGTGGAAATGTGTTTTTTGATCAGTAATATGCATTGCTAAACACTTAATTTAGATTTATTTTGAACTCTCATTGTAGACATTCAGAGTAGTTCTATCTCTGCAAAATATTGTCCTATTCTAATAACTCATAAATCAATGCAAAGCTTATTTATTCTGATTTAATGTGATGGATAAATCTCTCAATTTCCAAAAAATGTACACTATTGACTAGTTTTGTGGTCCAAGGTCACATTGTATTGACAGTGATTGCGTTGAGAGGTGTCTGTTGACCAGCGTTGCTATGACTGCACAGCATGTTCAATATAATAGAAATGTACTGCCAGCGCATTACTTGAGTGGACTTTGCTTTTCCAGTGAGCAAGTAAAATTGATTTGTTCTTGATGAACAGCCACGAAGCCAAGAAGAAGAGAGTCTCGACTCGCCACGGGTCTATATTTGAAATAACAAAATTCTTGAGCTGATGATAATAACATGCGTGTGATTATTGAAGTGCTTCTGACATCTGATCCATTCAGAACCGGACAAACGCGAGAGTGATGCGCGAAAAAACAAAGGAGAAGCAAAGGAGCAAATGAATCTTTCAGCAACCTAAAACGTGAACAAACTGCCATGTTTAACTATTATCATCGCCTTTTGGACTGTTATGAACTCTGAATGACGGAATTACTTTCTAACAGAGGTTACATGTGCAGGTGAAGATTAAAGATGCAGATGACAGGGTTGCACCGATTGGGCTATATTTCATGTTGTTTTTCAACCCCAAATAAGGACTAAATGTATGCTGTGTGTAGTTTATCTGTAATTGATAACACATCGGAGACTGTAAGGGTCTGTATGTGTTCATATGTGTTGCATTTATTTATTTATTTTATATAATTGCCGACATTACAGTAGGCTATTTCGCCCCATAATTGATCTGCAGTTATAATAAAATCCTGTTTATAGAAAGCTTAACTTAGTTAGTAATGAACATTTATGCACAAGTATGTATGTGTTTAATGCATCTGTTTAGTGAGAAGTGTTTCTCATATCATATGTGAACGGCCCGTACAGCTTTACTTTTACATTTTCTCGAGCGAGAATGCGGTAGACTGAAACTTTGTTGTACACCACGCCCACCAAAAGGGTACCATTGGTACCCTTTAAGCAGTGGAAACGCAAGCCTGATAAAGGTGACCCGTACCGTACTGTGTCAGTCAGTGGAAACTGGCCATAGGTGACTTGTAAAATGTTTTTTAAATACTTCTCTAGTCCTGAAATATTAAGACATAATAGGTCTGAATACAAGTGCATATGTTATTCACCAGTCACCCCTTTAAACTGTATGCTGTGTTTGTTGAACAGGGAGGGCCAAGCCAGAGGAGCCAGTCCAGCACCATGCAGCAGAAGACCCAGGTCAACAAGTCCAACTATGGCAGCTCTCCTTACTGGGGCAACTGAGCGCCGCAAGAGCAGAGGGACGCCCCAACACACTACCATCATCCTCATCCTCCTCCCACGTTCTCATCTCCCCTTTTCAAAGTTTTGGCTGTTGTATGTAAAGTATATTTATGTATGTATTTATACAGTATATATGTATTGGTAGGATATGAAATGTGGTTTTTCTGCATTTTGGTTTTTGAAGGATGGTTTCTTTTGTTTTATTTTTCATCGCTAACTGGCTAAGAGGATATGATGACATAGAGAAGTGATGAGAACACAACTGAAGGGTGGATATACTTGAAGCAGAGAAGGCATCGTGATTCACACATGGGAGTTTTTATTTGTATACATAACCCTGATAATGTATGTACATTACTGCTAAGCTTGATCACTCGATGGTGAAGCCTTTTTTTTAACTTTTGTATTTTGCTCCTCTCCCATTTCCCCCCTTCACCCGTGAACTTTTTTCTATCGAGGGGGTTTTAATTTCAGTGCTTAATTTTGGTTCCCTCTGCCCTTCATTTGTGACACCCCCCCCAATCCTGAACCACCAAATTGGCTAAACGGTAGCATTTTAGATCAGATTTCATTTTAACATTGGTTATACCCTTGTTGTCAAAATAAAACTGTCCAGTTTACTTGGTTTCAGTTTGGATTCTTTTCCACACATAAACAGTTATGAAGACAATCAGGGTATCTTCCGTCAAACAAAAAAAGGAAAACTAAGAAAACAGTTTTACGTTTTTCTTTTGCTCACAAAAAACAGAAAAAAAAGATTTTGGCTCGATTTATGTTTTTTAGTTTACTGCAGAAAAACAGATAAACAACTTTTAAATTCAGTATACACATGTAGGTGGTGCTGGAACACTCTTTGTCCTCTGATTGGCCAACCAAATCTAAGCTCATGACGTTGCCCTCAAAATAAAAGTCCTCTGCTGATCAGCACCCAGGCTTTTAATTATTATTATTTAATTATATATATATATATATATATATATATATATATATATATATATATATATATATATATATATATATATATATATATATATATATATATATAAACTAAGTTTACATGTTCTATAATTTGGATCAGTTAATTGAATTGGGTAGGCTAAACTGTCCGTAGTGTATGTGTGTGAATGAGAATGTATGAGTGTTGCAGCTGGAATATATATATAGGACTTTTATTTTGAGGGTGACGTCACGAGCTCGGATTTGGTTGGCCAATTAGAGGAAAAAGGGTGTTTCAGCACTGCCTACATGTGTATAATGAATTTTAAAGTCATTTATCCCATTTCCTACCCTAAACCAAAGACAAAAATCGAGCTAAAATCTTGTTTTTTTTTTCTCATTTTTTGTGAGCAAAAGAAAAAACTAAAAACGGCTGTTTTCCTTTTTTTGATTGAAAACTGATATGGAATGGACAGAAGATACCCTGATTGAAGGCATATACTATGATTAGATGCTGTGCCCCAATTCGCATACTATCTGTCCTAAATAGTATTCGAAAATAGAATTAGTATGTCCCAAACCATAGTTAGTCGAAAAGAGTATGCCAAAGTTTCCCAGATGGTTTACTATATCCAGTAAAAATTTTAAGTGTAGAAATGTCTATACTCTAATAGCGAATATTGCCCACAATACATTGCACCAGTGTTGCCAGATTGGAAATGTCAAAGTATTGTACCAGAAAGTTATCGTATACGAGTCAAGCGGAGAGTATACAGCTATTATCTAGACAAATAGCGTTTTGACACAATGTGCAAATTACCCACAATACATAAAAAAAAAAAAAAACTAGACGTAACTTAGTGGTAAGGTTTAAACTTCACCTGAGTTGCTGTCATTGGATACCTGCATGTTGAGGGATTTATTTAGGGGTACAAATTGTATGCCATCATGGACCGCAACATAGTGCTGATTGGCTTGAAAGCAGTGCACCCTCCTGAATTTTTAACACACACTGAGGTGTGCACGAGCCTATTTAGAGTATCTGTAGGTAATGAGGTGACATCATGGTTTTGTTTTGATGAGATTAACTTTGGAAAACACGTTCACATGACGAATTTGAATGGGGAAAATGAGAACATCAAGGGCAAACTTCCCTGTCCTTCTCACCATCCTTTTCAACGCTTTTTTTTTTTTTTACATTTATTGCTTAAATGATCGACCTTAACCTGAAAACTACTGACCTGAGCACAGCTGTGCACAACAGGAATGTTAACTCGTGAGAGAGAGCCATTCTCCATGTTGATTGGCTGAGAAAATGTAAGTAAGATGAGATAGAAAATGTGCGTAACTCCACGTTCTCCTCAAAGACAGTAGGCAAAAGATGCAGCTACATTAATAAGTATAGAAGCCCTAATATTACAATAAATTAATTTTAAATGGTATAAATTCTGAAACTATCGTACATTATCTAATTTTTTTCATCATTGATCGTACTTCGCACAGAGGTCGAAATAATCGTATGATTACGATAGTTATCGTACGTCTGGCAACGCTGCATTGCATGTTGGACGTGAATTTAAGTAGAACTACAAAATCTGGTGAAAAGTGTAAACAATCTACAAACATGGCGGACACGCGACACCAACTGTCAAGAGGCTTCTGTAAAGTTGTTTGAATGACTGTTAATCCATGGCTGCGTCCGAAACCGCCTACTACACAGTAGGTACTGCATTTGAATTTAAACGTACTACTCGGCCGTTAGAAAAGTATGTTCTATACAGTATGAATGTGAGCAGTATGAATGGAATTCGGACGTACTACATTCGCCATTTCGTCAAGGTCACATGACCTACCACCACGTCAGTTGTGTCTCTTCATGAATTCTCTCATGGGGCATCATGGGATAGTACAGCATGCATGAGATGCACACTTCAGAATCTCGCCGGAAGTAGTAGGTCATCCTCGCATACTGATTTTAGCATACTATATAGTATGGAAGTATGCGGTTTCGGACTCAGCCAATATCTAGCCAACTGGAACATGTTTGAACCGCGTTTCCCATGTTATATTTCATCTGCAACCATGTGTACTTATATCAAGATATGTGCGCATAAACTTGATGAACATAAACATAAAATACCCAAAGACCTGTGGAGATTTCTCTGCATGAAAGACTAGTGAATGGCATGAAAGAATGCTGCTGCTTTTCTAATAACGTAATTAAATATAAAAGAATTGTGGATGACGTGTCAAGATGATTGACAAGGGACGTAACTAAGCCACATAACATCTGTTAACGAGGAAGTAGTATGTCCTGAAGCTTGCATACTTCTGTTACACCCTCAAAAGTATACTACTTTTCCTTCACACAAAGTACATACTTTTCGAGTGTAGTATAAGTATGCTAACTGGAACACCGCAGGAGTTTCTGACTTGTGAAAATATGTCTTTATATTTTTATGTTAATACATGAACTAAGACTGATCAAAAGTTACAGTAAATACAATAGAAGATCGCTAAATCATAGCTAACTAATACAATCTTGGTCTTTTCACAATAATAATACAACAGTTTTCAACATCGATAATAATGCGAGATGCGGTGAATCGACATATATGATTTGACTTCTTAAGATCATATAACGCTGAAGCTACAGTGAACTAAACGTGTTTGTTACATTTATATGTGTGCAACCAACATTCGCGTATTTAGGATTGCAGTAATGTAAACATGTTATCAAATTGTTCAATAATAATGATATGTGAAAACACCTGTTGACAGCGAATAACACCGGAAGTTTTGCACGTTTCAAAAGGCGCGCTTTTGTATTATGCGCGTGATTCCTGATTTATCAGCGGCAGGCAGGCAGGTAAGGATAGTGTTTGTTGTAAACTTCGACATTGTGTGTCATTAGTGTGAAATTAAACTACAATTAAAGCATTTAATCTTTAATACAACAAACATAGTTTATGCAGCAGCGAGCAGCCCTTCGGTAAACGACCAGCAAGCGTGTTTAGCCTTGGTGAAAATTGCGTCGTGTTTATAACTGACCGTGGATACGTTGTGTAATTTTTTTATGGAAATTGAGATTCATACATCTAGACATTACGTAAAAAGCTGAATTAAGCTACTTTTTGATGTGCTGTTATTAGGACAGGACAATATTTGACCGAGACGACTAGAAAATCTGAGGGCTCATCATTGATGATGCGCGAAATTCAGATGGAGAGCAGGAAGTGGTTCTAGATAGGAATCGCTATCAGAACATCAAAAATGTTTTAGTTTTATGTTGTTTATAAGTTAATTGTTTAAATCGGCCGAACAGCTTTTATAGACTTACAAAGGTTTTTCCATATAAAAGAGGAAAGGAAGAAAAGCGGCATGTACATATTTTTGAAAACCATTGGAATGAATGTCAAATATGTGCATGCGCAAATTCGTAATTTTGACTGTTCATATGGGTTCCTTTGGTGGTTTCTATTGTTGTTTACAGCTGGGATTAAGCAAATCTTTAAATATACACGTTATAGTTATTTGTGTGTGTGTGTATATATGTATGTATATATATATATATATATATATATATACATATACACACACATACTGTGGTTTTCTTCTTAGCAGGGTTATTGAACTAAGAATTATTTTAACTGCGTGTTGCACTACGGTCAAGCCAGTCGCACTCCACAACACGGTCCACCGTCCACACAAGACCACCGGGGTTTATTATGAGCACGCAGATTATAATGGCTTTTTTGTTTATTTGTAGGTCAAACAAAACATACTTTAAACACCTGATTTGTGGTTTTATTTGTCCTAGCCCTCCTCTGTAAATTGTAATTCTTCTCAAAATATTTCCGGAGTGTGGCTTAACGGAAAGTCATTTTTTTTCTCTTACAACATAAGTTAATAACTAATTTCTAACAACTCATTTCTTTGGTGACAGTGCATATGTATTTTTTTTATTACTTGTTTTGCAATAGGATTAACAGCTTAAACTGCTCATTTAAAAGGCTTAACTTGGTTAAACAAATCATTGGACAACAGTGGTTTGTTCTGTAGCCAACCTGGAAAAAAAAATAAAAAATCTAATAATGTTGCCCAGTGGTAAAATAAATAAATTATTTATTTCAGTCAAACTTAAAGAAATATTTTTTCCCAGCCATTTGGAAAAACAAGCTTACCAATACTACACTAGTATATAATCCAAAAACATCAAAAGATAATTTAAATTTATGTCAGAAACAGGCGTCCATATTAATAATTACACTGTACAACACTCCACGCCAAATATGTGCTGCATTGGATTTAACAGCCCCAAGTGTCTTATTTTTCAAGGAATGACCAAAAAAAAAAAAAAAAAAAAGGCTAAAAAAATCTGGAAATAAATACCTAAATTCAGTTATACATTTAGAATAAGAGCCATTTTCTAGAAAAACAAGAAAACAAAAAAAAAAAAAACGGGGGGGAAAAAAAAGACCCTAAAGTTTAATTTACAAAGTTTGCATATGTCATTCAATAATAAATGCTCTAAATATTGCTAATATACAACCTTTTTGTATTGATGCATACAAAATAAGCTAATTAAATGCATGTCAATCACAAACTTAACATGTGGATTTAGTAGCAAACAGTAACTGAGATGATGATGATCACAGTTTAGGTTACAGAGTCGATTATTAATTTATTGAAAGGTCAATCATTGATGTGTATAATAGCTGGCGTACACATGCACAGTATCTGTTCACATTCACCATCTTGGCAAATTTCAAATTCGGCATTTAAAAGTACAAAAATATGCGTGACTACAATCCGCTTCACAATCAGAGACAATACCATGTATAACTCAAACCATTTCATCGATCAGAAGCATGGCGGCGTTTGAAATGAGATTCAACTGATAATCAAAGAGCAGTCAGTCATTTTCAGAAAGGCACATAAATGAACTGTCCATTTCAGAAAGGTGCTTTGAAGAAAGATGACAGGATATAAAGCAAGTTTGTATAAAAGAAACAAACACGTGACAGCTCAACGCTCGGCTCAAAAACATTAAAACGCTTGACCATGAGAGTCCAACGCTCAAAACTAAAAATTAAAGCTGTACAATACTGAAGTCCATACAGGAGTTTATTCATCCTCCTGGGCTTTCTTTTTCTTTTTTTTCTTTTTCTTCTCCACCTGAGCCTCAGCCGCGTCCTCCTGGACTTCAGGCTCGGCCTCCACAGCCTCGATCTTCCTCTTCTTTTTCTTCTTAGAAGGCGTCGCTTCAACACCGTTTGTTGTGACCTCCTCATCCTCTTTTACCTCCACCTCTTGTGCGGCCTGCTTTTTCTTTTTCTTCTTTGTGGCGACTCCATTTTCCTGCGGAGGAACAGAGGAAACCATCAGCATGATGTATGGAGATAAACATGAATGTAACATGGAGAGAAATGACCATGTCCTGCTCACTTCAGTGATCAAACCCATTGTGTTGGGCCTGTCAATGGTTCGGAGGAGTTTTGCTTTAGCATGACCGATATGAGACGGGTCCATGAAAAGGTCCAGCCTCCAGTATAGGCATGCAATGTGCGCTGAACACATTGGGGTCTTTAAATGGTTTATAATTGGTATTTTAAACTTTCTTCATTCTCCTATTTTTCCTACATTCTAAAAAGTATTTTATTAATACTAGTAAATAAGTTCGTAATTATTAACACCAAGTACAAACTGTTGAGTGTGTAACAAGAGATGCAAGCTTGAGGACAGTGGTCCTCAACCACCAAGATGCGGACTGGTACTGGTCTGTGGATTAATTGGTACCGGGTCGGTAATCATTAATTATTTCCATTTTATTTATTATCGGAGTCTGAACGATCTTTGATTTTGAAAAATGACCGTATTCTCAGTTACATATCAGTCACTTGAGCGTCCATATTTAACCCACAAGCACCAAAATGGGCAAGAAACAGACGTCTTTGTAAAGTTTCTTTGCTAAGTGAGAAGGCCCAGTGAACGACCCACACACTGCCAAGGAATAGCCCCGCAAGCCATTTGTCAACAAAACAGGTGAACCTACCATTTCTGTGCAAGAAGATCAATTGCTGGAGATTGCAAATGACAGCAGCCTTTAAGGAGTCGTTTGCATATAGTCTTTTCTAGAGTTTGTGCAAATTTGTTATTTCCAATGGAGGTGATGCGCTCACGCCTTCCAGACGCACACAGTTGAATGAATGTCGCGAGTGCACCGTGAGTCATGTGACTTGACCTCACCGACTGATCAGCTTGTATGGAATGTACACATTTTGGTAGACTAATTATCTCAGACCACTGCTTTAGGACACTAACATTAGGACATTAACAAAACTGTTGCAGTTACATGCCTTGCCAATTCACATTGGGGATGCTGTAACAGGTTAATCTGCCATTTGTGGGCCCTTCATGCTGATGAATCTCCAGTGTTTGCACAATTATGCATTCAGAAGTTAATGACAAAAGTGCACGTCTTCATAAAGGTTTACTGTTGTTTTAAATGAAATATGCTAATGTGAAATTTAACATTTAGATACTAAATGAATCATTTAAACAGCTTTACCTAAAAGCCCCACTGCTTAATTAATCGATCTCACGTACCTGACATGTTTAACACTTTACCCACTTTGGAGAACTACGCTTGGTTTAACCTTATTGTTTCTTCATATGTTTATGCGGTTAATGTTCACAGCAAAAACAAATCAGAGTTGACAGTGTTGAGACTTGACAAAACAACTATTGGATCTTCTCCAAATATTAAGTTAGTGATGGTTTTAGTATGGTCTGTTTAAATGTAAAAATCAAATCGTATCCAATTTAGTTAGAATAAATTGGTGAACAATTAATATACAATGTTGTTCCACATTAGATTTACTTTAATGCTGTTTTAGTAGCAACCACTACATTCATGGACCAAAATAAATATAATATACCATATAAAATTCACATTTCAATGCATTTACAATGTTATACATAATAGTACTTAAATACATTTCTCAAGTAATTTCTGATTAAAAACCTAGTATCACCCAGTTACCATTTCTACAAACGCCTAATCCCCTGGACACCAATTTAAAAACACTTGTGGTTTAAAGACGGTTACTCTTAATGTACCTCGACATCGCCATTGGCTTCATCATCTCCTTCTGCAGTGGAAAGAGCTTCTAGTTTCTTCTGCCGCTTCTTTTTCTTCTTTTCTTTCTTCTCAAGCTTCCGCTTTATTTCAGCAGTCACCTCAGAAGCCTGCAAATGAGAAAAAAAATAAATAAAATGATGTATTTGCACTTCTACAAAGGTAATTGAAATCTGAATTTCACAGTGCTGTGTCAGGCTCATTAAATCAGTTTTTGCCTCCACGTAGGAGTCAGGAGGAAAAGAGTCATCACTCACAGCACATCCACAAACTACAGTAACAGTAAAAAACAGCACTAAGGCTATAATGAGCTATGAAAACTATTACAAACAATATATACTACTAGTCTTTAACAGTTGATGCTAACATCTAATGCCTGTTGCACACTGCAAGTACAAGCAGAGTGTTTTCTTTTTCAGCGTCCATGTTAACGGAGCTTTAATACTGCATGCACAAGCAGTGCGTCAGCACGCTCAAAATGACAGTGTGTTGATGACGACCAAAAACATTGACAGTAAAAATTAGCAATTTTACCCAATAAATGCACTGATAAATCAAATGAACTTAAAACGATTAAAAACAGCAACATTTATTTGGGCAGAACTACAAAACCAAATCTATTTTAGTATCAGTTTTGCTTGAGGCACACTCGTTTGCTCATGTATAGATATCATTATAACTATATTGTTATAAATATCACTGTAACTATAGGCCTACATTATGCTGACAATCAAAAACTAAAAATGATATGATATCACAGGCGATCGCATATATAAATAAAAGACATTGACAACACCTCACAAAGCTTAAGCATACAGTTCATTAGGAGCCATTTCATTGGTAAAATAAAGACTTCACAATACTGGTGTTGCCAAAACAATGGATGAGGGCTCACCTGTGCAACAGCTTCTTTCATGACATCCAGATTCTTTCGTGGAGCCTCTCCAGTCTCATAGAAGGCCAGACGTTCTTCTACCTGGTCACGAAGCTTATCACCAAACACACTTGTGGGAACCTCTGTGTGAAAAGAAAAACGTCATGAAAAACCACACATTCGAAAAAACACCAAAGCGTCTGACCTCAGTTATGCTCAGGAATATAATCTCAACAACCACTGAGGTGGGTTACTGTTGACGAAAAATTAAAGCATCATAGCAAAAATAATGTAAAGGTGACTGAAATGATCATAGAAGGAATCCTCACCAGAAAAGCAGTCAATGCGGGATGCGATGGTACACTTGTTGGCCAAGTAACGCGAGATACGTCCCTTGTTTTTGGCAGCTGCGCGCCCGATGAATGTAGAGTGGAAAATCAGACCGTACTTGGGTGTGTTTCCTCTGGTCTTCAATGCCCTGATTCAGGGAAAAGAGCAAAGGAAAAGTCCATCTACATCACAATTTCTGGCATACAATTGTGTGATGCACCAAATAGTTTCCCAAAAACAAAAACTGAAGACTGCAATTAGCCAAAAAGCAGCAACCAATGTTTTAGTATTTCAATTTGGCCTATTAGGTAACGGAATTGAGCCATGCGATTGATGACTTCTAGATAGACGAAAATAGTTTTATTTATTATTTGTTAGGTTATTTATTTGCCTCATTAGCAAATGGCAAGAGTAATACAACTAACATTAGATAACTTTATAATTTAATCAAAAAATAAAAATAAATAAAAAAATTATGTTATACATCGGCTTTAGTTCGGTATGATACCAAATTTTTTTTTTTTAGATTTGAAACATTGATTTCACAATTGGTCAACCAAGACACTGCATATTAAAGGGCACCTATTTTATCCCTTTTTCAAGATTTAAGAGAAGTCTTGTGTTTTCAGAATGCGTCTGAAGTTTCAGCTCAAAACACCAATCAGATTATTACAGCTTTCAGAATATTGGACTTTTCTGCTCTATTTCATTTAAATGCTAATTCTCCCCGCCCACTGTTCCCACATGCCTGTCAGAGTGTCCCTCATCTCTGCCTCAGCTGCGTCAGATAAACAGCACAGTGACAGACATTAAGCAGATCTCGCGTAACGTTTGTGAGAAATACTACCAGTAAGAACTTTTCCAATGGTTATTTCATGTATTTGTTGTGGAGTTACTTCAAGCCTTTCTGCAAAGATGTGTCACACAAATTCATTACAAAGGATACACGCTCATGTCCACTGCTGTATGGATATCCGTTATGTTAATGTACAAAACAAATCTGATTTAACGTCCACAAACTAGGATAGAAGCATCCTTTTATAATTCATTCTTGATCACATTTGATGATTGATGATCACAACGAGCTGAACAGATCTTTAATCCAAGATACTTTGTGCACATCCTGTCTTGCTGACCTTATTATACTAGTTACTACAGACACATGTTAATACACAGCTGTCACTCGATTCGGTGGGCGGGTAAACCGCACCCCTTTGGTGTCTGCAATATTTCTACCATTACTTGACTATGGTGATGTTTTATATACGTTTATAACAGCACTCTGAGGTTGTTAGGCTGTCAGAGACTAACTTTATAACAAAAGCTGAGAGGCCTTCTCTGAATGTAAGGAGGTACACCCACTGGATGACTCTGGTATACAAGGCTCTTCTAGGTCTGATGCCTTCATACCAAAGTTCATAAACTTCATAAATCAAAAGCCAGTATGCCCTGCGTTCAAGTGAATCTTATCATTTGACTGTTCCCCGGATTTGAACTGAAATGGGGAGGCGAGCCTTTAGTTATGCTGCCCCCTCATCCTGGAATACTCCTCAGTCTGAACTAAAAATATCTGAGCTCCTCTTAATCAAATCTTTTTCACTCGATCCTTAAACAGTGTGTTAAACATATTGTAATGTGGTATAGCCGAACAACTAAACTGTATTTTTTTTTTTTTATATACATCTTGACTTATGTAAATAAATAAATAGAAAGTCGTGTTGCGGACCTCTTGGCCAGGTTACCCTTGTAAATGAGATCTCGATCTCAATGGGGTTTTTTTCAATCCAGTTAAATAAACGTGTCATGTTGCGGTGGGCCTAAAAATCACAGATTAGAATTCTTTTTTTAATGCCAGAGTTTACTTATAAAGACAATAAGTCTTTGCAACAATATCACCGCAGTATGACTGTGGACACATTTGTCCAAACAGCTTACAAAAGATCATTTTCATCATAGGTGCCCTTTAAAAGCAATTCAAATGCTTTTCGCTGCTGATATTTCAGAGCATCACACTATATTCATCATCTGAAAATATTCTATTTTACTAGAAACAATCTAATTTCCTATAAAGTAATTTGTACATGTGCACTCTCTCAACAGAACGTCTTCAGATGTATCTACCTCTCAAAACCCTCATCAGCTGCTCAGACTGGGGGGGTACGGGAGATTGAGCGGGATCATATTAAAGCATGTTCAATGACACACCAAATCACCCGCTCCTGATCCGCCCCTGCCCTGCCATCACTGCAGCTGTGTGAAACCCCAGCAGGGAAGGGGAGCCCCAGTACCTGAACAGGGCCTTCTCTGCACCCAGGATCTGCACAGTGGACGCCGGATATTTGGCCAGGTTTGTCAGACTGCCGGCGTGAGAGATCAGACGAGCACCAACCTATTACAAGAAAGTGGATGTCAGAGCACGCATAAGCAGAAATCTGATACTTTGTTTGCGCAACTTCTGTGCACAGAAAACAGTCAAATTTATAGCCCCCCAAACACGTACCACTTCACCAATGAGAGCAGCAAGATTTGGTGCCACCTGGCCCATTTTTGACCTCAGGTATTCTTGCAGTTCCTGTCTGTAGTCTGTGAGGGACACCACGCGACTGGAGAAGCTCTCAATATTGATCAGGTCAATAGGAGAGATATCCATACCTTCAGGAATAATGCAATGAAGATACACAATTAGTCTGTGCTCCAGCCGTTTGTACAAAGTTTGAGTTACAGCAATTCCAGAGGTTCAGTTATTGAGGTATGCTGTCATCACAGGCTTCAGGGGATTGACAGATTATAAATACATCACAACATCTGAGACAAACCTACATAGAGTTGCAATCATAACTCTGTGCTCATCTTACCCATAGAACTGCGGGACGCGTCAAGGATGGCCTGAGCTTTGGCACTGTCCATTGTTATCTCCTCCATGGCTTCCAGCATTTCTTCAGACAGTTCCTTCCTGTTCCCAATCAGCTTGGCCAGTTTACAGTATGTACTGTTATCACTCACTATCTTTATGAGCTCTGGAAAGTGGTAACCGTACCATTCACTGTTTAGATAAGAAAAAACACATTAGAAACAATGCGGATATTGACACACAAGGGAGTAAACTTTACTACTAACTTTAGTATAAATTTAGTCACTGCTAAATTATTTTTGCTAATTTCTTTGAATTTGCACAAGTTTGGAAATATGGTTGACTTTTTGAGTTTGATTAAATGTGCATCTTGAAATCGCAATTAATCAGCATCAAGTTTTGAAAGGTTTGTTTCCCCCCCCCAGGTTGTGTTCAGGCCAGTTTAAAATGGACCAAACACTCCTGGGGAAGGACTTTACTGTCCCTCCATTTTTTTGTACAGCCAGAGCACAAGGGGGCACTGTCTGCGGTAAGCATTAGGAGGATTCTGGATTACACCCAACTACACAATATGATCTAAGACGGGGTGTCCAAACTCCGTCCTGGAGGGCTGGTGTACTGCATGGTTTTTAGCTCCAACTTCTTTCAACACACCTCCCTGGAAGATTCTAGTATACTTAGAAAAAGCTCGATTTGCTGGTTCAGGTGTGTTTAATTTGGGTTGGAACTAAAATATGCAGGACACCAGCCCCCTAGGACCGAATTTGGACACCCCTGATCTAAGGGAACATTTACATGACAGTTTTATGTACACTTAAGTGTAATAATAAATATTTTAAAAAAATTATTATTATTTTTTTTAAATAACAACATTTTTCCATTTGTGAAAGGTTTCAATGCATGCAAAAGTGTCCCCATTACCACAAAATATAAGAAAACAAACACAAATGTTGTGATGCCAGTAGTTGGCAATGTCACTTCCTAAAGAAACACTGCACCAGGGCATATTTTCCTAAAGAGAACAAAGTCTGCATCTAGAATCTCATACATGTACATAAATTTAATTACCTCAGAACAAACAAACAAAAACTCTTAAATTGTATGTTTAAGATCTGGATATGTATTCACCATGTGTTTGTGGCGCTTTTTGCCTCCAGAGTACATTTTAGATAGCTAATTAGCATGGCATCAAGTAAAAAAAATAAGTTTCTACAGTCTTTGCATGCATTTTCAAGGCCTGCGACTGAGCATATCAAGAGAGCTTGAAACATTTGGGCACTAAATAGATTTATTGTATTTATTTATACACTGTAAAACCCAATAAGGCAACTCAAACAGTTGGAGGAAACAGATTGCTAGAAACCATACTAGTTAAACTAACTCATGAAAGTACTGTGAACTTGCTCCATTTAAGTTGAAGTAATGAGGTCTTTAACTCGCCTTCAACAGTTCAAAACTCTTCAAATGAGAAATAACTTTCAGTAAACTGGAGTTAGCTACACTCTTCATTTGATAAAGTTGACTGTTGGCTTTTACAGTGTACAAAAGTTTTACACTTGGATTCGTTGTCTTATTTTGTCCAAATATCTACATTTCAAAGCAAAGACAATATTATTTTACTTACCCCACTGACAGAAATATTATTTTTACTTGATCTTAGATTTTTGGATATTTCGACTAGAAATGAGCAAAAAGCAAAGAAAACCTTGTTTTGCATTCTGATTATTTAATTTATGTACCTTAAGACTGCCCAAAAAACATTAAATAGTTCTATTCAAATCATCTTGTGAAATTGTTTTCATAAATTGCAGTATTTAAAAAAAAAAAAAAAAAAAACAGAACAACAAAATATTAGATCACATCAGATTTTTCCAACATCGTGCAGCCCTAGTGGAAACCATTAAATGACCCTTTAAAACCCCAGTTAAAAGCCTCTTACCGCACACGCATGGAGAAGGTGTTGATGTCTTTGTCCAGCTGGTCCAGGAGGGCGATAGACTGGATGATCATGTTGTCTGCCCTGTTGACATTGAACTTTACTTTGGCTCTGGAGTAGCTGTGACCCAAACCCAACTGAGCTTTAGACGCTGCTTGAGCCGTAAGACCCTTGACCAGTGAATGGAAGTGCAGACGCACACCTGTCAATCACAAGCAAATGCATCAGCAATAGACCCTGCTAAATTTATTAAAGACCAAGTCATTTTGGCCTGTCAGTTCAGTTTTTCAGTATAAAGCATCAGAAATCAGTTGATCTAGGTTCATCATTACTGCAGGCTGCTCACAAATTTGGAAAATCTTAGTTTTTTTTTTTAAGGTCCCATGAAGTAGTTTGAAATTTGCATTTTTTATTGGACGTTTAACGCAATAAACAAACTTAACATACTAGTTCCTCCCACTTTTTAAAAGAGAAGGTCTTGAAGGTGACAGAACACAAGTTACTAGAAAGCATTTGATTGTTTGATAAACTGAATTACTATGTAAAAAAGTGATAATAAATTGATGCATTTAAGTGATAAACAGCAAGCTTTGGAGGTTTAGAACTCTTAAATGGGACACTGGCTTATAGATATTCTTAAGACGAACATCAAAAAAATAACCATTTTCGTGGGACCTTTAACTAGGGTGCAAGTAATGGGGATTCCATAGAAATTGAGAAAAATACTGTGTTTTTATTATTATTATGAATAATGCTCACCTCTTATGATTTCAGCTACCACGCCTCCAGTCTGAATGGACAGATTGAGTTCTTCCTGAAGTGTTGCTCCAAGCTTAGCATCGGACACCCCCAACATGGGCTTCTTTTTACCTCCGGACGGAAGGTTGGTCTCCAAAAACAGCTTAAGATCTGCATGGACAACTCCTGCAAAGATTCGATTAGGTGCAAGGTTTTAGTAGTTGCATGTCATAATTAGCAAATCAACAGGATTAGCTTAAGATGATCAGTTTGTAGGTATGTGGTCATCACACTTCAGTGGATTGACAGATTGTGTGTGCATCACTTCATCTAATATTTACCTTTTAAAAAAGACAATATTTAGTTTCTTACCTTCGGAAACGGCATTGATGTTTTCCAATGCACCCTGGGCGGATTTAAAGGGGAAGAATGCACTCAGTTTGACCACGCTACTGAACTTCCCAACATTTAGGACACTTTCCTCCACCTATAATAAATAAATTAAAAAAAATGAATACATATTTTTAAATGAATCAGGATAACCCAGATTTTTAATCAAACAAATCCTATTCGGAATTCAAAGTTTAACAACCCAAAGGGCAGGTTTTATCCAAATCAAATGCAAGATTGGATTACCTGGTCTGAACTTAATTAAAAATTTTACTTTAGAAAAACCCACTTCCAAGATTTGATAAAATCCGTGATCCCAAATTTCACTGGGTTACTTTTGGAAAATCTGGGCCCAGACCTTTAAGTGTTTTTGCGATAACGTTGGTTTTATGTTCACACATTCGTTCAGTGAAAACTTATGACACACTCCCTATATTGTTTACCATGGTGCTTAGAATATTTGACTGAAATCACATGTAAATATGACTTAAAAATCAACATTAGCACTATTTGACTGTGAACAATGTTGTACGTTGATAATCATTGGTTGCTAAAATGATTTCTCTAAAAAAATTAGCGAAGCAGTTTTCTGAAATAATTTCAAGGGGAAAGACCAAATGTGCAAATATAAAAACCAACTTTACCTCAATTTTTGAAGAAAGCAGAACATTTTGTTTTTTTATCATAAGATCTTGTTCAACAACTTAAAAAGAGATGTTTCATGAAGTTATGGCAAGTTTTGCTCTTCTAACCTTTAAATACTGTATTTTCCTGCTCAAAAACCCCTAAATGTACAACGAGGGTTAGTAGTACTATAATGGGAGGGATTTAAACCAACAACCTTTTAAAACCATTCCAGATTTTAATGTTTCCATATTGGTGTGCACATAAACTGACATCCAATAGTTCTTCCACAAGATACAAACCTGAGGTAGAAGCATGCCGATCTCCTCCACTTCTTTAACAGCCAACAACGCATATCCAGCCGCATGCTCGAACAACACGTGTAAAAGCACCTGAGAGAGAGAAACCCGCACTGATTAGAGCTCAAACCATAGATCATTACTTACACTAGATCAAGGCAAACTCCCAAATGCTTAATGACTTTACAAATAACAGTTAGTACAAATTAAATATTGTAAGCTGATATGTCGGAGCATCAGCACGGAGCCCACATGGTGACGATCCCCATTCCAAACACAAGTCATAATTTTAAGCATTGAAGATAAAACATTGCGTAAGCAGAAGATAATAACAGTTGATAATAAGCCACCCATGTTTCGACTTTATTACATTGGCGCTGGCTCGAGGCTGCGGAGATCCACACGTTAGCATGGGTTAGCAGACGCACCACGTGTTCCTCCAGTCGATCGGATACTCAGCGCGTAGCACTTTTAAAACTCATCAACATCTCACAGCACTGCGATCGGAACCAGAACTGCGGCTCAAAACACTTACAAGAGGTGAGAGAAACTTGACGAATCGGATAGACTGACTTTAATGGCTGCTGCGGCCTTTAAAATCACCCTGAGGCCTTGTGTCTACGGATTCACCTTTTATCCTATCGGCAGTTCAGTGCATGCAGTTTGTATTGTGAGATCGCATTGGAAGTGCTTAATAAACTAATCATAACAATTGTAATTAATGTGTAATAACAACGAAACAGATTCACACGTTTAAAAGTACGTCTTACGAACAGGCACTCTATCTATAATAACAGCGCGACTTAAAATAAAACACAACTGTGGCTTTTAAAATGCAGAGGTAAACTATTTGTTGATTTCTAAAGATTGCATGATGAAATATTGCATCTTTACCATGTTTGCTGATCTCGTGCTCCGCGCACGAGGAGCGTTGCGTTTCTTCGGATCACTCGGACAGGAAAGAAATCCGCATGCGCTCAAGTAAAAAAAACCAAACGATTGAGTCCCGCGCGCTATCGCGAGATGTCACTTGTTTCTTGTTTTGCGGGAAATAGTACGCCATCTTGTGGGAAATTATTGGAATTGCAAGATGGCACGTTGGACCATAGCTGCCTGCCGGAGAAAGCATGCATCGTGCATTGTGTAGCACCAACAGAGGAAATATGATTCACCAACATGGGACCATGTAAAAATAAATAAAATTGCAAATTATGATAAAACATTTAGTAAATCTAAACAAAGGAAAAATAAAATCTAACAAAAATAAAAAGTCAATAATAAATTCATTAAATGAAATTAAGCGGAATGTTTTTCCACATTTTTATGTTACAGCCTTATTCCAAAATGGATTAAATTAATACATTTTCTCAAAATTCTACACACAATACCCCATAATGACAATGTGAAAAAAGATTTTTTTGAAATTGTTGCAAAAAGTTATTAAAAATAAAAAACCTGTAAAATCACATGTAAGTATTCACAGCCTTTGCTCAATACTTTGTTGATGCACCTTTGGCAGCAATTACAGCCTCAAGTCTTTTTGAATATGATGCCACAAGCCTGGCACACCTGTCTTTGGGAATTATCGCCCATTTCTCTTTGCAGTACCTCTCAAGCTCAGGGTGGATGGGATGCAACGGGGTACAGCCATTTTCAGATCTCTCCAGAGATGTTCAATAGGTCTGGGCTCTGGCTGGGCCACTCAAGGACATTCACTGAGTTGTTGTGAAGCCACTCCATTGATATTTTGGCATTGTGCTTTGGGTCATTGTCCTGCTGGAAGATGAACCCTCGCCCCAGTCTGAGGTCAAGAGCACTCTGAAGCAGGTTTTCATTCAGGATGTCTCTGTACATTGCTGTATTCATCTTTTCCTCTATCCTGACTAGTCTTCCAGTTCCTGCTGCTGAAAAACATCCCCACAGCATGATGCTGCCACCACCATGCTTCACTGTAGAGATGGTATTAGCCTGGTGATGAGCGGTGCCTGGTTTTCTCCAAACGTAACGCCTGGCATTCACTCCAAAGAGTTCAATTTTAATCTCATCAGACCAGAGAATTTAGTTTCTTATGGTCTGAGAGTCCTTCAGATGCCTTTTGGCAAATTTGAGGTGTGGAGTGGATTCTGTCTGGCCGCTCTACCATACAGACATGATTGGTGGATTGCTGCACAGATGGTTGTCCTTCTGTAAGGTTCTCCTCTCTCCACAGAAGAACGCTGGAGCTCAGAGTGACCATCGGGTTATTGATCACCTCCCTGACTAAGGCAGTTCTCCCCCGATCACTCAGCTTGGATGGCCGGCCAGCTCTAGGAAGAGTCCTGGTGGTTCCAAACATCTTCCACTTATGGATGATGGAGGCCACTGTGCTCATTGGAACTTTCAGAGCAGCAAAAATTTTTCTGTAACCTTCCCCAGCCTTGTGCCTCAAGACGATCCTGTCTCAGAGGTCTACAGACAATTCCTTTGTCTTCATGCTTGGTTTGTGCTTTGACATGCACTGTCAATCCCCGGGACCTTATATAGACAGGTGTATGCCTTTTCAAATCATGTCCAATCAACTGAATTTAGCACAGGTGAACTCCAATTAAGCTGCTGAAATATCTCAAGAATGATCAGTGGAAAAAGAATGTAGCTGAGCTCAATTTAGAGCCTTACGTCAAGGGCTGTGAATACTTCTGTACATGTGATTTTTCAGCTTTTTTATTTTTAATAAATTTGCAGCAATTTAAAAAACTAAATGGAAATAAATGGATTGAATCTATTTTGAAATAAGGCTAGAACATAAAATTTTTTGGAAAAAGTGAAGCGCCATATGAATACTTTCTGGATGCACTGTAAATATAACATAAAACAGCACAATAAATAAATAAAAATACAACAATAAAACATTCATTCATTCATTCATTTTCATTCTGCTTAGTCCCACATTTGTCAGGGGTCGCCTCACAGCAAGAAGGTCGCTGATTCGAGCCCCGGCTGGGCCAGTTGGCATTTCTGTGTGGAGTTTGCATGTTCTCCCCATGTTGGCGTGGGTTTCCTCTGGGTGCTCCGGTTTCCCCCTCAAATCCAAAAACATGTGGTATAGGTGAATTGGGTAGGCTAAATTGTCCTTGGTGTATGTGTGTGAATGAGAGTGTATGGGTGTTTCCCAGTGATGGGTTGCAGCCGGAAGGGCATCCGCTGCGTAAAAGTGAAGTTGGCGGTTCATTCCGCTGTGGCGACCCCAGATTAATAAAGGGACTAAGCCGAAAAGAAAATTAATAAATGAAATATAAAAAGGAATGAACCGTCAGCTATTCCAGCTTTATGCAGTGGATCCCCTTCTAGTCAAAACCCACTGGGAAACACCCTCGCATTCACACACACACACACACACACACACACGCACACACACACGCACACACACACACACACACGCACACACACACGCACACACACACACACACACACACACACTCACACAATATGGTCAATTTAGTTTATTTGATTGACTTATATAGCGCATGTTTTTGGACTGCGGGGGAACCCGAAACACCCAGACTGGCCCAGCCAGTGACTGGACTTGAACCAGTGACCTTTTTGCAGTGAGGCGACAGTACTAACTACCGAGCCACCGTGCTGCACCCTAACAAAAAAAATGAAAAGTAAAAAAAAAACATTCAATGAAATTAATAGTGAAAGAAAAATGAAAGAAAACAACACAAACAATAAATAACTAAAAATAAAACAATACAAAATAAATAAAAAACACAATAAAAACATTAATAATAATAATAAAATAAAATGAAATAAATTGAAACAAATTTCCCAGTGATGGGTTGCAGCTGGAAGGGCATCCGCTGCATAAAACATATGCTGGATAAGTTGGCGGTTCATTCCACTGTGGCGACCCCAGATTAATAAAGCGACTAAACCGAAAATAAAATAAATAAATGAAATAAATTGAAACAAAGCGAAAATAAAATAAAAACAAAACAATAAATGTGTAATAAAATGCCTTACATTAAATTAATTTAATACAATTACAATAAAATAACCAGCACAAAAATAAATGAAAAAATTAAATGAACAGCACAAAACAAAATAAATACATTAAAAATAAAGATAAATGTAAATTTTTAAATTATATTTCAAATAAATTACAAAAATAAAACAAAAAAATAAAACTACAAATTAAAATTTACTACATTAAATGAGTATAATATAAAAAGGAAGAAAGCAACACAAAAAAGAATGAAAAAGAAAGATGTAAATAAATTATAAATAAATTAATTAAATTGATTAAATAAAAATAAATGAAACAAAGCATTAACTAATGTTTACAGATTTAATCATTTATATATTTTTTAATGTTAAGATGAACATTAACTAATATTAACTAATGCTTGAGATCTGCTTGTCTCAGTAACTGTATACCTGTAATTTTGTTCATGGGAACAACTGTAACGTAATCTCATGTACTGTAATTTAATGCTTGACGGTGTTTAATGCTAATCAGGAGATTTTCAATAGTAGTTTATCAAACACATTGAACATGTCTTAAAAAAAAAAATCAAAGTTCCTCCTTATCGCAATAGTCCATATTCTACCGCAAGCACTTGCTCAATAAATCTCTGTTCATGTGACAAAGGTAAAGATAAATTTCCTAAATATATTTGACACCGGAAACATTTGAAGAGTTATGACAGGAGGGAGTGCTGGTTGTGCACACACATCAATCCACTAATCACCAAACAAATGTGCCATTGTGTATAGCAGCCACTGCAATAAATACCACAGTTGACTTTATATTTTAAGACAGACTTGATTTTATGACTTTTTATCTACGTCAGAAAAGAAAGAAACTCATAAAGGTTTGAAACGGTAAGTAAACGGTGAGTAAAAATGATGACAGAATTGTCATTTTTGTGGTGAATTATCCCTTTAACCAGCAGCAGTAAATAATCACATACAATGATACATTCATTTACAATAATTCTTTTAAAGCTTGAATGAGTTCCTTCTGTTAAACTCAAAAGAAGATATTTTGTAGAATGCTGAAAACATTGAACCATTAACCACCATAAACTCAAAAAAATATTTTTTAACTTGTTCAAACTACTTAATTAAAATGAGCTGAAACAACACAATTCTTGAGAGTTCATTGAGACAAATTTTTTATGTTTAATCTACATGTTAAAAGTCTTAAGTTAACTTAATCAATTTGTGTGGGGACAACATGAATGAATTGTGTTGAACCCTGCTTTTTTTTTACAGTGTAATAAGAAAATCAAGCACTATTGAAGTCAGTGGTTACAGGTTTTTAGCATTCTTCAATTTTTTCTTCTTTTGTGTTCAACAGAAGAAAGAAAGCTTTGAAACAAGTAAAAGATGAGTAAATGATGACAGAATTGTCATTTTTGTGGTGAACTATCCCTTTAACCAGCAGTGGTAAATAATCAAATACAACGATACATCTTCCATTTACAATAATTATTTTAAAGCTTGTATGAGTTTCTTTCATCTGTTGAGCACAAAATAATATATTTCGAAGAATGTTGAAAACCTCTAACCATTGACTTCCATAGTAAAAAAATACAAGCACTATTGAAGTCAATGGTTACAGGTTTTTAGCATTCTTCAAAATATCTTCTTTTGTGTTCGACGGAAGAACTCATAAAGCTTTGTAAAGGGTGAGAATAAGTAATGACAGAATTTTCATTGGGTAAACCATTAACCAGCAGCAGTAAATAATCTTCCATTTATAATAATTATTTTAAAGCTTGGCCTTTTGTAGTCCAATAATTTAGAGTTGAATTCTAGCCCTGTTAACAGATTTGACTTCTTTTAAAAGCATTTTAATCATACTGATTTTAAACCTTTGACCACTATAGTGCACACCAACTCTAGAGTAACCACAACCAAGTTATGTCAAGTCCTCGTAGTATCTCCTGTCTCCATGGTCAAGGTGGAGGAGTTTATGGAAACAGACGTCAGAGATAGTAAATAAAAGCTCAGCGTGATCTGAACCTTTCTATAAAGCTGACCACTTTCTGACCACAGACACAAACCCGCCATCACAGAAGACACCTGCATGCTGGACAAAGGTAAAACAAAAGACCTTTCTGACTCTGATTTGATCTCTAAATCTAATCTCTCTGCATCATAACTGAAAGTACTCAGTAACTAAAGCATGTCAGTTATGTTAACATGCATGTTGTGTTTAATAATGGCTAATGTGTGTTTTTGTTTCACCCAAAGATGCGTGGCTCAGTGACGGGATGTTTGCTGCTGATATGCGTTGTTACTCTTCTGGCCGAACAGGCTGAAGGACACATCGCATTTTTCAGCCCCAAGGAGATGAGAGAGCTCAGGGTGAGAATATATATTTCTCTGTAAAATAAAAATATATGACATATATCACAACAACAAATGTTTTTATGTTCTTATATTAATAATGAATCAGATTTCAACTATTTATTTTTAGTTATACATGTAGTGCTCAACATATATAAGTACACCCCTCACAAATCATTTAAATTCCAACACAATCTCACTTCAATTCGTAACATTTTGATTTAGTGGCTAATTCGTATGAATTCATACGATCTAATTTGTACAATTTAGTACTATTTGCTCATCCCCCAATGACGGTTGGGTTTAAGGGTGGGGTTAGGTGCCACGCCTCCTTTTTTAAATCGTATAATTTTGTACAACTAAACTCATACGAATTTGTACGAATTAGCCACTAAACTGACAAAACGTAAAATACTTACGTTTTCTCGTGAGCTAATCTAAACAAAATAATTTATAATAGCGGTCTAAAAATTTGTACACCCAAATTAATATGTTATAGAATATATTAAATTTAAAAAAATCAAAGAGAAACAACAAATGTATCAAATTTATTTAACTGTTTTATGTTCATTTATTCATTCATTTCTCTTTGGCTTAAGCCCTGGTCAGATCACACTAATTTGGCATGATATATCGGCATGATTTCCTTGACACAGGGTGTCGTTGGCAGTCATAAATGACAAATGGGCATCGTGACACAAGATTCAGTTGTTTCTTCTCGTGTAATGTGGCATAGTTCCCAACAACCGATACCATGTCTCATGACACCATCGCAGAAAGTTTAGCATGTTAAATTTTTTCCCAGACGTTCACGATGATTTCCGTCACGTGGGTGACAGTGGGCAATAGGAGCACATAACTTCTCAGTTATATCTGCAAGTGCTGCCGTTAATCCGTGGGTCATGTAATCAAAAATAGGCTGCATATTTACTTATGAGTGGGACGCGGGTTGATAAGGTCAATCATTGCAAACTTTAACTACTTCCTCTAAAATATTAAAGTATTTTAAGCAATTCTATCTGACAGACAGGCACAAATATGCAGACATCTCCATTCTCACAACTAGTTTCTGAGTTCTCTCACCCTTCCAACAGTTTGTTCTTCCGCGGTAATCTGGAAACAAGTTCAGTGCTGCGAATACATTGTAAAAACCTGTGTTTTCTGTGTGGAGTTTGCATGTTCTCCCTGTGTTTGTGTGGGTTTCCATCGGGGGCTCCGGTTTCCTCCACAGTCCAAAGATATGCACTATAGGTGAATTGAATAAACTATATTGTCCGTAGTGTAAGTGTTCATTTCAAGAAAAAGTCATTTCATTTCACTAAATAATTGAAGGCAGCACAATTTTTTTTTTTTACATTGCAGCACCTCAAAAGTTCACCAGGGTTCACTGGTGATGTTGTTTCTGTCTTTATCTTCAGGAAAAGGAGGGGAGGAAGGATGCTGATTCACGAGCAGAAGGGCTTTTAGTGGATGAAACGTCTCCAGAAGAGGATGGAGGAGATTTGACGGTGAGAAAGAGGAATGCTGGTTCTTGAAGGGTTTGTTAACCTAAAAATGAACATTCTGTATTTAATTACTCAGCCTCATGTTGTTCCAAACCCCAGAGAGCTTATAAGACTCACAAATTAAGTCATGTTGGATAAGTTGTAGTTACGAGATGAATGCATCTAGGAAGTTTTTTGCACATTGTTAGATTTGCTATTCAGTGTTCTGGCTTTCAGCAGTGATGTTTACATTACATTGAACTTAACTAAACTGAATTTCAACTGTGAAAACGAAATTAAACCACTTTTAGTTTACTAGAACTTAATCTAAGTTAAGCTACTTTGGCACAATCTACATTGTAAAAGTGATATAAATGAAGATAAATTGAATTGAATATTGAACAATTCATTGAGCAAAGCATTTATTACGAGTGAAAAACCCTGGAGTTTCAGAGTTGGGGTCATGTCAGTGAGAAACATGGTGGAATCAATTATCTATAATAAAGAATATATATATACCATCATATACAGCGGGGGAAATAAGTATTAAGTACATGTTTTTTTCTCGGGAATAGTATTTCTAAAGGAACTGTTGACATGGAATTGAACAAGATTTTGGCAAAAACCCAAACAATACAAACATAAAAATAAAACAAACCAAAAAAAAATCAGAAAATTTATTTTGTTTTTTTTTCAATTGAATTCAAGTCAGGTGATTGGCTAGGCCATTCTACAGCTTGATTTTCTTTCTCTGAAAGCATTTGAGAGTTTTCTTGGCTGTGTTTTGGATCATTGTCTTGCTGAAATGTCCACACTGGTTTCATCCTCATCATCCTGATAATGTAGATGTTTGACTGAAGCAGCTATTATTAATTTACAACGATGAAGGCCAGAGGGTTGCTGAAGAACTACTGAGAGATTTCAGCTGCTGTCTGGTCTTTCACTGCCTTTCTACACCACTCTTTCTGTATGTGTTCAATACTTTTTCTCTGCGTCATTTTAATAAACATAACTTAATTTGTAAATTAAATAGATTTGTTTTGTTTGCATATACTGTATGGATTTTACTCACATCCGTGGAAAATTTTAAGTCAAGTTTGGTTTGAATTCAGTGTCAGTGTCAATGTCAGTGCCAAAACACTGTTTTCTGGAAGCTGAGTTAACAAACCCTGCTGTATTTTCGAAGCTCACGAAAGTCTTGTGAGTTTGGAATGACATAAGGGTTATTAGTTATTGAGAGAATATTCAGTTTTGGGTGAAAAAACGCTTTAAGGCACTGAATATTGCTGTACTGTATTCATATTTTTTGTTCATTTGAATGCGAAGAATCATTATTTTGTGAAACTAAAACCATGTTGTCAACAAAATCTCAGTAATATGGCAATGTGAAAACATTCTCTTTGAATGTTATAGCTTTAAATGTTAGCATCATACTGCGGTTACTTCTATTTGTTTAATTGAAAAATGTAGAAATAGTTTGAAATCCCAAATTATTCATGAATCACACATTTCAAATTGATGAGAAATTATATTTTATGATAGCTCAAATGTGTTCCAAATTTATAACACAGCATCAAAATGATTTTACTGATTTTATTAGACGCTATATTAAATTATATATGAACTTTAAATCTAATAAATAGTTCTAGGAGGATTTTTTGACACCTTTATTGTTCATATTCCTATTTAGAAAATATATATATAGTTAAATACAAAAATATCAGTACTCCTGTGATATTATTTTAAAAAATATTTCCCAAGTAGTGTTCAAAGGTGCATTTCCATTTGAAAACTCCCTAAAATAATAATTGATGTATATTTTGTGGGTCTTAACTCATTTGTAAAGTGTCATTCTCAAAAAAAATTGCACATTTTTAGGAATTGCAGTTTTTCTAAATTTATGGACTTGAATACACTATATAATGCATATGCATTTTATAATGCAACTAAGTTTCTGATTGTCTGTTTTCCCTCCTGATGGGCCAGCCTATAGAAATAGGGTTGAAGCTAACTGCTAAAAAGAGCCATATTGGGTCTGCTTTCGGTAAGATGCTGCAGAACATCGTAGAAGAGCCAGACAATGGTAAGAAGTAAAATCCATATCATCAACTCTCTTTTTATTTATCCTCTAATATATAAATACACACAAGCTAACCGCTCTAATGTGTGTGCTCTTATTTGACAGAGAATTAAAGCTGGCATTTTTATCTGCATTCAGTGACAATTGCGGTCTGATGATTCACCACAACTGCAAGCACAAAGCCTTTGTCTAAGAATGTAAAAATGTAAAAAGAATCACAATAAAATGAAATTGCATGTAAATTCAGTTTCTTTTCATATATACTCATGGGGGGGGGGGGGGGGGGGGGGGTGGGTGATCTGAATTAGCATTGTTATCATTTAAATACCTTGTAAATACCCATCCTTCTATTACAGTTTTACCAGAACTAACAATAATTGTGATTTAATATACCAGTGCTTAGGGTAAATTCATTCAGGCTTTACATTTTATTTCACAAAAGGCTTTAAACATTAAAGCAAGTCTGTAAAATTCAGTAAGGCTGCCTTTATTTGATCAAAAATACAGTAAATGTGTCATTTATCCGATTTTAACATCAGTTTTCCAGTCTTGAGTGTCACACGATCCTTTAAAAAACATTCTTACATGCTGATTTAGTGCTCAAGAAATCTTTCTTGGTATTTTCGGGACTCTTTAATGCATTTAAAGTTAAATAGAAGAGTATTTATTTGAAAGAGATAAGTTAACAACAGAGATATGATTTTGAAACAATGTAAGCAATGTTTCCATGCTAAATATGTGATTTAACACTTCCTTGCTGGACAAAAATAAATCAATAAAAATTCTCAAATCAATCAAAAATATTCTCAAATCCCAAATGTTTAAAATGTGTGTTGGCTGATATTAGATACTCTTTCATTCATTCATTCATTTTCTGGATGTTGTCGCGCACGATGGGGAATAGAGGGGGGGGGGGGTGTTTGGTGTTGGGTTTGTGTCACGGACGATGACAGCAAAGAGAGGGTTAGAGAGTCACTAAAGATCCTAGAGAACGGGGGCGCGTTTGAGGAGGGAAATCTAAAATGAGGTGCCGGTTCCAGCTTGTTCTGGCACAAATTAAGCCCTGGTTGTGGCTGGAAGGGCATCCACTGCATAAAACATATACTGGAATAGTTTGCAGTTTATTCCACTGTGGTAACCTCTGAAATAGAGACTGAGCTGAAGGACAATGAATGAATGAATAAATGAATGAATTACCTTTAGTTATTCTGCAAAATATATGTGTTAAAGTACTCTGCTTATGTGAATTGATTTATACAGAACTGCTGAATTTATATACATTATTTAAGGCACTTAAGGTAACTGTAATCAAATGACCTAAAAATGAAAAGTAATCCCTAATATAAAATTTTCTGTAGAAATTAATTTATTTAAAGTAACTAATTACTTTGTAACTCATTAGATACAAAACCAAGATACAAAAAAATCTCATGAAGCAATGCAAATGATCCAGCAGTGTAAAAAACTGACCTAGAAATATAAACTATTTAAATTGCTGGATGTATCTATAAAAATGACCACAAAATACACACACACACATGTATTGTGCTATGTATTCTTTTAACGTGTTTAAAGAGTGAATACATCATTTCTTTAGCAGCGATTCATGGCAGATGGACAATGTAGTTCTTTGGCACGAATTCTTCCATTAAACATTTTGTTTAAAAAAGTTAAATCAATGCAAACAGATGAGTCAACAAAAGCTTATACAAACAATTAACAACTTCACAAATTCCTTCAAAATGTTAACAGTAAATGTTAAAAATCAAGTTTTCTTAGGAGAAAATGTCAGTTTTTTTACTTCTTGAACCGGACTGTGCTCTTTTTACATTACATTAATACAGCGCTCCTTCATTCTGATTTTTGATAAGTTTGAAAAAGACTAATCACATTGCTTAGGTAACATCAAATACAACCACCTTACTGGGTGGCTCTGCTCTAGAAAACGAGCAGAGCTACAATAATCAGAAGCAGCTGCAGCAACTAGATACTGCAGTGTGTTCCTTACAAAGCTATTAAATTGCCACATTTGAGCTGTTCATTATGGAAAAGATCATTCTCGGTGAACAATGTGTTTACGGTTTAGCAATCAGTCTCTCACAGAACTCATATTCCTTCACTCCAAGAGCAAGATCTCTGGCAGGAGGTGCTGGCAGCACCAGGGAACAGTCACTGTCAAAGTATTTCCCTGTTATTCCTTCATTTTCCTCTGCCACTGCACAGTATATTGGACTGAACGCTCCCTCCTCTGCAGTCTGAGGTGGAAAAAAATGTACATCAAGTCAATGCATGAGAAACAAGTTCTGTTAAATGTTCCTAAATGAATGTGTTTGTTAAAACGTTGACAAGTTTCATTCTAATGACAACTAAAAGCAATCTCTTCCGCGATCATCTGAAACCTTGTGAACAAAACCAAGACCCCCTCTTCTTTCCCCCCGCCACATCACAATCTTAAAACATTAAGAAATTCTGAGTGTGTCTCACACAGGTGAGTGGGCCTGACAGACCACCTGTAGAAAACACTCTTTCTTCTCTGACACTTTTACTGACACTTGCATCAGTTTTTGCACATTTGCACCAGGCGCTTTCTTACAATAGCCACGTTTCCACTATCACGCCTAAAGTGAGCGTGCCAGGGCGAGCCAGGGCGAGTCGCATTTTCACGGTCACTTCCGTAGCCTGAACGGGCCAAAGCGGGCTTCCTCGGGACCTGTGGCCGGCCTTTTTCAGCCCGCCGAATACCTTGGGCCAAAGAGGTGGAGTGAAAGGAGAGGCGGACTTTGTCGTAAAGATGGCATGCCGCCATTCCGCTAGTTTTCCGATCACACAGGAGTACATGCACCAAAATAAGTAAATAAATAAAGGAAAAAAACTATTAGCTGGTCAGTTTAAGATAGGCTACTCCATAAAACACCTTATAGACTAGTTTTTTTTTTGCATATCGTCGCTTTTATGTGTCCCTTTTAAATGTAAGGCTGTTGCATAAAATAATTAAGTATAACCTAGATTTAATTTATATAATCTTTATATGCATAATAATCTTTACACTACATTAAAGACACAGCAGCAGTAATTTGAAGTTGTCGAGAGTTTTTGACAAGTTTAAAAGGTGTGTTTGTGCATGAACCATGCATGTATAGATGCGGGTGTGAGAGACCGGGCGAAAGAGCGCTCACTTCACAGCTCTGTTGATGCCGTGAGCGGCTGGGTTTCTTTCTTTCTTTCTTTCTTTCTTTCTTATTTCTTTATTTTGGAGATAATACAAAATATGAATAAAACAGAGAGACATAAAACTTTACACATTACGTGTCCAATTTTGTAGGCTCAAAACAATAGTGTCATATCTAGATAAAATAGCCTATATTGAATAGCCTATATTAAAAGCTATATTGAAATCATTTAAAGAATTACAAATATTAGATATAATAAAATCACATTAAATAAATAAACCAATATAAAACAAACAAAAGCTATAACAATGTAGGTATATACAAATAAATGAAATCATTTCCAAGCCATTTTAAACTTTCATTTTACAAAGGCCCATCTGAATAAAAGATTTGAGATATTTTCTAAAAACAATAAACAACAGAAGAGTTTTGAAATATTATTTATAAAGTATTTGGAAATGATGATATTAATCAAATCGTGCAAACAGAGCATTTTTGTGAAACCATCAGAAACTTTCTTTCCTGTCATCCAGTCCTGCAGCGCTGCTTTACAAACAGGTTGGGGAAAAGTGCACGTAAAAATATGTCCTTAAACAAATGATTATGATTTTATATGATATGACATGGTAAAATTTTAATGGAGAGCTTTATTTGTGGATAGCTGCTGAGCGCAACTGAGCTGAGCTATAGCCTATATCTTATTGCTCTTATGTCCTAAAACTCTTAACGGTTTCCTTTACTTAAAATAACCAAATAATACGCAACATCCTTAAATTATTCTCCTAAATAAAGGAGAATTACCTAAGTGTCATATAGCCTAAGGAAAATTTGATATGTTTAGGTCTCTCAGGAGCATTTGGGCTGAATGTTTGACGTCGTCTATCAATACGAAGATGTTATAAAATGCATTTTATACCGAGTTATTACAGTGGTTTTACATTATGGAGGGTGCGCTGGGTCAAGATTATGCTATATTAATGTGCATATCTATAGCTGTATCCCTTCTAATTCACCCAGAAATGTGAAAAGGGTCAATAGTCATGTAACAAGAGGTTGGTAGTTTACCCAACAATTCTTTCAAGTTTTGTTTCCCTTGCAAGAAACTATGCCATTTCTGCTTCTCAGTCACTGCGTCTCCCTTACCCATTCTTTGTAAGCAATTAGTGTTAAACTAACCTTGTAGATCTATACTTGGAAAATGAACAAATGGAATGCCTGTGATCTTGTTCCAATAAACTAACAGTAAGACATGTGATGCCCCAACTACACAATTCAGTCAGTTCCAGATAACTAGGCAGGAAGCAATCAGATGCTGCATATTGTTTAGTGTTATCGGATTAAACTCTGACTCACTTTGAAGAAGAAAAAGCCAATCACGTTGAAGAGTAATCGTAAAATGAAGTTATAGTTCCTCATCACGTCTGTCATAACTACACCCGGATGCAAAGAATTTGCTGTCACTCCTGAAACACACAAAAACCATGCTTTAATTGAAAACATTGCTCATCTTATCAACATTAAATGCTTTCTTTTCAACAATATAATGACAGTCATACAAAAACCTTGTTGTTTGGGGTTAAATGGGTGATCCAGAGTGTATTTTTAAGGCTTAGTTGTGTTTATAAAATACGAAGCAATGTGTGCTCGTGCTTCATTTGTAGAAAATCCCATTATTTTTTCAAATATCTTACTTTGATTAAATACAGATACTCAGCTAACATGAAACGACTTTCATATTTCATAGTTCCTCCGAAAGCCCACGCTCAAGAGGCTCTGATTAGTCAGCTAACATAATGTGCTGTGATTTGTGGATCGGCTCCATGTCACCAGGAAGCATCACGTCCAGTCACTAGCATGCACCTGCTATATAAATACTCAGTGTAGCAGCATCAGTGAGTAAGTTTACATGGACACCAATAATTCAATTTTAATTTGATTAAGACAATAATCTGATTAAGAGTCTACCATGTAAACCGAGATTTTTGATTAATTTAATCAGATTAAGGTCATAATCGACCTGATGAAAAATCTGATGTGGAGTATGCCGATTTTAGTCGCATTATTAAAGTGCAGTACAGATGTAAACACCTTAAAGGGGTGGTCCACTATGATATCATATTTTAAACTTTAGTTGATGTGTAATGTAGCTGTGTGAACATAAACAACATCTCTGAATGTAAAATGCTCAAAGTTCAATGCAAAGAGAGACCTTGGTTTTTACAGAGTTAGCTTAGCAAAGCCTACAATGAACGATTTTTGGGGACTACAAAAAAATACTTCCGGGCCTTATGAGATCACAAACGTACTTTTACCGCGCACACACACTGCGCACCTGAGGGGCGTGGCCAGAGGTGCTGTAATGTTACAGCAGAGGGAGAAAATGCTGTCCTGCTATTTCCACAGAGCTACTCTGTTTCTGTGTTTGGGCTTCCAAAGGACACGACACAAAGACAGAAGTGCTTATAGTTCAAGATTAATTATGTTCCAGAGAATTATAAAATACATAGCAAGCATGATTTGACAAAACAGCTTCCAGAATCTCTCCCAGTTCAGTGCTGGATTCCGTTTAAATCTCTTCAAAGATGGAGCAGCTACAAGCAGATGCTGTAACGCTGAGCCACGACCTGTAAGTGCTTTTATTTGTTAAAATTGATTATGACATGTACAGTGTCTAGCCTTAACGGTATGTTGTAGCAAAGATGTAAACAACGGGAAATGCTGTTCGCCACCGCTAACGATTTAGCTACAAATTCATATTCATCAGTCAAACTGCTATAAACACACAAACACACAAACACACACACACACACACACTTCGCGGGCACGTGCAGCCTCTCTCTTTCTCTATGTGTGTGCGCGCCTTTGCTTTGATTCTCTTTAGGCAGCTTTTCCATGCGTTTTACAACTAACGAAGTCGCAAAAGATATGTGAACGATTCATGTTACTTACACAGGCATATTCCGGATATATGTGAAAGACGCCGTGTAACGCGTTGGTTAAAAAAAATACAGGAGAGCTCCCCTAACTGGTGTGTAGCAGCAAAAAAATCAATCAAGGCTCACACAGGTCGCATCTCACAACTTGTGCTTTACTCTTCTGTCACCAGCGTCACCACAGAAAATGACTTAATCCGAGCATGAGAGAAAAATAAACATCGCTCCCGCGCACATGCGCTTCTCGTGTTACAGATAGTTCATAGTATACACACGCACACACACACAATGGCACCATTCTGCCAATCGCAGCACATTATGACACAAGACCAATCAGTCACTTGAGGGCGGGCCTGTCAGAGGAAATAGGAAATATATCAGTCGTTTTCATGTTAGTTGAGTAGCTGTATATAATCAAAGTGAGATTTATGAAAAAATTACATAATTTCCTTCAAGTGAAACATGAACACACATTGCTTTGCATCTTATAAACACAACCAAGCCTTAAAATTACGTTCTGGACCACCCCTTTAATCGAACTATTACTGTCATGTAGGACTTTTCGCCGCATTTTTCGACAGGATAGTCCACACACACACACACACACACACACACACACAAACACACATGGCTGTTTGACACTCTTTGCACCTACTGAGTCAGTGCAGACCACAGACACCTGTATCGTAAATTTTTTCTTCCATTCAGCATGCGGTATGAACTTCCGTTAAAACAGCAGTTCATATATACGCATCCAATATCTCGTTTGTCACAGGGGGTGTGCATGAAAAGTGAAAATGCCAAACTGCAGTTAAAGTCAAGTAATTATAAATGAAACAGCCGAAATTACATATAACTCCGGAGGAAATGTGGATATCGTGGTGATGCAATGACGTTAATCGAATTATGCGCTATAACATGTAAGACGAGATCATGAAAGAAACATTCAAAAAGCAACTCATGTAAACACCTTAATCTTATTATTGTCTTAATTAGATTAAGGCAAATAATTTGATTACTGATATCCAAACTGTAAACGATTTCTGTTGTTTTCACAGTATTATACAGCATTTCTCAACAGTTTCTTACTGTATAAACTGTGCACAGTGTGTTACTGTATATATTGTTGTTTTTACAATATAATAATGTATTCTCAACAATTCCACACTGTGTACATGGTTAACAGTATGTTACTGTAGATTTTTCAATGAGTTTTGGGAAAAAATCAGTATCTAAATAGTTACTCTATATAAATACAGTACTGCAAATGACCATGAAAAACTCCACACACACTATATATTATTATGATTATTGGTTTTTTTTTGACAAATTATTTTGTGAAGTAAATAAACTAACCAGTTTTCTTCAGACTGTTCAGTGCTATGGTGTTGTGAATTAATCATTAAAAACAAATAACCATTAAACTGCCCCCTAGTTTTCCATTTTTGGTTGTACTGCAACTTGATTTAATTTTATAAGGTTGACATGGAAAATTAAATAATATTTAATGAACATAACTTTGTGCTTAACCAAAACGTAAATTGGAACAAAAGTAAATGATTTATGAAACCAAAGAATAATTTCAAAGTCTGTGTGAATGTCAGAATGACCAGCCTGCTTTAGACGGATTCATGAGGATTGGGCGCCCGTCATCACTATGGAGGTCACATGTCTCCGCAATTTCAAAACATTTTAAAATAGGCACTATCTTTATAAATAAACCACAGACTTGAGTTTAAAACAACTACATTCATGAAAAACGTTTAAAACTTAATTTCATAAAACATTCATTATAGAGCCATCTAAGACAGGGGCAAGTCTCAATAATGTCTAGCCCATTAAAGCATGGTCTCGGCGTATACATGGGTGATGATCGCCGTCACCCCCTGGAGGTCCGCTATCGGCAAAGCAAGCTTAAAATTACACACAACCTTTATAAATAAACCACAGATTTGAGTTTGGAAGAACTACATTCTCGCATGAAAAACTGTAAAACTTCATTTCATGACATATTAAACGGAATATTTATAATAATATCTGGGTTTTCTCATCCGCCATTACTATTTGCTTGTTGGTTTGAATTGAATTCTGTGAAAAAAAATTTAATTCTCAAAACACTCTAAACGAACTTTATTCTTATTGTTAACGTCAGATATTTGTAATATTTTTGCTGGTAAAGTGAAAAAAACAATTTTATTTCGTAATCAATATCACTTTTTCACTGGTTCGATTCAGCACTCGCGTGACACTGAGTCGGATTGAACCATTTGCTTGGGAATTATTTTATCACACATGTTCACAAGCACATTCATCAATATGCAGTTAGTGTATAATTAGTGTATAAAATGCATGTGGCCGAGCAGTATAACTAAATAGTAATGAATCATTTTGTTATGTCTTACAATATTATACAAAAAGGAATCGGTTTTAGGCGGATTCGACTCTTTACTGTTCACTAGGGGAGCCGATTCATAAAACCGAGCCAACTCGACTTGACTTTCAGGCAACGGCTGCCTGCATTTCAAATCCACCCGTCGTCTTCGGTGGATTCATCCTTGGTAAGTGTTTAAATGTCAAATTCTGTCAAAGGATTGCTTTATATATATTTCTGTGTAGTGTGTGTAATTCAAAAGAATTAACCAAGTAGCTTTAGTTGTAGGTTCTTATGTCACGTTATTCGTTAACAAATGGTTTGAAATAACAGACGCCAGACGGTGATTGTAGTGTTTGTGAGGTATTAGATGCAGTGAGTTTATCCTGAGTGAGTTTTTGACCATAGTAACGTTACCTGAAAAAAAGGTAATGTTCTGTTAACTTTAACTTAGTGTTAACTGCATTCTCTATTTCAGCACAACACTGAGATGAAGTCACCATGAAAAGTTAAACGTTAACCTTTAAAGTTAATGTTAAGGTAAGCTCTTGTCTTCACGTAGTCGTTATGACTAAGAGTGCTTTCACACCTGTGAATCGATTCATTTGTTCCAAAACAGGAATTAAAATTGTTACATTGTTGCTCTTTGTTTTTCGTGCTGTCTGCTTTCACATGGCAAAGTTTCTAAACGGACCAAAATAGCTAAAACAAGTCATGTGTGAGTAAACTCTCCTCACATTGGTCAGAGTTTCATGATTTATTTTGCAGAGTCCCATTTGACAAGGTCTGAAGAGCGAGGAGGGATGCGGGGGATGTGGGGGTTGGGGGGGGCGGGGGGGGGGGGATGGTGTACCGAGTATTATTTATGCTATCTGTCAAATTACCGAATAACATTTTTTTTAACATCTACTCCCACTCCAACCCTGAACCCAACTGTCACAGTACTGTAAAAATAATAATTACACTTTAATTATTAAGTAATTATTTAATAATATTACTAAAATAAAAATAATAGTATAATTAAGTATAATAAGTACACTTTAACACATTTTGTGGTGTCGCTGCACCTCTTGGCAGATTTTGCCAAAAATAAATGGTTAGTGATTACTTTGTTTTATGCAAACCAAACGTCAGAAACTTATCATTAGCATTATTTTAAAAAAATCACCCACGGCTTTCATGTTCTTTAACGTAATCTTGTTTGTAAGTTAGAAATGGATTTATACGTGTTAAAAGCTTAAAAGTACTTAACATTAGTCATGTTAAATTACATTATTTTATTTATTTATTTATTTTTAAAAATGTAGCCTTATAAGGTCAGACTGAACTATGTGTTAACCCCTCTTAAATCCAGGGAAGTGTAATTGTGAATTGACACCAAACTGTATTTCGCCAACAAAAACGATAAAAAAACGGTGTTTAATATATATAAAACAGCAGCGCGGTGTTTCGTTATTGACTGAATCAAATCGTTTGAGGGATGATTAGTTTTTCTCCAGTGATTGATTTTGCTTGTCATTTTTGCAGGATCATCAGAAGTGCTGCTACCCTGCTTCACTTTCTCTTTTCCACAACATTATTTGGCCTTCATCTTTTTCTGTCTTGCAGCAGTATTTTCACCTGTTTTTAAAATTGTAATAATTATTGATGCATTAATTGTTGACCGGTTTTAATTATCAATTGTTCTTTAGTGTTATGTTACTCTATTATTTAAAATTATTGCTACTGTTTTAGCATGGTTTACACAAAGTGTTATTTTAACTGTTCAAGAAATACAAGAAAAATAAAAGAAACAAACTTTAACTTCACAATAAAAGTTGTTGAATTTTTACTCATTATAAAGTAGCACCATTAAATAAAATACAATTGAATAACTGTAAAATACTTTACAGTAATAATCAAAGTAACGTTAAAATACCGTAGTTCTGAACGGTAAAAATGTACAGTAAAATACTGTTTTCAGTTTTGCAGTATGTATACTACTACTGTAATTAGTGTTACATCATTTTACTTTTGTTTTTTTTACTGTAACACTAATTACAATAGTATTACATTTACTGTAAAATGTAATACATCGTTTTACTGTAGTTTTTTTTTACTGTATTACATTTTACAGTAAACGTAATACTATTGTAATTAGTGTTACAGTAATTTTACTGTTTTATGAAATACAGCAGCTACTGGATAATTGTTGTCAGTAACTTACTGTTAATTTAACAAGAAATTTTTTACAGTGCATGTAAACGTGGTCAGTGTGAGCCTGAATCAGACAGAAAATGATGAGCGCATGTATGTTATATAAAACGTTCACTCAAAACAGCCGCATAGAGAGACACTGCAGCACTGGTGAAGATTGTGGCTGTTTAAAGGGGTTTGACGGATAAATAGGAATTTGTAGCAAAATTATTAACTGTGCCAAACAGCCTTTCCCGTTGTTTACATCCTTGCTACAATATACCGTTAATGCTAGAAACTGTGCATGTAATAGATTAATTTTAACAATTAAAATACTTACAGTTTGTGGCTCACAGTCCACAGGTTTTTCTATTATGGTTGGAGCTGCTCCTTCTTTGAGGAGTTTCAGCCGAATCCAGCATTGAAATGAGAGAGATTCTGGAAGCCCTTCTTTGTCATACTAGCTGTATATCTTTTTTTTTATAAATCTCTGGAACACAATTAAAATTAAACTGTAAGCACTTCCCTCTTTGTGTCGTGTCCTTTGGAATCCTAAATACAGAAACAGAAGAAGCTCTGTGGAAATAGCAGCGTTTGGATGACATTTGACCTTTCTCTGCTATAACATTACAGCGCCTCTGACCACGCCCCTTCGCTGCAGGGTGTGTGCTCTTGGTGAATATGCGTAACCTGAAGCGATTGTGATCTTAGTAGAACGGATGCATTTTTTTGCAGTCCCCAAACTTCATTCACTGTAGGCTTTGCCAAGCTAACTCTGTAAAATCCAATGTCCCCTTCCCTTTGGATTGAACTTTGAGCGCCTTTAGAGATGTTGTTTATGTTCACACAGCTGCTTTACTCATGAACTAAAGTTTAAAATATGATATCATAGTCGACCACCCCCATAATTTGTCAAATTTAACAATTTAAAACAGCAGAGCAACTGATGAAGTTAAGAAATGATTCATGAGAAGCATGTTATAAGGATTTCCACACTTTCATGTGACAATGAAGACTGGAGAAAATCTTTCAGCTTTGCGTCATTTGGTTTATCATTAGCTTTGCTCATTGACAAACGAGATAATGAAAGATCTGTAAATTGCATGAGACCTATGACGGTTCGTCTTTGGTAGATTGTGTTTTATCAAAGCAAATTCAACAAAAGTGAAGTTGTATATAATGCATGGATATACGCAGCAAACAATTATGTGTTTAATGGACGTCTAATAGACATCCAAACATAGACAGCTTGGCTTAAACAAGGCTAAACTTGGGCTGTCAGTGAAAATCTAATAGACATCTAAGAATAGCCCAAAACTAGACTAGCTGTTAAATAGACAGATTAGACAGACTTTATATGTGTAGTCATTTATTTCTGTTTATTTCTTAGACGGCTATTGGATTTTCACTGACAGCCCAAGTTTAGCCTTGTTTTAGCCAAGACAACTAGGTTTAGATGTCTATTAGACATCTTTTAAAAACAAAAATGCTTGCTGGGTAGCTACTTTTAAAAAGGTACACCAGGTTCAAATGTTAATGTATACATCTAACCAGCCAACCATGTGGTGGCAACTCAATGCATTTAGGCATGTAGACATGAAGAATTGCTGAAGTCCAAAACAAGCATCAGAATAGTAAAAACAGATTTAAGACTTGGAATGTGGCATGGTTGTTGATGCCAAATGAGTTGGCATATTTTAGAAACTGCTGATACAATGGGATTTTAACCCGCAATTATCTCTACTGTTTACAGAGAATGGTTTACAAAAAAAAGAAAAAGAAAATCTGAGGGATGGCAGCCAGTTGTGTATGTGAAGATGCCTTCTTAAGAGCAGAACATAGCAAAAACCTTACTTAGACTGATGAGTGTCAGAATTAAGTGTAAACAGCATGATAGAATGGATCCAGCCAACTCTAATAGTTCATGCTGGGGTGTTCTGTCGATTTTTCCTACCCGGTCATATTTTCCATCCGCCCCTTCCTAAAGTAGTTAGCTTGTTTATATGATGAAATACGCTACCTATCAGATTGTGCTACCAGCATACATTTGGATGTAGAGTGGAGCTGTAGTATCACCTCAATCCAACTCAATCCTTAACAACAACCTCAAAACTAGCAGTGCAGCGATCAGGTTTTTTCATGACTGATTGTAATTCTAATTTATGTTTTTTTACTAGAAACCATAAAATGGGTTATGTAAATAAAATTTGTATTTGCTTTGTCATAGGCTGAATCTGCGGTTTCAGCAATTGCACTTTAATAATGATTCACACAATGGAGAAAAATACATTATAATGGGTAGTTAGTGATGTGAAATTGTATAATTTTAAAATAGGAAGTCAAAAAAATCTGACTTTGTGAAATTAGGAGATTTCTGAAGGCAAATGGTGGTCCAACCTGGAACAAGGTTGTACCCAATAAAGTGGGTAGACTAGACTATAGAATGCACAAGACATGTCATTCGTATAGTTTTGATTGGGGAAAAGTGCATAATCAATATGGTGAATAAAGCCCCGCCTACTAGTACAGGAGCCAATAAGCGATCACTATAGACTGATGATTCTCCGGGGGAGGGGCTCGGACAAGACGTGTGTTTCTGCAGATTTTGTGTAATTCGAACATTTAGAAATTAACTAAAGAGACAGTTGTGGTTTAATTCTATTGGTGATTCCTAATATGAACCTTAATCGTGAGCATAGCAAGCAATTTTGGGGAGTTTGATGTTTCCCCATTCAAACAGAATGCCTGAGCACAGTGGACGAGAGGCATGTCAAAGATGGCCACCAAGTGAAATGACTTGCCTTAAAGCAGGGGTGTCCAAACTCGGGCCTGGAGGGCCGGTGTCCTACTGAGTTTAGCTCCAACTTGATTCAGCATACCTGCCAGGAAGTTTCTAGTATATTTAGTAAGAGCTTGATTAGCTGGTTCAGGTTCAGGACACCCCTGCCTTAAAGGGACTTTTTAATAACTCCTTTTTTAGCTTTATTGTTAGGACAATAGAGTAGAGACAGGAAAGTGTGGGGAGCATTGAGAGCAGAACAGGATCAGCAAAGGACCTCGAGCTAATCGATCTCGGGTTTCTGTGAGCATCTCAGTTGTATATGTCAGCGCACTTAACCATTAGGCTATTGGCAATGACCAAATGTGGTTTTAGTTTGCGAACCTGTGCCCTGAAGCCTGCGTGCCAACTCGTTTGTCCAGATGACATTGTGCAGCTTGGTGTGGTTGTACACACGATTCACCCCATGGTTTAGTTTCTCCCCATGGAAATGGGCGAAGTCCACCTCACCTCTCCGGTGCATCGCAGATGCAACATTTACGATGCGAGCCGGGGCTGATTTCTTTAAAAGGTCTGTGCAACAAAGAAAAGAAAGGGTGTCATTTATGTGAGTTACCTCCAGATGAGTTTAGAACGAAAGCATAAACATTAGGGATGTTGACCTAAAAGCAAACTGGTGAGCAGGAATGGTCCAACGTGGTTGGTTGCAAATGTGATTTCCAACCCATCAGCAGTGATCTGTATGGGTAAGCCTGTAGGTAAGAACATATCATGAGTTTTTGAGAGAAGGAAGGGCTTTTCACACTTGAAATAGACAACACTGAATCATTTTAAACTCTAGGTACAGAATTATTCGTCAGATTTCAAATAATCGCTCATAATTTAATGGGTTAACAAATAATTCTGAACATTCACATGCTGAAGATTTACTGTCCCCCACTGTAAACAATGCTGGGACAACATGAAAGAATTAAGTTAACTTATTATTTTTAAAAGTGGATTGAACATAAATAAATTAAGTTACCCCTAAAAACCTTAAGCATTTTGTTGTTTCAGCTCATTTTAAATAAGTAGTTTGAACAAAGAACAAATGTCGTTTTTTTGAGTGCCGGGTCAAGGCTCCTACACTGTAAACCCTGCTGTTGTCATTACTAAAGATATGAAGTTAATATAACTTGACATTACTTAAAATACCAAGTTTTGGCATCAAAGCTTAAACAGGTGTGTTTAACTTACTCATTAGACAGAAAAAAAAACGTTTAATTCATATTTTAAGTTCTCTGAGCTTCACATTTTAATGTATTTAAACAATTCACCATGTCTCTGTTTAAAATGATTGGTTGCGCTTGAAATTCTGTCTATATATTATATGACACAAGCTGGTCATTTTGCTTGTGATGCTAAATTTTACTGAAGCGCAGCAGGACAGAGGCACTACCTGAATTCATCTGACGAAAGAAAAAAGTTAAATTACTTCATAGATATTTAAATGCTTACAGGGGCATAGTGGACATTTCAAAAGTGGTGGGCACAGCTGAATGTGATCCAAAAGTTTACGTTAATATAATTAATCACCTGTTTTTAAATGGTATGGTACTAAAAGTGAGGGGGACGTATGCCCCTGTCCCCCCCAGTTGCTACGCCCCTGAATGCTTATATACTCTGGGCAGTGCTGTTGCCTTTACAGCAAGAAGGTCACTGGTTTGAGTCCCAGCTGGGTCAGTAGGCATTTCCGTGTAGAGTTTGCATGCTCTCCCCGTGCTTGCATTGGTTTCCTCCAGGTGATTTTCCCCACAAATCCAAAGACATGCGCTATAGGTGAACTGGGTATGTTAAATTGTACGTATTTATGTGTGTATGTCCTAGTCCTCCAGGTTGGGGGTTGAGCGTTGGGCTAACAACCCACCTCGTAAAAATTTGATGTTACGAAACACCAACATGGTGCGGCTAAATATCAACTTTGATATAAACGGCCTTGTGGGTCAGTTGGTAAGTAAAGAATATAAAAGCTGAAAATTTTGGAAGTTTAGTCTATTAGCCATTTTAAGTTATCTGTACTTAAACATTTAGGTTAATTCAATGAAGAGACCACATTTGGTCAACTCAATTAATTGAGTTGTCGATTTCCCATTACTCAAACAAACTGAGGGAATCACTTTTCTCAAATCATTTGAGTAGGCTCAACTTAGATTTACAGTATAGCAGCATATGTGGACCAACATGGCATGCAACCTATTTACCTAATGTTTACATTAGTTCTGTCAAGTCTTCCCTGAATACACTACAATAATTGTATAAAAAAATAAATGTACAAAAGATATTCACACCAGTTGACCTGCTTTCCTTCAACATGTCAGGATTCAACAGGAACTTTTCCACTTTAAATCCTTAAAGAGGAAAATCCTTAAGTCAGGCCTGACGTTGCACGTTCGAAAAGAAGAATGTGCATTCAACAGCTGAAAATCAGTGATTTGAGTATAAAATTTAAAAAAGTGAAACCTTTTTAACACAAAAACACATCAATCTCCTTTATAAGAGATGTGTAATTTTGATGATGTGCGCTTTTTAAACTTCAAATAAAGAGCCACTCAACACCCTTATACAGCATGGAAGAGCTAGGAAAAAATTTTAAATGACTCTGACAGTTTTCATCTGAAAGAAGAAAGTCATTTACATCAAGGATGGCTTGAGTGTGAGTAAATTATGTGCTGAATTATTATTATTTTTTAATTATTCCTTTAAGCCCAGTATGAAAAGCTCTTGAAAGAACAGGCAGTTTCACCTGAGGCCCCAGCATTATTGACCAAGATGTGCAATTCCTTCTCTTCCTCCAATATCTGTGCAGCAAACTTCCGGACAGACTCCATGGAGGAGGTGTCAAGCAGGCGCAGGTGCACATCATGGTTTCCAGTGCTTTCTCTGATTTCTTTTAGCGCTGCAGTTCCACGAGCCTCGCTGCGACAGGCCAGAATCACCCGAGCCCCGCGACGGGCAAAGTCAAGGGCAATGAACTTGCCGATCCCTACATTAGAGATAAAAACAGGAGATTATTGACACAACTTTTGAACAAGAAGAATGTGAGTATGACTAGAATTATTTTGACTTGTGCAATAGAGCCCCACATGCCAACTCTCTTTTTCCCCCAGGGAAACAAAGCATTGTTTTATTAAAATAGCAAACATATTTTAGGACACTTATTTGTATAATCACTGATTTATTACCTTGGATAAACTGCAGTTAGTGTTGATAAACCACAGCTAATTTATGAATGCACGTTGCTATTCGTTTGTGGTTATTTTGCCTCTTTTTTTGTAGTAAAACCATGCTTGATTTTTGTAAAGGTCATTATAAAATAGTCTATTAAACTTCAGTTTAGCTCATGCCATATGCCCAATGATCATTTCAATTTAAATCTCAATGGGATATTTGAACCTCTTTAAAGAGATTAATTCAATATCTTAATTTATTTACAAACACAACAAAAAAGTGTGTTTTAAAAAATACCCTGTGTCAAGTTTCAGACCAACAAGTCAAGAAATTTTAAAAATAACTCTAATATTTCCACATTATCATTGTATCCAATATTAGTCCACTAATTTGAACTCAATTCATATATTTCTGTATTATACAGTATACACCCACCGGCCACTTTAAGTACACCTTACTAGTACCGAGTTTGCATCAACAAGGCATTTGCGCCCACAGAACTGCCGCTTACTAGACATTTTCTATTTTTCGGACCATTCTCTGTAAACCCTAGAGATGGTTGTGCATGAAAATCCCAGTAGATCAACAGTTTCTGAAGTACTCAGATCAGCCCATCTGGCACCAACAACCATGCCACGTTCAAAGTCACTTAAATCACCTTTCTTCCCGTTCTGATGCTCAGTTTGAACTGCAGCAGACCGTCTGACTATGACTACATGCCTAAATGCATTGAGTTACTGCCATGTGATTGGCTGTTACAGGTGTACCTAATAAAGTGGCCGGTAAGTGTGTGCATATACTCATTAAAATTACACGTTTATAATTATCTATTATAAGTATCTATTAAAATATAGATAATACAGGAGAATAAAAGGGGTAAGTAACTTTAATTCATTCAGCAAATAACATGTAACATTCAGCACCTGAGCTTTTCCTTTTTTTCACCAACACACTAAATAGCTCCAGACACACACTACAAACGTGAAACATATTGGGCAAATATTGGCTTTAACTGAAAATAGAAATGACATTTTACAATAAGACACGTTTTTGTCGTCACATCTCTTTGTAACAAAACGGGAATTTATCTGCAATTGTATGCTCATCAAGATGGTAATGTATTTACTAACATAAACAAACAATGTACAATACATTCATTACAGTATTTATTCACCCTTATTAATGTTAGGTAATGGAAATAAAGTTGATTATTGTTTGTTCATGTTAACTCACAGTACATTAACAAACGTTAACAAACATGAATTTGGATTTTAATAATGCAGTAGTGCTAAACTAACGCCGTACAAGTATAGTTCATATTAGGTTATTTATGTTAGTAAATAACAACATAGCATACATTACATGAACTAATTAAAACAATATTTTTAAGTGTATCCGATAGTACAAATATCACAAAATAATATTTAAAATAGTGAAAGTGATAGCCTAATCTCACCTGTGTTGGCTCCAGTCACAATCGCAGTTTTCCCTTTTAACCTGACGGGACAGGCGCGCGGGTTCCACAACGGCTTGCGTTGCGCACGAACGATTATAGCCAATATCACCGATGAAACCATCCATAACGGATGGGAATATAAGTCACTCCACTCCCAATTCATTTAACGAGCCGGTGTGCCTTCGTCAAAATCCTCGGTTTACTTAGGCTAAGTGATTTGCCGACCGTATAGTCCGAGTGACCACTGCGCTCTTTGCGCTCTCGCGTGGCAAAGGCTGTAAATACACTGACTGAAGTACTTCAAGGCTACTCCCATCATCCACTCACGAGTAAACAGAGGCTGTATCTGGGTAAAACTGCAGATATAACTCTAATATTATCTCCAGATATTCTTTCTTTCTTTCCTTTCTCTTCTTTCTGTTTTCAATGGTATTCTAACGCCAAAACCTTCTCTTTCTGCATACATTCAAATCTTCAAATGTGCTACTGAGAAAATGCCATGAGCGATAATAGGTGGGAGGACCAGAGGTGGAAATATTAATGAAAAATCCTACTTCTGGCTGAGTGCTCACATACCTGTGATACTCATACGCTTAGTAAAATTGCCTCAAAGGTAAAGCGCACCCCAAACTGATAATTATGTCCTCAATTACTCACCCTTCACTTGTCACTAGCCTGTTTGAGGGTTTTTCTTTTCATCCGTTGAACACAAAAGCAGATGTTTATAAGAAAGATGGAAACCGATACTGACTTATAGTGTTTGTTTTTCCTGCTATGGTAGTCAGCAGTGTTGGGGAAAGTTACTTTTGAAAGTAATGCATTACAATATTGAGTTACTCCCCAAAAGGCAACTAGTTGTGTTACTTTTTATGGTAAGTAATGCATTATGTTACTTTTGCGTTACTTTTGCATTACTTTTTATTCCCTGGCTGAGGCTTGTTCTCTTTCAAGGCCTTGTTTTTTCTTCTGCTTTTTTTAATTAGAGGAGCTCTGCACTGAATAACCGTCACATTTATTTACCTTTAAAAAAAAAACATTAAAAAAATAATATTTTAGGATAATGGTATCTGAGAACTTCCTGTCGCCATTTATACAGATTATTGAAAGTTTAAAGCAATGTATTTTTCTACTTTTGTATTTGTCTTGGGTAAAATCACTGTCCATTGAGACGATCCCCTTTTCCTTTTCTTCGATGTGATAATTCAAAAATAATGAACACAGTCTCTAACTGGACTGCGTGATTCATTGTGACTACTTTAATTTTAATTCAGCAATTTAATTTTTAAAAGCTAATTAATTAAACTAAAAAGTAACTTGCATTACATTTTCAAAAAAAGTAACTCAAATATTATTACTTATTTTTTTAAAGTAATGGGTTACTTTACTTGTTACTCGTGTTACTTGTAATGCATTACCCTCAACATTGGTAGTCAGAGGTTACTGTTTTCCAGCTTTCTTCAAAATATCTTCTCTTAGGTTGAGGGGGGTGAGAGGGGGAGAGTGATTACATTTTTCATTTTTGGGTGAACTTGTACCTGGCTACTCAACAGTTGGGAGTTTCTACCTTATATTTTGCTTCATAATGCACCATAAATTTCTATAGGATAAAGGTTTGGCCTGTCGTTTGGTCTTTTCAGACTCTTTTATATAAAACAACACAAAAGAGATGAGATGTGACAGCCAAGACATTTTTATATGCTAAATTATTAACCAAAACCAGGCTTTGAACACTTTCGCATTAAATATTATATTTATATTTCATTTTATATATATATATATATATATATATATATATATATATATATATATATATATATATATATATATATATATCTATATATATATATATATATATATATATATATATATATATATATATGAAACACAACAATTTAAGTAAAATTTAGTAAAGTGAAGATGTCAATACAATGAGATGTGACAGCCAAGACATTTTCATATGCTAGATTAGCTTACAACAAAACCAGAATTACAGGCTTTGAACACTTTATAAATATCTAAAAACACAACAATGTAACAAAACAGAACTACTTCCAATTAAAATAAAAAAGAATCGATGCAGCAGTTATAAAGACAGGAAGTGTATGCTCATGTGAAAATGATATGAGCCAGTGCAGCTTATGTGTAGCAGACAGGAAAATCCTGAGGTCATTTTGGATGAGATTGGCCAGATTTCCTTTTGTGCTGTGTGTAATGTTTATTTTAACACGAAAGAACCATTTCCTCGGGGAAGAAAATAAAATAAAACCTTCCCTTGATATTGATATTGAGATGTTTTACTCGATGCCATATGTCAAAAACCACAGAAACACAGGACTGTAGAAGATGAAGGAAGCTGTCAGCAATTAAGTCCACAGCCTAACGCAACATAGAACTATGAAGTCATCTGATAAGAAGCTGATATCATTGTCACATTTACCCCACAGCAGGTTCTTGTCCCAGATAATCAGAGATAAACTTTCACAGTAACAGATTTTAGTAAATTATAGTTCACCAACCCCTCTTTTAATTTCTTTCGTGTAAATATTCTTTCCTGCAGCTTTGTTTTTTTTAGAGCACACTCATTTCCCGCACACACGCAGGACAAAGACCCTGACCTGTTATTGTCTGCATGCCTTATCAGCTGCTTATCTTTATTCAGGAATTTACTGCCATCCTCTGTTTGTAGATCACTGCACTCACCGAATCATGTAATAAAAAAATAAAGATGAATTATATGCATGAGTCTAAAGAAGTATAACAGTTACACATTGCTATGCACTAGCAACATTTCTACTGATTTTGGGTCCTTTTACCTTCAGGCAGATTGAAGCATGGGCTGGAAACATTCCTTAAGGATTTTGGTGCATATTGACATGATGGCAACATTATTTTCCTGTCTGCCTGGTTTTGTTATTGGACTGTTCTTTGGATTATTGATTGTTTGCTGCCTGGTACCTGGTGTTTTATTTGCCGTTGTCTTATCTTGCATGTTGTGCATTCTATAATAACAGCTGCATTTGGATCCCCAAATCCACTGCCACACCTGATCCCTTACAAAAAACTACTGCAGTTAAAAAAAATGCTGCAGTTTTTAAAGGAATACTGCAGTTTTAGTTAACTTTTAAAAAGTGGCTAATTCGTATGAATTCCTACGATCTAATTCCTACAATTTAGTACGATTTGCTCTTCACCCAATGACGGTTGGGTTTAGGGGTGGGGTTGGGTGCCATGTCTCCTTTTTAAAATCGTACATTTTTATGCGACTGAACTCGTACAAATTCTGACAAATTATCCACTAAACTGACATAACGTAAAATACAAAAAAAAAAAAAGGCAGAGATAGCGTTTATCCGTTGCAAATCGACTGAAGCGCGTGTTTGTGTCATCAATTATGAGGGCTGGTAAAACAACATTACGTACGCATATTAATACAGCTCTTCTGTGTCAGTTAAATCAGTTTAATGTTGAAATTCAAAATTTTTAACTCAACTAGTTGAGTTATTAAATACATAACCCAATAAAGGTTAAAAATAAAAAAATAAAGAGTTATTAATAAATAACCAAAAATATTTTTAACTTAACCATTGGGTTAAATAAAAAACTTTTTTAGAGTGTGGTTATTAGCATGTACAAGTGTTTCTGTAATAAAGCAACATCAAACCATTTTTGAATCCATTCTGCTAATCTCCGGGTCTGGCAGGAGAACTTTAGCATAGCTTAGCATAGATAATTGAATTGGATTAGACCATTAGCATCTTGCTTGAAAAAAAATGAATGAAAAGAGTTTTGGTAAATTTCTTATTTAAAGTGTGACTATTTTGAAGTTACATTGTGTGCAAAGGCTGATGGAAAAATAGTCAACACAGGCTCATTGTGAAAATGTACCTGTCGTGGACCAGGTTTGGTCCTTGTTAAGTCTTTCCCCTCTGTCCCCTGTTCTAGCTGTATTCATATTGGCGTCCTTATATCTCTCCTACTGAAAAAAAAACAGCTTAAACCAGCCTAGGCTGGTTGGCTGGTTTTAGCTGGTCAACCAGCCTGGTTTTAGAGGAGTATTGGCTATTTCCAGGCTGGTCCTAGCTGGTCAGGCTGGGAGATGACCAGCTAAAACCAGCTTGACCAGCCTTGCCAGGCTGGGAGCCCACCCAAAATCAGCTATGTCCAGCTTAAACCAGGCTGGTCAAGCTGGTTTTAGATGGTTTTAGCTGTTCATTTTCCAGCCTGACCAGCTAAGACCAGGCTGGAAATAGCTGGAAACCAGCCTGGAAATGGCCAAAACCCCTCTAAAACCAGGCTGCTTTAAGCTGGATTTTTCAGCAGGGTCCCTTGCTTTTCATACCCTCCCTTGTCTGTTTATTGTTGTTACGTGTGTCATCTCTAGTCTGCATTGCTCATCTTACCATCTTTGTTCTGTCCAGTCCTGTCTTGTTCCACGTCTGTGTGTACGCTTTGATGAATAAACTGTGAGATTTTGTTTCACCTGTCATTCTGCCCAGACTGCCAGCGTGCTGATGTCAGGTGTTCTCCATGTAGCTGTGGGCTAACCGGATCCTTCAGCCCTCATCTCTGTACAGGCTGAGCAGGTGGCTTTTGCGTTTTCAGACGATTCAGCTCTGTGCTCGACTTTTCAGTTCTGTTTTTGAATGGCAGACTGCCTATTTTTTTACTTTTATACAATAAACTTAATAGCATTCTGTCCATAACAGTACCCCTGTATATATTTCTAAAGAGTGCGAATTATGTATCCAGTGCTTTCATCTTTAAAACGAACGGGGTGGTTTGACACAACGATGGCTTCTTTTTTTTCGTGCTATCAGCTGGCCACTTACCTCTGTGTGGATGGCTTTTCCACTGTTAACAGTTTTTCCAGTAGCTCGCTACGTACGTTGGCGGACTTAAGACATAGAATGGAGTTGACCCCGATGACAAACAAAAGGAAAAAGAAAGTAAGTAACAGGGTGGGAACATGGTAAGATCTGAAAACATGGTAAAATTCAGGTGGCTTCGGGGGCTTTTCTGATTTTTGATTGTTTTGAAAACACAGTCTGTAAGGTTTAAGGAAGTGGGTGATCGGGTCAATCTGTGCTTTTGAAAACACTATCGATTGGGTTTAGGGAAGGGGGTGGGTAGATGGATCGGTCAATCGGTCAGTCAGTTAATTGACAGCAGCCTCTGGTGGATTTACATGAGAAGAGGTGGGAATGGCACTCGCTAGAGAAATTTAGGATCTGAAAAAGTGTACACAGTGGCCTCTGGTGGATTTATAGGAGAACAGCAGACGTGAATGGCAATCGCAAGGGAAATTTGAGATCTGAAAAAGCATACACAGCAGCCTCTGGTGGATTTATAGGAGAACAGCAGACGTAATTGGCAATCGCAAGGGAAATTTGAGATCTGAAAAAGCGTACACAGTGGCCTCTGGTGGATTTACATGAGAACAGCAGACGTGAATGGCAATCGCAAGGGAAATTTGAGATGTGAAAAAGCATACACAGCAGCCTCTGGTGGATTTATAGGAGAACAGCAGACGTAATTGGCAATCGCAAGGGAAATTTGAGCTCTGAAAAAGCATACACAGCAGCCTCTGGTGGATTTATAGGAGAACAGCAGACGTGAATGGCAATCGCAAGGGAAATTTGAGATCTGAAAAAGCATACACAGCAGCGTCTGGTGGATTTATAGGAGAACAGCAGACGTGAATGGCAACCGCAAGGGAAATTTGAGATCTGAAAAAGCGTACACAGCAGCCTCTGGTGGATTTATAGGAGAACAGCAGACGTGAATGGCAATCGCAAGGGAAATTTGAGATCTGAAAAAGCGTACACAGCAGCCTCTGGTGAATTCGCGAAAGCAAAAACTCCAAATAAACTTCTCTCACACTGTCCAGAAATGTATTCAGGCGTAAGTATCAATAATGAGCCTGGGCTGAAAATAGTTGATATGGGTAGGAATGGTCTCGTTCTGGCATGATAATCAAGTAATTTGACACTGTACACATATTGGCTGCAGGAGTCACAATGATATTACACAATACCTAAAAATGTCCTGCTAGGTAACCAACAGCATTGCTTAATATAATTGTGTCTGCTGCAGACATGATACGGTGGCAAAATTATTACAGTATTGTTACACCAGAATGAGAGCTTACTCATAATAAGAGCTTAGCCATAATAACCTAGAAAATAGCAACTTTTCATTTCCCATCAGTCTTAGTACACAATGTAACTACAAAAGAACCAAACTTCAAATAGGAAAATTGTCAAACATCTTTGTAAAATATTTTGAGCAAGATGTTAATGATCTAATCCAGTTCAATGATTTATGCTAAGCTAAAAGTTCTCCTGCCACAGACCAAGATCAGCTACTTTAATCTAAAAATGGTAAAACTCATCTGTTTAACTTTAGGTCACATGTAAACTGAGGTCATACCACAGCATCTCAATCGAGTTGAGTTCAGGACTCTGAATGGGCCACTCCAGAAGGTGTATTTTCTTCAGTTGAAGCAAATCTGTTTCTGATTTACTTCTCTGATTTGGATCCTTCTCCTGTTGCATCTTCCATCCTGTGTTGAACTTGAGTTGGCAGTCAGATGGTCTTAAAATTTCCTGCGATATGTCATTCATCATTCGTTTTCTTTTCGCCTTAGTGCCTTTATTAATTTGGGGTCGCCATAGCGAATGAACCGCCAACTTATCCAGCACATGTTTTACGCAGTGGACGCCCTTCCAGCCACAACCCATCTCTGGGAAACTCCTGCGAAATGTCTTGATGGAAATCATTTTTCCATCGATAATAGTAATCTGTTCAGGCACTGTGGGAGCAAAGCAGTCCAAAACCATTATTGGCACCTCCACTATATTTCACAGTTGGAATGAGTTTGATGTTGGAGTGCTGTACCCTTTTGTCTCCACACATAGCATGGTGTGTTCTTTACAAACAACTCAATTTTGGTTTCATCTGTTCACCAAATATTGTGCCAGTAGTACTGTGGAACATCCCGTTGCTTCCTTTGCAAACTTCAAACGTTCTGAAATGGGTTTTTTTTTGGACAGCAGGGGTTTACTCATGTCCTCCCATGTATTATATTTTTATGTAATGTTTTACTTATTGTAGATTTGTCAACAAAAATTATAGCATTTTTACTAGCATGCCAGAGATTTCTGTATTTAGCTGACATTCTAGGATTCACATTCACCTCATTGAGCATTGTACGCTGTGCTCTTACAGTCATCTTTACAGGATGACACCGCTTGCGGAGGGCATTTGAAGAGTTCAGATTCAAAAACCTCTAAGGGCTGTCTGAAGTTTCCATCGAAAATGAACATAGTTCTCAGCCTCCTTTGTTTATGTTGAGATATTTCACTTTAAAGACTATAAAAAGGGCTTATTATTTGCCATAAAAGTAATATTATTAAACCTACACACAGGAACCTGATAAAATGTTAATTTTGGAAGAAAATTTCAGACGGTATTTAGAGGTTTTTGCATCTGAACCCTGCAAACTTTTACAGAGAGTTTTGTAACCCTTTCCAGCTTCATGCAAGTGAGTAATTCTTGATTGTATGTCTTCTGGGACATTCGGAGGCATAGTTCACATTAGGCAATGCTTCTTGAGAACAGCAAAGTCAAAACTGGTGTGTTTTTATAGAGCAGCGCAGCGTTAACCAACATATTAAATCACATCACATTGATTGGACTCCAGGTTGGTTCACTCCTGGCTCCAATTAGCTCTTGTAAAAGCTTAGGGGTTCACATAGTTTTTCCACCCTGCGCTGTAAATTTTTGCATGTTATGTTCAATTTAAAAAAAACATAATATTTGTGTGGTTTTAAATTAGGCCGGCACGGTGGCTCAGTGGTTAGCATTGCCACCTCAGAGCAAGAAGGTCACTGGTTTGAGTCCCGCCTGGGCCAGTGGATATTTCTGTGTGGAGTTTGCATGTTCTCCCCAAGTTGGCATGGGTTTCCTCCGGGTGCTCCGGTTTCCTCCCACAGTCCAAATACATGCGCTATTGGTGAATTGAATTAACTAAATTGCCCATAGTGTATGCGTGTGTGTGAATGTGAGTGTGTATGGGTGTTTCCCAGTACTGGGTTGCGGGTGGAAGGGCATCTGCTGCATAAAAACATATGCTGGAATAGTTGGTGGTTCATGCAGCTGTGACGACCCCTGATAAATAAGGGACTGAATGTATGAATGAATAGTATTAGAATAAGCAGACTGTGTTTTTTCTATTGTATTGAAACACATTTTCTGTCCAATTTATGCAGAAATCCAAAAGGGTTGATATACTTTTCTCTCAACTGTATATGTGATTGGTCTAATAGAGGAATGACAGTGGCTGGAGTGGATAATCAGATAAACGCATTAGCTGATGGTAGCATCATGCCTATGTAGACTGACTGAACTAATACAGCAGCATAACTCACTAGCAGAGTGTCAACATATTTTGTTCAACTATTGTTCTCTCGTGCCTTCCGCAACTGAAGCCAGGACTTTCTTTTGAAAGAAGGAACATGACTGTTGACAGATATGCCTAGCTTGTTTTTGAAAAGGAAAGTGAAATCTCCTTATGATGGCTCTGTATGGTTTAATGATTACTTTGTAGATTTTTAAATGGTATATGGGTATAGTGGAATGGGCAATTCAACAAAATAATAACAAATTATAAGTTATAAAATTGCTGTGTTATTATTTACTTTTGAGCCAATCAAAACTGTCCTATGGTGTGACTGTCTCATGCATAGTTCAATAAACTACAACTCTTATAAATTAAAAAGAAAATGACACAATCGTTGATAAATACCTCAGGGCTTTAAACTCCAAAAAGTTAAGGTAACTCAAACCATTTGAGAAAACTGATTGCAACAAACCATTTAAGTTCAAAAACGAATCCTAATGAGTGCTGTGAACTTAATCCATTTGAGTAAATGAAGCAGTTTGAGCACAGTAAAATCCAATAAATGAAGATAACTCAAACCAACTGAGTACTGTAAAACCCAATAAGGCAACTCAATTCGTTTGGGTAAACCGATTGCTACAAACCATTTGAGTTAAAAAAACTAATCTATATGAGTACTGCGAACTTAATCCATTTAAGTTGAAGTAATGAGGTATTTAATTAACTCATTACCTTCAACACTGAGTTCAAAACTCTTTTCAAATGAGTAGAATTAACTTTCAGTCAATTTTGAGTTAACTATACTCATTTCATTAAATATATATAGTTAAAGTCAGAATTATTAGCCCCCCTTTGAGATTATTATTTTTTTATATTTCCCAAATGATGTTTAACAGAGCAAGGAAATTTTCACAGTATGTCTGATAATGTTTTTTCTTCTGAAGAAAGTCTTATTGGTTTTATTTCGGCTAGAATAAAAGCAGTTTTTATTTTTTTTAAACTATTTTAAGGTCATTATTATTAGCCCCTTTAAGCTATTTTTTTTTTCAATAGTGTACAGAACAAACCATCGTTATACAATAACTTGCCTAATTACCCTAACTTGCCTAGTTAACCTAATTAACCTAGTTAAGCCTTTAAATGTCACTTTAAGGTGTATCTTGAAAAATATCTAGTCAAATATTATTTACTGTCATCATGACAAAGATAAAATAAATCAGTTATTAGAAATGAGTTATTAAAACTATTATGTTTAGAAATGTGTGGAAAAAAATCTCTCTGTTAAACAGGTTTAATAATTCTTCAACTGTGTGTGTGTGTGTGTGTTTATTTTTCACCACTAGTCCTCCATTCCTCAATACAAATCAGTAAGAGATAAGCTATCTTTTCAACAAGCGCAAACAGCAGTTGTATATGCTTTGTGGGAACGTACATAGTACAAAGAACAGTACATGCCTTATTAATTACTTATTTAATTATTTGATTGTTTATTGATAAAATCCACAACTAAATGTTTTATTGAAACGCTGCATGTGTAAAATCAAAGTTTGACTTAAACTGCAAGCGAATATTAATGAATGTATACTGATCAGACATGTCAAGTTCACATACATATGATATAGTGCTTATCTAATCTGTAATGGATACCGATGGAGCATTTGAAAGTTTGACCAACTCGTGATACAGCAGTGTGTTTCCTGTTGCCTCTGAAAATCACGTTACTCAGGGGCACATGTTCTTAAAGGGGAGGTGCAAAGTCTTCATATAAATAGACATGGCTGACAAAACACAATAGTTCAATTCACACCAGTGCAACCATTCAAAGAGTCTGAATGATCAAGCTGGGAGAGAAGAGCCTACTGCAGAAAAGGAAGTGAAACAGGATGTCAGCATAATGGAAGATGGCAGCATTCAAGGCCGCATGGCTCCAAATGTTGGATCCATGTTGAAGATCAAGAATGAATACTTTCGAGTGGTGCTGGCAGAAAGCCTCTGCACATTCATCATGATGGTAAGAGCTTGTTTCTTTTGTAGGAGTTGACTGTTGTTTAATAGAGGCTAATTCACTTTCAATGCATTGTTGGTTTGAACTGAATGAGTGTTTTACTGATGATTTGATCTATTGTCGGTGTTCATTCATTCATAGTGTTTTCAGTTGATGACTGTGTGCTTGTCATTGTTTTGATGTGTATAATATGGCCAAAGCTTGGAGTATAAGACTGAACGGGTCAGACCATGTGCTATAAGTGCTATTTTTAGAAAGATTTGCTTGACATACTCTTTCCATTATTGTCACTGTGACTCTGTCAAATTCTATATTGGCAAGTTTGAGTACCAGTGGTGGAAAGAGTACTGAAATCTTATACTCAAGTAAAAATACCATTCCTAGCACAAAAATGTAGCGCATGTAGAGTAAACGTACCTCTAAACGTACCAAAGTATGAGTAAAAAGTAGCCCTTTTAAAAGTGCTCCAGAGTAGTGAGTATTACGCTGTGGAAGGTTGATATGTTTACTTGCAATTTGTGTGAAAACGTAACATTCTGTAGTGCATTTAGTTGTTGTTTAAGGCCATTTGGTGATTTCAGTCATCATACAGTAAACAAACATCCATCATATTCTCAACAGTGACATGCAGTCTCAACAGTCTCAAGATTTTAGACATCGTCTTGGACACGTTTAATGCTTCCAAACAGTTTGATCCGTTTTTTAACAGCGCAATGTCTTGAATTTGTTCAGTATGATGGGATTTTTACATTTTATATATGATATTATCTTATTATTTTTTTTATTTGTGATTTGATTGGATAGAGTCACAGGACTGATTTTAAATGTACTCAAGGGAAAGTAAAAGTACACCTTTTAAAAACGACTTAAATGACAATTCCTGAGAAAAACTAGTCAATTACAGTAATTTGGGTCTCTGCAATTTAATTTACACCACTTTTTTTCTTGCTATAATTTAAATAAAACCAGCAGTGTTTTTTTGTTATTCATTCGTTGATTTATTCATCCGCTTTTCGGGGCCGGGTCGCGGGGGCAGCAGTCTTAGGAGAGAACCCCAGAATTCCCTCTCCCCAGACACTTCCTCCAGCTCCTCTGGGGGATCCTGAGGCATTCCCAGGCCAGCCGAGAGACATAATCCCTCCAGCAATACTTGAACTCCTCCACCTGGGGTAAGGACTTTCCTCAAACCTGGAGATGGCAAACCACCTTTTTCCGGTGGAGCACCATGGCCTTAGACTTGGAGGTGCTGACTCTCATCCCAGCCATCACACTTCAGAGTAAACTGCCCCAGTGCATGCTTAAGGTCCATGTTCGATTAAGCCAACAGAACAACAACATCTGCGAATAACAGAGATGAAATCCTGTGGTCCCCGAACCGGACCCCCTCCAGCCTAAGGCTGTGCATAGAAATTCTGTCCATAAAAATTATGAATAGTGGAGTAAAAGTACCGATACATCAGTAAAAATGTAATCAAGGGAAAGTAAAAGTATTTTCATGTTTTGAAAACTACTTAATAAATTACAATTCCTGAGAAAAACCACTCAATTACAGTAATTTGAGTATCTGTAATTTGTTACTTTACACAACTGCCGACTACTTGATATTGAAAGCTCAAGAAAATGCAGAAAATCTTGAGTAAAATATTAGCAAAAAAAAGAAAGTGTTTTTTATGGGAAGAAAAAATAATTAAGGTAAATTACTGTAATTTATTGTGCTGGTTATTTTACAGTATTTTCTGCCAACTTCGCTGCTGAATTTTTATAGTATACAGTACACACACACATCCTTTACATATTAATGATGTGTGTGATGTACTGTATGGCAGTGTATTTATGCAGTGTGTATTTATATGAAAACATTCTACTACATGCAACAGTATTAAAATACTTAAAAAATTTTTTTAAAAAATGGGTTAGTTAGGTACAAAAATGGTTTCTGCCTTATTGAAATCAGTACAAGTATAGCTAACCAGCCTGATCTCATGAGAAAATGTAAGTATTTTATGTTTTATCAGTTTAGTGGCTAATTCGTACGAGTTCATTCGTACGAAATTGTACGATTTTAAAAAGGAGGCGTGGCACCTAACCCCACCCCTAAACCCAACCGTCATTGGGGGATGAGCAAATCGTACTAAATCTTACGAATAAGATCGTACGAATTCATACGAATTAGCCACTAAATCAAAAAGTTACGAATTGCCGTGAGATTGTGTTGAGCTAACACTAAAACCAACATTTCATATATATCTATCATTTATTTTCTGATGTACCAGGGTAGGTTTTTCTTTAATAACTGCCCTGTAAAAAATCTTGCTGCCTAAATTTTTTTAGTTTTATTTTAGTCTTTTTTAGTCATCTCAACTCAACATCAGTCAAACTGACTGAAAATTCAATTCAATTCAATTCACCTTTATTTGTATAGCGCTTATACAATGTAGATTGTGTCAAAGCAGCTTCACATAAAAGGTCACAGTAAATAGGAACAGTGTAGTTCAGTTTGTAGTGTTTAAGTTCAGTTCAGTTGAGTTCAGTTCAGTGTGGTTTATAATCACTACTGAGAGTCCAAATATTGAAGGGCAAATCCAACGATGCGCAGCATCGATGCGCAAATCTGAAGTTAAACTTCGTATAACTAAAAATGTTTAGTTGGAACCTGATCAACGGATTAAAATTAGTTAAAGAAACCTAAAAACATTTGTTATTATGATTTTTTGTCATAATTCAATTTTCTTTTCCATCAGTAATCCCCTTCATACAGCAATACCGGTAAATTGCTTTAAACATTTCCGCAGTTAAATACATTTTTATTTTTAAAAAGGGCCTGTTCACATTATATTTTCACTGCAATTTACAGACAGTTTCTCAGGAAATTCATTCATTTTCTTTTCAGCTTAGTCCCTTTATTAATCTGGGGGTCGCCACAGCGGATCGAACCACCAACTTATCCAGCATATGTTTTACGCAGCGGATGCCCTACCAGCTGCAACCCATCACTGGGAAACATCCACTGGGAAACAACTCATTTACACACATATACTACGGACAATTTAGCCTACCCAATTCACCTGTACCGCATGTCTTTGGACTGTGGGGGAAACCGGAGCACCACACGCGATCATGGGGGGTACATGCAAACTCCACACAGAAATGCCAACTGACCCAGCCGAGGCTCGAACCAGTGACCTTCTTGCTGTGAGGTGATTGTGCCACCCACTGTGCCACCCACTGTGCCACCCTTGTATGGGTGTAAGGGACTAATATTAAAGTATAATTAAATTACATGCCTTTTATTAAATACTGTGTGTGTGTGTGTATGTGTGTATATATAAAACAAGATATTTATAAATAACAAGATATTTATGATATTCTATCATTATTTAAATTCTCTGACAGTCCATTTTTGTTTTCCAGGTGTTTGGCCTTGGCACTGTAGCACAAGTGGTCACAGGAGATGGTTATTTTGGTGAATATCTCAGCATTAATATAGGCTTTGGGCTGGCAGTGGCTATGGGTGTACATGTTGGTGGAAAAGTGTCAGGTGAGACTCTCTAGATTGATTAGCTCAGTGCTGTTTTCAATGCTAATACGATATGTTTTACTAAAGACTTCAATTGGAGAAAGCATAACACTCAAGATGATAAAGATACTCCACCTTCTTAATTTATAAAAGCCAATCATTCATTAATAAAGTCATCACACCACTGCGGCTGCCATTTTGAAACTCTGGCTGTTATATAAACAAGCAGCATACACCAATTCGCACTCATGACTGAAAAAAAATAAGCTTTTTAATGCTATTTAAACACTGTTGTCATTAGATTTAACTTGTGTACTAAAATACGAAGTTTATTTGTAAGCTTTACGGATGGTGTTGGAGAGCTTACTGCATTTAAAGAGATAGGAGATGCTAGAGAAATATTTCAAAGATGGCCGCCGAATGAAATGACTTGTTTTAAGTGGACTCTACTCAATACAGGAGCTCATATGAATGGAGCTGTTTCGTTCACAATGTGTGTGTTTGGCCGACTGCGCTGGAAGATGCTGCCGCTTTATATTTTTGCTCAGTTTCTAGGATCTTTCCTTGCCGCCGGGACCATTTTTTCCCTTTATTATGGTGAGTAAATACTAATAAGTTGTTTTTAGTGTTGGAGTAGGTCAAATCAATTGCCACAAGGTTTCTATGCTAGCATTTGTCCTGCTTTTTATAGATGCCATAAATCATTACTGTGGGGGTAATTTGACTGTGACCGGACCCAAAGCAACAGCTGGGATTTTCGCTACATATCCAGCACCCTATATCTCAGTCTACACCGGATTCTTTGACCAGGTATTTCTGAATGAGTATAAATGCTCTGAAATAGTGGTTTGGTCATTTATGTTTTTTTTTTCAGCACAGCAGGAGGGAAAATAAATATACATTCACTTTTCTTTTTCCTTTTTTAAAAAAAAAATCTGTTACTAAATATACTGTAGCGCTGTCTGTAAATAAATTCATTAAAACATCAACTATAAGGAAGCCAGGCTAGGCTACAAATAATGACTAAGCTGTAAAAAAATTGAATGACAAAAACACAACAAATATTTTTAGTTGCTTTAGTTTAAACCTGATTAATGTATTAAAATGTTAGTTATACTTGCAAATATAAATGCGTTAAGTTTAACGTAATGTTTTTAGTCAGTCTGAACGCGCTCTCTCCGGCAATTTTCCTTCTGCGTTCACACAGTGCAGCATTCTGGCAAATTACTAGTAAAATTACAACTTCTCTTTCAGGACAATTGCCGGAACGAATTTACCGTTATTTTCAAAAAGGGCCTGTTCACACATGATACCAGATTCTGGAAAAGTCTGCATGTGTGAAAGGAGCTAATTGGGTTACCGGTATTTCCCAAAATATCTTCTTTTGTCTGACATCATCCCTGTTACACTGAATTTCATTGATGTAAATGTGAAATATCCCGGTGGTACTCCTAAGTGAATACAATCTAAAGTTAATGTCCTGTTGTTTTTCTTAATTTTTTTAAAATCAAATTATAGAGATCAACCAACTACTGAAGTGGATCCACAGAGGGATTAATTTTCACTGCTTGTTTCTTACTCAATGTAATTTTAAAATAGAAAAAGGTTTTTGTAATTGGGCGTCAGTTTTTTTGAAGTTCTAGCCTGAGGTGTTTCAGGTACTGGAATGGCAATTGTGTATATTCCATCACCAAAAGAATCTTTGAGACCGAGCACAAGTTGTTCTGCAGAGTCAATTTGTCACATTAAAAAAATGTCATGAGAACAACAAACAGTGTGTTAAGCAAAAAGATTGCTGGTTCGAGTCCCGGCTGGGCAGTTGGCATTTCTGTGTGGAGTTTGCATGTTCTCCCTGTGTTGGCGTGGGTTTCTGGTTTCCTCCACAATCCAAAGATGTGCGCTATAGGTGAATTGGATGAACTAAATTGGTCATAGTGTGTGTGTGAATGCAAGTTTATGGGTGTTTCCCAGTACTGGGTTGCAGCTAAAAGGGCATCTGCTGCGTAAAACATATGCTGGAATAGTTGGTGGTTCATTCTGCTGTGTCGACCCCTTTTTATTTATATATATATATATATATATATATATATATATATATATATAAGGAACTAAGCCAATGGAAAATGAATGGATGAATTTGTATACTCATTGGTACATTACCTACTATTATTATGGGGTGGGTTTTTATATCTATATCATGTGTTTTTTGTTTGTTTATTTATTTGTATGTATGTATGTATGTATGTGTGTGTGTATATATATATATATTTATTTATTTACGTAAATCCAAGGTTTATTACTCATGAATATTCAAATATTTTACATCACTTTTGCTCTGCAAAAAAACAAAGCAAAAAAAAAACAAACAAGCTAGTAATCACGTCATTCATCAGCATAGAATCATTTCAACAATTATAAATATCGAAAACATGTCACAGTTTGTACACTCAAAATATGCCCTCATGCCATTCCACTTAGTCCTTGGCCCATGACTGAACCTGTTGGACGACAGGTTGCATCCTCCTTTATAGTCTTCCTCTTTGTATCTCTGTATAAGTGCGAGCTGATGATGATGATGATAATATATGAGAAATAAACAGTTGAAAATGAAACCGAATATCAACTCAAAAGTTGAATGCAAACATAAACTGTAGGATTCACTTCGTTTTCACAATAATTTCTGAATTTTATTAGATTTTATTTTTCTTCGATTCCTTGCTGAAATAATTTTCAAAGTGGTTTTATTTCAATCTGTCGCATTGTGACAAATCATAAAGTGTTATTTTTCTTTTAATTCCTTATAAAATGAACAGCATATGAAAGATGAAACTGAGTTTTAAAAAAGCTAAGCTTCTACACTGAAAAACTCACCAGTCAACTTTATCAAATGAGATGTAGTTAACTCAAAATTGACTGAAAGGAGTTTTGAACTCCGTGTTGAAGGTAATGAGTTAATTAAATACCTCATTACTTCAACTTAAATGGATTAAGTTCACAGTACTCCTATTGATTAGTTTTTTTAAACTTAAATGTAATCGGTTTCCTCAAACGGTTTGAGTTGCCTTAACTTATTGGGTTTTACAGCACTCAGTTGGTTTGAGTTCTCTTCATTGATTGGTATTTACTGTGCTCCTATTGCTTCTTTTACTCAAATGGATTAAGTTTACAGTACTCATTTAGATTAGCTTTTGAACTTTAAATTGTTTGTTGCAATCGGTTTCAAACAGTTTGAGTTACCTTAACTTTAGGTTTTACAGTGTAGTGGCGATTGGACAAAACGTACTATAAAATGTCTTGGGAAGTTTATGCATTCAAGCGTAAACTAAAAGATCATTCTTGGTATAAAAAAAAAACTAAGGTCACATTTTATTTTGGGGATCAAACTGATTCTGATAAGCCCAATAGTCCAGTCTGCCATTTGGTAACTGTATTTTAAAAAGTAAAAAAAAAAAAAACAGTAAAAAAAAAAAAATGATATGGCTAACTTTTAGTGCTTTATGCAAAGTCATGTGGATTAAGGCAATAATTTATACAAAAAATTTATAGTTCTATTTTGCTAATAATCTGTACACTACCTGACAAAAATTTGTCGTCAATCCCAGTTGTAAAAGCAACAAATAATAACTTGACTTCTTGTTGATCATTTGGAAGTGGCAGAAGGTTGATTTTTTTTTCAGATGAATTATCTGTTGAACCACCCCAATCAACACATACTGCAGAAGACCTATTGGAGCCCACATGAACCCAAGATTCTCACCTAGAAATCAGTCAAGTTTGGTGAAGAAAAATCATGGTTTGGGGTTACATTCAGTATGGGGGCGTGCGAGAGATCTGCAGAGTGGATGGCAACATCAACAGCCTGAGGTATCAAGACATTTGTGCTGCCATTACATTACAAACCACAGGAGAGGGCAAATTCTTCAGCATCCACATCAAAGGTCAAGGTGCTCCAGGATTGGCCAGCCCAGTCACCAGATATGAACATTGAGTATGTCTGGGGTAAGAGGGAGGAGACACCAAAGATGAATCCAGAGAATCTTGATGGACTCGTCCTGCAAGAACGCTTTCTTTGTCATTCCAGATGACTTTATTAATAAGTTATTTGAGTCATTGCAGAGATGTATGGATGTAGTCCTCCAAGCTCATGGGAGTCATACACAATATTAATTCTTTTTCTCTATACTGTACATTATTTCTGTTAAGTGACAAGACTTTTGTCTAAGCAAAGTCAGACCTTACTGTCCTAACTAGAGGCCTTTGCCTTTCATATAAGCCACTTCTGATACCAAATGATCAACTAGAAGTCAAGTTATCATTTGTTGTTCCTAAAACTTGGTTAGGCAAGTGCTTTTACACTCTTATGAATATTGTTCAGCCATACCCAACTTTAAAGGGAGATATTATAAAATCTCTTGTGATTTTAGAATTTGTATTTTCATTAAATTTGTAATATTTAAAACTCAAAATTAAAAAAAAAACATTTAACACAAAGGGGTTAAAAGAACACAGTATTTGTTTCATGAATACCGAATCAAGCATGTGAAAGCTTTCAGTACAGATGATAAACAAGTCTTGCCCATGCCAAGGAAGAGGAGTTTTACAATCTAAGGTAATGTTTGTGACAGGTTGCAGGCACAGGCCTGCTGTTGTTGTGTCTGATGGCTCTGTCAGACCAAAAGAACCAGCCGCTGGTGTCTGGAAGTGAAGCTGTCGGTGTGGGGCTTCTGGTGATGCTCATCGGCGTCTCTATGGGGAGCAACAGCGGCTACGCCATCAATCCCACACGGGACCTAGGGCCACGGCTCTTCACACTCATGGCAGGATGGGGCACAGAGGTTTTCAGGTGAATAAATATCCAATAGGGGTGACGCAGTGGCACAGTAGGTAGTGCTGTCGCCTCACAGCAAGAAGGTCGCTGGTTCGAGCCTCGGCTTGTTCAGTTGGCATTTCTGTGTGGAGTGTGCGTGTTCTCCCTGCATTCGTGTGGGTGTCCTCTGGGTGCTCCGGTTTCCCCCACAGTCCAAAGACATGCGGTATAGGTGAATTGGGTAAGCTAAATTGTTCGAAGTGTATGGATGTTTCCCAGAGGTGGGTTGCAGCTGGAAAGGCATCCGTTGTGTAAAACATATGCTGGTTAAATTGGCGGTTCATTCCGCTGTGGCGACTCCGGATTGATAAAGGGACTGAGCCGAAAAGAAAATGAATGAATGAATGAATGAATGAATGAATATCAAATAAAACCATTTTACATAATTATTTTAAATTATTTTGACATGTTTTAAAAAACCTAAATACCAATAATGATAGTAATAATTATTTACAATTATTAAATTTTAATTATTGTTAAATTGCTGAATTTCTCTTCAATTGTAAATTGCTTTGGACAGAAGTGTCTGCTAAATGACTAAATGTAAAACCAAAAATGTGAAATAATAAATTACTGTTATTATTTATTTTATAAATATATATATATATATATATATATATATACACACACACACACACACACAAGTAAATTTATTTACTCACACATTTGTTAAAGATAATGTTTTTAATAATGTCAAGTACAGTATGACATAATGAGATGAAATATAACTGAAGTGTCGTTTCAACTTCACAGGGCAGGCAATGGCTGGTGGTGGGTACCCTTGGTTGCTCCTTTTATTGGTGGAGTTTTAGGGGCTTTAATCTACAAAGCACTAGTAGAACTACACCATCCTGATCTTAAGAGCATTACAACACGGCCAGCAGAAGATCCTGAATGCATTCCTCTGGACAAGTGCAAGAACGGCAGTATAGAGATACCCGTGTGAGACCCGTTCCCAGGTACAAACCAAATAAATGGTGGAGGAAGCAATCAAGTAAAGTGAAATTTCCACTGGGAAAAGCTGGGATATTCAGAGGCTATAAAACATGTTGTCGAATTGTGCATTTCTCAGTGGAGGATGTAGAACAGGGGTGTCTAAACTGGGCTGGTGTCCTGCATAGTTTAGCTTCAGCTTTCTTTAACACACCTGCCTGGAAGTTTCTAGCATACCTAGAAAGAGCTTGATTAACTGGTTCAGGTGTGTCTGTTTGTTTGGAGTTGGAACCAAACTTTGCAGGACACCGGCCCTCCAGGATTGAGTTTAGGCACCCCTGATATAGAAAAAGACTATAGAAACACAAAGGTGGTCAACATGAATAGGGAAAAGTGCAATACACTCGGCCTAGAGAAGGAAGTCCTGCCTTCCCACCAGAATAACCTACACTCAAAAAAATTACTCTTGCTGCTTGTTCAAACTGCTTATTTAATGAGTTAAACCAACATAATCCTTATGTTTTTTGGGGGATAACTTAATCGTTTTTACAAATCTAGGTGGATTAAACATAACAATTAAAAAAAAGTTAACCAATTTGTGTTAGGACAACTTGAAGGAATTGTATGGGACCCAGCATTTTTTTTTAGTGTATAGACCATTTTGAGAGATGTAAACAATAATAACGGTGTTAATGTAGTTCCTGTATTAGATTTTTAATTTGCATAGCTTCCAAGAATCCAAAAAGCTCCACGTATTGATAAATAATCCTATGGCAGGTGTTTTATCATTTCTTCTATGGTTATGAAATAGTTTGACAAGCAGGAAATGTTCATGGGCCAATGACATCACCACATTGAAATACTCTATAGTTAATCTTTACAGACGGGTGGATTTTCAGCAGAGGAGCTGAACAAACTCGTCATTTGACAACTGTGTGCCTGTGCTGCATCTGAAAGCAGAAATGCCAGATAGACTTAAACACAACATCCTATCACACATCGTGTCTTTCCAGTGATGTCCACCAGTCTTTCCTCCAGCTTCTGTTTCTTTTCTGCTAGTGTTTGGAACGGCGTCCTCTGAAACAGCCGAAAAGAAGCTTAGAGTGGTGAAAGACAATATTATTTCATGCATAATCACTGATGCAAACTGAATTAAAAAATGTAATCAGAGCCTTAGCAACAAAACATTTGAGATTCTGTAGCTGGTTTGAAATATATATTTGAACCCTTCTGAATTGTTTAAATGGACTACCATTTTGTTATGTTCGGCGCTGTTTTTGCCCCATTGACTTCCATTATAACAACATTTTTTGATTGCAAAGCCATGACACCAAATAATCATGTGTTCTTGGTTGTCTGTGTTTTTCCCTGTTGGGAAGAGATAGAACTTTTCATTTTTAATTTCGATCATCAGTTGACACCATTAAACCTTTAGATTTAAAGCCTGTGCAAATAAAGTTTCTGACTTTTATATGGAGTTCTATGGAGTAAAACAACAAATTACAGACACTGTAAAAAGGTCATTTCCTGCCACTAGAGTTTTCTGACAGGGTATTCCAGTGTCATTGAGTGTCAGAATGTTGTGGGACTGCTGTACAGGAGTTATTATTAGGGATTATAGATGACGAAATTTTGCCTTTTTTATTTTAGCGTTTTTCTTTTAAGCATGACTGTAAAACAAGAACGTGGTTATGAATGTATTAAAACATGCTAGTTTGTTGTAAAAATTTGTGATAATGACAAAAAAAAAAAAAAAAAAAAAACTACTTTGTGGATCTCCTTACTTCCGGGTGCAGCGATACTGCCGTTGTGGCTGGTGTATTCTGGGAAATTTTCGTACCCCTTGGTTTCGAGTGTGGTCATAAAAAATCTCAATTCGAAGGGCTATCTACCCTTTTCCCCTTAGCCCTACACCTTCAAGCTAAAGAGAATTGGGACACGCCTACCCCTTCACGGGAGAACGTGTAAAATGAGGGGTAGGAGCAGGGGCGTTGCTAGACATAAAGCTCTACTGGGGCACGTACCCCATTCCCTCGCCGCCCACCCCAACCCCCCCCTCAAAAAAAAAAAAAAAAAAAAAAAAAAATATATATATATATATATATATAAATACACTATATATATAAATACACTATATATATATAAATACACTATATATATAAATACACTATATATATATATATATATATATATATATATACACATATGTATATTATAGTTACTATAAATAAAAGTATTCTTATAATTATACAATTATTCTTCAAAATAATCTTAAATGTAACTGGAAAACAATGTTAAGATAAATGGAGTGTTCTGCTGAGATCATTTAAGAAATTACTTTTGCATAAATATTAATTTTTTTATTGAAATTCTATTGACAATTCAATAAAATACAAAAAAAAGATGTTTTATAGAATTATCTGTCGTCTTAGACTTGACACATGGGGGAGAATTAGGTTTGTTAAGTCTTACCTCCCTGACTCGTCATCCCTCCTTTTTGCTTCATACAAAAAATCTATGGGGAGGCATGCTTAGTAAGATCACCATCATATTGTTTATACTTTAGTTTTGTCCACTTGCAAAACAAAAAAGGCTGTTATGCCGGTTTTACAACGCATGAGCGGCGCGTAACAAGCAGGTAGCCTGCTTTTTTGGCGCTTATGTTTACTACCGGGACTCTCAGAAGAAGAGCTGCGCGTGCGAGGAGATGCGTCAATTTGCTTTTTGATTAAACACATTGCTTTCACCAGCGTTGGTTCGGTTGCACATAGAGAATATTGTCTTTATTTCGGAATTACCACTCTTAATAAATACACTTGCATATGAAGTAAATCATATCTCAATGCATTTACTGGGGCACTGGAGATTTTTACTGGGGCACGTGCCCCAGTGAATTGGGTCTAGCGACGCCCCTGGGTAGGAGTAAGGGAAGGGGACTAAGGGCTAGAATTGGGATTGGGCCTTACTGTTCTGGGCCTTACGATGTTCTGAGAGCTGAGCTGCTTATTTTTTATTTTCTCTAATATGTTAAGGTATATGCTCAAGGGTCTCTCTCACACACGCGCACTATATAACTATATAATTTTAAGCCAGAACCTAAGCTTTTTTTTTCAACAGGGAAAAACGGCAACAATCAAGAATGCATGATCATATGGTGTCATGACTCCGCAATCAAAAAATGTCATTATAATAGAAGACAATGGAGCAAACATAACGAAAATCTTCTGAAAACATAAAAGCTAATTTTCCTAGAGTGTATTGTTTAATTTTTGAAAACTTTCAAAGCATTCTCCCAAAATATGTATCAAAATAAGAATTGTCACCAAAAATTATTCAAATTCGCAGAGAAACAGAGAACATTGTTGCCAAATTAAGACTCAAAATCACCCCAGAGTGGATGAAAACAACCCGAACAGCACATAAGGGTTAATTAGAGGTTCAGCTATCAGTTTGGGAGATTTTAGGATTCCCCTATTCATTTAAATAGGACTTGGATGAGATGCCCGGAGGGGTTGCAAAAATGGCCGCCTAATGAACAGATTTTCCTTAAAGGAGACTTTGTTTGGTGTTACTACTTCTAAAGGAATAAGCTACTGAAGAATCTCAATTTTGTCCATCGTCTTTAATAAATATTGTACACGCACGTACAGACATACAGACTTAAGGGCATCGACTGATAAGCCTAAGTGAATCTAAATGGCTAGCGAGAGGCAAAAGACGAGTTCACATTACATTGTTTATATTCATCGTTTGGCTACACTATGTCTCCCGGAGAGCCCTTGTCCTTTAGCTGTGCCTGCACCGCTTGCTGGCACCTGTGTTGGCTGCTTCTTTTTTGGAGTGGGTGGCTTGGCTTTGCCACGAAATGCCTTTGTTGGGTCCAGTTTGTTCAGAAAAGGCTCACTGGATGTATCGAGATGGGGGTCACTGTGAAACGTCAGGGGCTGGTAAAGAGCGGCCCATTGCTGCATCAAAAAAAAATGGAGGATTTAGGGATTAGGTTTGATTACATAGTGAAACTTGAACATACACTACTGTTGAATAACACTCCTTTATGAATGAAATGAAGATATCTTTTAAAGGATGAATTAGAAATACATTTTATTCTTGTGAAAATCTATATTGTTGTTAGCACTACATTGTGAAGTACATTCTACAGTTCAGCAGTAATATATTTCTTCAAGTTAAACCAGATGTTTATTGTTCATGGTGATTGTTCATAAATTGCTTCACACTCTGTGTTCATAATGATGAAACAATCGTTTTCAAGAGCACCATGAAGCAGGTTTTCATTCAGGATGTCTTTGTACATTGCTGCATTCATCTTTCCCTCTATCCTGATTAGTCTTCCAGTTCCTGCTGCTGAAAAACATCCCTACAGCATGACGCTGCCGCCACCATGCTTTAGTGTAGAGATGGTATTAGCCTGGTGATGACCAATGCCTGGTTTTCTCCAAACGTAACGCCTGGCATTCACTCCAAAGAGTTCAATTTTAGTCTCATCAGACCAGAGAATTTGTTTCTTATGGTCTGAGAGTCCTTCAGATGCCTTTTGGCAAATTCCAGCTGTGGAGTGGCTTCTGTCTGGCCACTCTACTATACAGGCCTGATTGGCGGATTGCTGCACAGATGGTTGTCCTTCTGTAAGGTTCCCCTCTCTCCACAGAAGAACACTGGAGCTCAGACAGAGTGACCATCGGGTTATTGATCACCTCCCTGACTAAGGCCCTTCTCCCCCGATCACTCAGCTTGGATGGCCGGCCAGCTCTAGGAAGAGTCCTGGTGGTTCCAAACATCTTCCATTTACAGATGATGGAGGCCACTGTGCTCAACTTTTAAAGCAGCAGAAATTTTTCTGCAACCTTCCCCAGCCTTGTGCCTCGAGATAATCCTGTCTCGGAGGTCTACAGACAATTCCTTTGTCTTCATGCTTTGTTTGTGCTTTGACATGCAGTGTCAACCCTGGGACCTTATATAGACAGGTGCATGCCTTTTCAAATCATGTTCAATCAACTGAGTTTACCACAGGTGAACTCCAATTAAGCTGCTGAAATATCTTAAGAATGATCAGTGGAAACAGATTGTCGGCATTCAGAATGTCGGCACTTCACGTCAAAAGCTGTGATTACTTTTGTACATGTGATTTTTCAGGTTTTGTATTTGTAATAAATTTGCAACAATTTCAAAAAATCACTTTTTTCCACATTGTCATTATGGGGTATTGTGTGTAGAATTTTAAGGAAATGAATTAATTTAATCCATTTTGTAATAAGGCTGTAACAAAAATACGTGGAAAAAGTGAAGCGCCATGAATACTTTCCGGATGCACTGTATGCACTACAGTAAAAGCTATAGTAAAACATGCCCTTCAAAATGGTTACATCGCGTTTGTTATTTATAAGTATTTTCATTATTTTGTAAATTGATTTCCACTTTAATGTAATCTTGACAGACTGCTTCACTTCCACTTTAATCAATATGGCTGACTAATTAGGTGAATGGCTGTTCTTCTGATTAATTCATCCACAATATGCCTGCCAAATTCAGTGACATTTTGTGTTGTACAGTAAATAAATAAATAATAATTCTGATTGGATTCCGGGATTCTGATGAGATGGATGTGAATAAATAATGCTGACCTTAGCTTGTGGGCTGGGGCCATACGAAGTGAAATTATATTGCCACTCTGGCAGCCCCAGATGAGTGATCATAAGCCGGTAGTAGGCAGTGAAAGAGGGGGTAAGATAGTGCCAGAAAAGTGATCGGTCCAAGAACCACACCTCACACTGCTGGGCCATTACACCTACAGCAAACACACACAGCCAGATGGTAGATTAAAATCATATGAACCTTTTTGTATGCTATCTTTTTAGATTAAGCGTGGGATGCATAATCACCTGGAGAGCAGCTCTTGTAAACAAGGCAAGCTTTGCCATTACCATTGCAGGAGTCTAGCTCAAAGATGCGACTGCGCAAATCAAAATGAGGCTTTTCTGGGCCGTCTGATCGTAAAGATAGAACAAAGGTACAATAAAAAAATTGTACATGGGTAAATGACAAATAGTTATTTTTTATTAAACTGTGTCATAAAAATGTCCTATGGTGTGACATAGCACAAATGAACAAAAATAACTCTTGATATAATAATATATAAATGGCATGAGAGTGATTTATTTTGATATAGTGCTATTTGTTTCATATAAAATTATGATTTTTTTCTCCATGATTTTTGAGACTTGTTGGACATTGTCAATAAATAAGAGGTTGCACCAAAGGACAACACAATTTTATAGTCGGGGTTTTTAAAAAGATAAATATGTCAACAATTATGAGAAAAAAAATTTAACAGGTGCACATCATAGGCTTCATGGGGGGCTTCAGTCACATGATTTTGAATGGGGTCCTTTAGCTAATTAAAGTTTTCAGTGGAAAAGCTGGTGTAAAATGAGCATTTAGTGTCACCAGAGGACATGGTTTTCAGTGACAATGTAAGAAATATATGGATGAAAAAGAATGATTGAAATTTACTAAAAATTAGGTCTGAAGTATTTATAAATAATTTAAGACTTTTTAATTTATAAGAGCTGTCATTAGTTGAACTATGCTTGAGACAGTCACACCACTGGACGCTTTTATTTTGCATTTTAAATGATGACAATGCTTATTAAATTAAATTTTGTCCTGTGTGACAGTGAAAATGCAACATCACATCAACAACCCATATATACAACTCATGTACTAATTTACTGAACTAAAACAAATGCAACAAAAATGCTACACTCTAAGAAACAATTAAAGATGTAATAATATCTCACCGTCTATGTCATCGTCAAAGTCAAGATCAGCTAAGGTTGGTGCATTGGGGAGGCAATATACATTTGACTGAATCAGAGGGCGTAATTGAGCAACGTTGTTGATCATCATGCAACCCACTGGAACTACTTCATCTGTAAAACACAAAACATTCATTTTTAGAGTAAAAGCTTATGGAATCACAAAATTATGAGTGAGGAAACGCTGATCAGGTTATAGGGCTAAATTTAGGCTTCGCTATAGTTTATTCAAACCATGATGGATGATTGACAAAAGATGACTACTGACGTTCTTCCTTGCAACTGTGAGAATAAACCTCATAATTTGGATTTTATGGGATACAAAGTAATAGAGCTGCGAGTTGAAATCTCAAAAATCCAAGAAAAAATCTTTTTGTAAGATATAAACTTAGAATTTTAAAGCAAAACCTATAAACTCACAATTGCAAAATTAAAGTTGAAATTCTGAAAGACAATTCTGAGAATAAACGTTACAACAGTGCCATGTATAATCTGAATTGTCTGACAAACAAAAAAAATTATCCAAGGAAGCCTATAAACTTGCAATTGTAAGGGGGAAAAGTCAGAACTGTGAGATGCAAATTCAGAATTCTACTAATTAAAGGCCCAATTGCAAGAAATACCATCTGAATTGTAAAATAAAGTCGCAATTTCTTTTTTTAGACAACAAACAAAATCCATCACACACATATACATTTTGGTTTAATAAAAATATATTGATAATATTAAAATAAAATACAAATAAATATGAAGTAAAAGATATTTTACTTTTATGTATAAAAGAAAAGAAAAAAAATATTTAAAAAATAATAAGGAAAAGTTTTACATTAAATGTTCTATTCTAAAACTTCTATGAGCCATTGTTTAAAGGTTGGAGGAAAAATTTCCTTTCATTTGAGCAATTTTAGCCTTCTAGCCAAAGGCATAGCAAAGCCAATCACATTTATCTAACTTTCATTAAAATATACAATTTAATGTTGAGGGAAAAATGGAAAAGAAAATGCTATAAACTCACTGCAAATCTAAACAAATGTAGAATTATATGTAAATTCAAAAATCTTGAGAAAAAAAGTTAGAATTTTAAGAAAGCATATAAGCTGTGATTTTATTATTTTAATTATTTTGAGATGTTTAAGAGAAAAACAAAATTGTACTCATTATTTTCACACCTTCAAATATTTTCAAAACTTTTTCTTCTGAACACCAAAGAGGATATTATAACAGGGTGTCCACGGGGTCTTAAAAGCCTTAAAATGTCTTAAATTTCAAAAACAAAATTAAGCCTTAAAACGTCTTAATGTCACTGAAATATTGTCTTGTATGTCTTAAATCATATTAAACAGGTTTAAATTTTCCTTTGTTTATGTAAAGCTACCCAATCGATCCAACATCAACAATATATCTCAATACAACCTTTAGCAAAACTCTATTATTTTATTTATTGTTTATTTGACATGGACATCACAATTACACTGGACAAACCAAATGCATTTGTTTAAGTGTTTTAGCAGACTTACTAATTCTCAACACCTGTCCAAGGGAGGCTTGATATAAATTTAAATAAAATAAATACATATACACAACATCGTAATTCTGTACATAAAATCACTATGCGGCAAAAGCAATAAAGCAGTTTTTTTTAAGTAGAATTTTTTTTTTGCATGTGTACAACTAGCGTCTGCTTGATTTGATGCATTATTTAAAATATGTGACTAAAAATTACTAATTAGAATTTGTTTCTTGATGAAGCAAGTAATTTTTTTTCTGCTGGGCTATTAAAAAAACTCGCAAGCGTTTAACCTTATTTAAGTCTGAAATGTCATTCTTGATTGTCTCAAAAAGTCTTAATTTTGACTTGGTGAAGCCTGCAGAAACCCTGTATAAAGAATGTTGGTAACCGGCAACTATTAAATTCCATAGAAAGAGAAAAAATGAAGTTGGTAGCTCCCAACATTCTTCAAAATATCTTTTCGTCAAACTTAAATAGGATTGTAAGAAGTGAAGAGCGGGCAAATTACAGAATTTTCATTTTTTGAATGAAATATCCCTATAACCTAAAGACGTGTGATATGTACTTGGAATTGAGAGAGTTTTTGTCTGTGTGTGTGGCAGAAACAAGCTTCCATATTCAAATGATGTTTAGGCTGCTCACTTTCCAGCTTGGAGTTCCAGGCAAGCATGAAGCCATCTGTTGTGAGATAGAAATCTCGGAGATCTTCCGGCAAAGCGCAGTTGTTTTTCTGGAGAACAAAAAGGCAAAAACAGCTGATGTACACATACCGTACTCTCGTCAGATCTCTGGTTTGAAATTATTCACTGTGATAAAAAAGTACCTCCATACCTGCTCCCAGGAGAGAAGGCATCGCTTTTCTGCGGGGGCTTTCTCTACAAACCGTACATCCAGCACACCTGGGAGACTCTCTATCAGATGGAATATAAGCCAAAGAATAATCAGATCACTGTTATTGTCATATCACCAGCAGCACATGTGATAAATGAACATATTAGGTACTGCCTCCACATGTGCAAAATACAATGACATACTTTACAAAGACTATATATTATTGAATCAGTCATCTACACTTCAATAACTGTCTGGTTTAGCTCAGCTACCAAATCTAACTTCCAAAGACTACATCGAATAGTTCAGAGTGCTGAGCGAATCACTGGTACAACCCTCCCTACTCTCTAAGAACTGTACTTATTCAGAGTGAGCAGAAGGGCTGCCAAAATCACTCTGGACCCCTCACACCCAGCACACTGCCTCTTTGAACTTTTACCTTCTGGTCGAGGCTACAGAGCACTGTGTATCAAAAAAGCTCCACACAGAATCGGTTTCTTCCCTTAGGCAATCCATCTCATGAACACTTGATGAAAGTAATTGTGAAACAAACATTACTACTTGCTATACACATATACACTTATTTATTTAACAACATACTTTACATGCCAAATTGCACATAACGGCTGCACATGATATAACGTTGAATATAGTAATATACCTGTACATACACTTGTCAATTAGCATTCACTGCTTACTTCTGTTTCTGAAATATATTTATTATCTGTTTTTGTCCTGTCTCTATAATTCTGTTGCACTGTAGAAGCTCTCTCACGAAAACAAACTCCTCGTATGTGTGAACATACCTGGCAATAAAGCTCTTTCTGATTCTGATATACATTTATAAATACATATATTTATACATATCTATAATATACATACGGTGAGACCAGTGTTTCCCCAATCTTGTTACGGGAGGCACACCACCAGTACATATTTTGGATGTCTCCCTTATCTGACCCATTCATTTGAGTTTTTGGAGTCTCTTCTAATGTTCTGATAAGTTGATTCGGGTGTTTTTAAATAGGAAGAGGTTAAAAATGTGTACTGTTGGTGTGCCTTTAGGAACAGGGTTGGGAAACACTAATCGAGACTAGGGGTTCCCAAACTTTTCAGCTCATAAAATAACAATGCAAGTGACTTGCGACCCCAAAATTCCTCGGAGGTGGTTTTAAATATACAAACATTGTGCACACAATAAGGCCTATATATAACCATGAGCATATTGACAACACAAAAAAGTGCAACAGTCTAACAACCATATCATTTTTATAGTCATTTATTAATTTAATATTAACCTCATCTAATGAGACTGGTGGGCACAATGTTTTCAGCACAAGTCTATTCTTGGTTTAATATTGGAGACCGCCACTCAGAGATCATGTTCAGCTGTGGCCTGTATTTATTTTAAATGTATTTGATTCCCATAAAGGTGTCAGAAAAGCCTAAACGAAATGCCTGACGCTATTGCTGTGTTGTTAATCTAACATAAACACACAATCCTATTAAAAAACTAATTGAAAGGCTGATGGCTTTTCATTTGCATGTTGTTGTTTATTATGTAGCTAATAATAACTATTTTTTATCTTCTGTGGGTTATGGATAAAATAGGGTAATTCTAATAGTTTAATAAAATTTATTTGACTTTTGGAAATCATCAGGCGACCCCCATTGTCCTGCAACCCCCACTTTAGAAACCAATGGTCTAGACCAGAGATCACCAAACTTGTTCCTGGTTTTGGAGTCTCTTCTAATGTTCTGATGAGTTGATTCAGGTGTTTGATTAGGAAGAGGTTGAAAATGTGTACTGTTGGTGTGCCTTCAGGAACAGGGTTGGGAAACACTGGTCTTGACAATAAATGTAAGGTAAGGTAAGACTTTTCTGTACATTATTAAATAATACACTTTTATGCATATGCAAAAACATTAAATAAATCACCAAATAAAAAAATAACAACATATATTTGGGCCTTTAATTGTCCTGATTTGCATTAGTGCTTTAAAAGCAGTCCAACAAGCAAATATTAATATTAATCCATCCCATAAACTGCTTTATTGGTTTTAGCTGATAATCTGGACATGTTAGCTAGTCGCTACCACACCAAAGGACAACAAATCTTAATTTAATAGTGGTTCCAAAAAAGTTAAAGATGTCAAAAGGTCCAGTGTTTCCCAACCCTGTTCCTGGAGGCACACCAACAGTATATATTTTGGATGTCTCCCTTATCTGACCCAATCATTTGAGGTTTTGGAGTCTCTTCTAATGTTCTGATGAGTTAATTTAGGTGTGTTTGATCAGGAAGAGGTTGAAAATGTGTACTGTTGGTGTGCCTTTAGGAACAGGGTTGGGAAAGACAATAAATGTCTATATAAATAATGTCTAGACAATAAATGTAAGGCACACACAAGTAGTATGCAAGATTCTGAAGACATTTCTGTGCATTATTAAATGATACACATTTACACATATCAAATCATCATTAAGTACACATCAAATCAATCACTAAATAAAAAAATAACATATATTTGGGCACTGACAATTGACCTAATTGCATTAATGCTTTGAAAGCAATGCAACAAGCAAATATTAATAATAATCCATCCCATAAACTACTTTATTTCTTTAGCTGGTAATCTGGACTTGTTCACTAGTTTTAACCATAGACTGTAAAAGGTTTAACCCCTAAATTGTAGCATAAACCAGAGTAGCACAGAAAAGCAGAAAACATTATCATTTAATGTAGCAGATATTATACTACGACAAGCATTCACTCACCCAGAACTCGAGTGATACCGAGGGTGAGTCTATCTACAAACCCCTTGTACGTCTTGTCATCTTTTATCTCCTCCATTCCCCCTAAAACGAATAAAAAGCACCTATATACTTCTATGCCATTGACTCGATTGCTGCATAGTCAGTCACACCGACGGATGCTGAGGTTACCAAGCACGCAGAACCAAAACATTATGGCTCTGCACAATCCTATTGGGTGAGACAATGAGAGACAGTTGATTTGACCAATAGTATTTTGGATGAGCTGATGTAGCGAGTGAGTGCCATCCAATCACGTTCAACAGTGGTGAAAAGGAGGAGGGGCTTCTACATGTAATCTGGAAGTGGCGGTTGTTTCAGTATGGCGTCTGTTGCTGAGGGCGCAAATGGCAACGAGTTTTACTGGATTAATGATAGTATCCTTATATTTATTGGTATTTATTTTGTGACCAGTTTGTTTAAATGTTAATGTGGCTTTGGTTTAGTAAGTAGAAATGCCAATTGTGGTCACTGGTCAGTGGGAATGAGAGAGGGGAGGCTAATAATAGCGTATTAGCGGATTTTCGTTGTCAGCTTAACCGAACTCTTGTTGTTGTACACAGCTGCTTTTGTTTAATGAACTGAAGTTTAAATGCACTTTATGAATGATTTTTAGTTTTGTTGTGGGAATGATGCATGTTGTGTACGAGTAACAGGTCAACTTCACTGTAATGTAGCATTACTACAGTTCTACAATAAAGTCTTATTGAGGTAAAGTTGGTTTTATTTTCGCACATTCGTTCAGTGACAACTTGCAGTGACATCCTACCTATATCGTTTACCACGGTACTTTGAATATTTGAACTGATATGACATCTAAATATGACTTCAAAACAACATTAGCACCAATTGATTGTGAACACAGTTGTACTTTGATAGTCATTGGCAGCTAATATGTCTGGTCTATTAGGACTTTGCAAAGAATATTTATGTGAAATTATTTTATTAAGGAGAAAGTCTGAATGTGTGAATAAAAACCGATTTTAGCTCAATTAAAAGCTTTAATGTTACAGTTGATATCGTGTAATTTTCCCTTTTTATGGTGGGCTTTTTTCCTGTTGTGCTTTCTTTGACTTGGATAGAATCAGATGAGGAACCACCTGTGGATCCTTTTAGAGGTGAGACTTTGATTTTTGTATGTTTTGAAATTTAAGGTTGTTGCTTTTGAATGTTTAAAAGTGTCCTATTTATCATTCTGACACTTAATGTATAATCTTTGAAAACTCACTATTAGGTATGAGCAGGAACATTGCTCTGAAGTTTGGTTCAGCAAGTAATGTAGAGGGAAAGATAAGAAAGAGACCTAGCAGCATGGAGAAAAGTGGAAAGAAACCAGGATTGCATTTGACAATGCAAAGTGCTGAAATGGCAGTTCAGAAGTTGCCTTCTACTGAAGCCAAATCCAAAACCACCACATCTGCGTCAGAACCAGACCTGCCTTTAGCTACTTCAGCTCAGGTGAGCATTGCTTTATGCATGTTTTTGATTGTTATTGAGGGTAACTGCTTCTGAATATTACTTTTCTCCGTTGCCTGCAAGGATTTTTCTTTTGACTGCTGCCTGGGTAGCGCCCTCACCGCCTGATAAGGGACGATAATAGGCATGGGTCGGTATAAGATTCTGACGGATAAAAATATCACGGTTTTTACAGTTTATTGTGATTACTGCTTTAAAATATGTTCATTTTAAGTGTCTGGGTAAAAAACTAAAACTTTTTTCCTGTTTGAACACATTATGTTTTATTTTGAGAAACAATTTAAATATTTTTCGAACACTAAACATGTCAGGCTAAATATAGTTTCAAAAACACAGGTTTCTTTAAACATGTTAAAACAGCATCTTTGGAAATCTTTTCTGCTGGAAATACTGTTGTCCTAAAAATTAAAAAAAAGTACATCTTACATATACCAGAGGAACGGTATAGCAGAAAATTTTGACGGTTTTAAAACCTTGACTTTTCCAAACAGCGGTATACCTTGAAAACGGTTATCGTCCCATGCCTAGATGATAATATGTATATGTTATTAAAACACACAAAACACGGAGCTGCTGCTGCTGCTTCACGTCTGAGTCTGTGTATTGTTTTTTTTTTTTTTTTTTTTTTTTATGAATGCAATCAACTGTATACTTTCACAACATTGGGCTAGGGCTGTGCAACTAATCGAAATTCTGTTTCGATTTCAAATTTGGCTTCTAACGATTATGAAAAAAAATATTAATCGAGATAAAACGATTATTGCATCATATACCACCCCCTTTCCAGTTGTACACATTTGCCGCTCTACAAAGCTCAGTTTCCCAAGTTTCCTCAGTTTTCCCAAGTAAAAATCTGAACCACTTGCCCGATAAGGTGTGCGTTTCTTAAACAACACATAATTCGCGGCTGAACTGTCATAGTATGATGCATCGTTTGGGGAAAAAACAATCTAGTGGCGAGTGTTTCCCAAAACCGTAGTTTCTCTGTCTTAGATTCATCATTTGAACCACGTTAGTTATAACGTAAAATACCCACAATGATGCTCTAAACGGGATGGAGTAACTACTTTAGAGAAAACCCCATAATTTTTTGTGCAAATTGTTTTACATGCACATGCATTTAAAAAAAAATCCAGTATTAGTTTTGGTAAAAACATGCACTTTTTTTTCCATTTTAATTGAAATGTTGTTTATTTATTTTTCATCTTATTTTTTTGAAAAATCTACTTTTACTATTTGACATTTAAACCACTGCAGAAATCTTCTAACCAACAGACCCATTAAAACCATTAACGTGTGCTATATATGTTTGTTTTCACAAGCTTTGGAGACGTAACGTAAATTCCGCTTTTAAATATTAGGTCACCTTTAGCTTTCGTCATGAGCCACGGCTGTGTTCAAAGTTCACCTGAGCCTCGGACATTATCAGGAAGGCTATTCCAGAGTTAAGGAGCCATAAATGAGAAGGCTCTGCCCCCTTTACTCGACTTTGCTGTTCGAGGTACTAAGAGAAGCCCTGAGTTTTGAGATCTTAAGACACAAGGCTTTCAGCACAAGTCAAGGATAAAATTGGGGTGATATGATCATATTTTCTAGACCTGGTAAGAAGGCAACTGCAAAGTGGCATAAATGTTTTCAAAGTTCGCTACGAAGGGAACGCTGTTGTCAATATGAAGATAGCTAAAACTGAACTGTAAAAATACTTTGAAAGCAAATTACACCTAAGAGGAATGACTTTAATGTTTTTTTTTTTTTTTTAAATCATTCCAAGTTTAAATGTTAGTTTTTTTTTATAAAAGAATAGTTCATTGGGGGCATAACTGGGAAAAGAACACAGACAGGAACTATGCTTCTAACTACTGCTGTAGAGGTGTAATTGCAAGCGTACAAGTTTGCGAATGTTCGTTGGAACGACGGATTTGGGAAATGCCAAATCAACGAACTATGTTTGTAACGACAAAACTTGCGACCTTGGTTAGCTAACGATGGTTTTTGGAAACGCATCCCAGGCCAGTAGAAAAAGTCCTTAGCGTTGAACCCTGCAAAAGATTCCTTTCTTTTCCACAGTGGTTGCATCTTTGTCTCCTTTTAACATCTAATTAGCTTGAAGTAATAAAACATACATTTATGAAAACTGCAAAATGACTAATGTGGATGTATGGAAATTATTTGGTGACAAAATATATTTAATGAAATGTAAATTTTAATATGTCTGACACTTGTTGGCTTTCATTTAAAAATACCAAACTTAAAACAATTGTATATGTCATCAATGTTTCTCTTCAAAACAAATTTCAAGTATATACTTTTAGAGAAATTTATTTTAGATTTGCTTTTGAGAAACATGCGATTATGTCCAAAGTATTGCATTTTATTGTTTTTTCTCTCTTGTTTTAATGAATTCAGTCATGATAGTTTAATTAGGATTTCCTTAGTGAATGTAATGTTGAGTTTGACTGTGATATTTTACGTACTATACTGAGTATAATCTTAATATTTGCATATTGAATTTAGCTCGTTATCAAACACCACTTTGCATGAACATCTATTTCCTTCATGCAGATGTTTTTTGGGATGTACTAATAATCTACTATTTGGTTGTCTAGTTTATACATGAAATCTTCTATAAATGTGTTGAACTGAAACTGAAAGTGTCTGTTTTGGACTGTAGCCTCTCTCCAGTGCTGCCCAAGCCAAAAGTAAGCCATCACTGAAGGATCTCTGCCCAGAGGACAAGCGTCGCATTGCCAATCTCATCCAAGAGCTGGCGAGGTAAAGTGATGTGATATTTTTTAGACCAAATGTGCAGTCCTCAAGCCATTGTGATTTTTCTGTGCATTGTAATAGATCTGTGTATTTAATTTTGCTCATGTAAACATTTTCAGAGTGAGTGAAGAAAAGGAGGAATCTGTACAGAAGCTCAAGGATGAACAGGAAACCTTTGAGAAAAGAATCCAACAGCTAGAGCAGCAAAACCAACTCATTATAGAAGAGAGAGGAAGTATCCTTTTAATATGCTCAAAGAAAACGATAATAATGATCTGGTTGAATGGTTTTAGTCTTTGCCTTAGTGTAGGTGTCATCCATCACACCAAATAAACAAACATTAGTTTAATTTTAAAATGGCAAATAATTTGTAGAAGTAAGAAAGACACTTTTATTATACATTGACATTTTATTATACATTATACATTGACGATCTTGGGTCAAGTTTTTATATGTTCAGTAATATACCTCAGTGAACCAAATTTATACAGTTGAAATCAGAATTATTATTAATTATTATTATTAGTTATTATAATTTTTTTCTTTTTTAAATAATTTCCAAATGATGTTTGAGCAAAGAAATTTTGAAAGTCTCATAATATTTTTTTCTTCTGGAGAGTCTTATTCGTTTTATCTCGGCTAGGATAAAAGCAGTTTTTAATTTTTTTTAAACCCATTTAAGGTCAAAATTATTAACCCCTTTAAGCAATTTATTTTGATTAGTCTACAGAACAAACCAAGACATCTACATGCTAAGATTGAGTCACAGTCATAGCGTCACCTGCGGATAAAAGGAAGTTTGGCATATATCTGTGAAAATTTTTATAATTTTTTTCCTTCCTTAGGTTTTTTGTATATCATCTTTAATTATTGTTGTCCACTGTTCTCTGTCATCCTAAGGCCACCGGGCGGGGGTGAGCCCAGGTGCGAGGTCCCTTTCATCGCTGCATTAAGTTACAGACCAGAGCAAACTATTTCTTAATTATTAAAGGGCAGACCACCCCATACATCTTGTTTTGATGTTCTTCAGGGGGATCAAACGTTGTTTAGGGGGCTCAGACACCCCCTAAACCCCCCTGTAATTCGCACCTTGAGTGTATATATCGTTTTTATAGGAATTAATGTACAACCTATATTAGCTGTAAATCCTAGACATCATATATACAAGTCAGAATTATTAGCCCCCCTTTAATTTTTCTTTTAATATTTCCCAAATGATAATTAACAGAGAAAGGACATTTTCACAGTATGTCTGATAATATTTTTTTCTTCTAGAGAAGTCTTATTTGTTTTATTTCGGCTAGAATAAAAGCAGATTTTATTTAAAAAAAAAAAAAAAAAAAAAACGTTTTTAAGGACAAAATTATTAGCCCCTTTAAGGTATATATTTTTTTCAACTGTCTACAGAACAAACCATCCTCATATAATAACTTGCCTAATTACCCTAACCTGCCTAGTTAACGTAATTAACCTAGTTAAGCCTTTAAATGTCCCTTTAAGCTGAATAGAAGTGTCTTAAAAATATCTAGTCAAATATTATTTGCTGTCGTCATGGCAAAGATAAAATAAATCAGTTATTAGAAATAAGTCATTAAAACTATTATGATTAGAAATGTGTTGAAAAAAAATATCTCCGTTATACAGAAATTGGGGGAAAAAAACGGGGGGCTAATAATTCAGGGGGTCTAATAATTCTGACTTTAACTGTATATATTATTTAGTATTTAAAATGAAAATTATTTCAGTAATTTCTGTTTCTTATTTTTTTTAATAACTCTGCGATGCTAACCAATACCTCTTATATTTGGTTAAAATGACTTAATATAGGGAAATAGTATTATAATCTAAAAAAATCTTAAAGCAAAGCTGTATTTTCAGGCAACTATAATAGTCTTCAGTGTTGCATGATCTTTCATAAACCTTTCTAATACGTTGATTTGCTTTTCTGAAGTATTATTAAAATATCTTTTCATCCAAATATTTTTTGGAAATGTAATATTTGTCCTCAAAATGAACACAACAGCACTTGGAACATTACTAATGGCTACATTTATTCATATCTATATATATATATATATATATATATATATATATATATATATATATATATATATATATATATACACTACTTTTGATCAATTTATTGCATTTTCATAGAAAGTAAGTACATTTTCTTTACATAAAAAGAAAATAAACAACATAGTGTCCCAGATTCCACAATTGGGAGAAAGGAATGGACTGTTTTGTATTTTCAACCGGCAGGGGGCAGTGTTGTCTTAGCCTTGAATTCTTGTTCCATCTTGTCGTGACTGCTGTAAGGGCAATATAACCGCAGGACGTCATTGAGACAGTTTTTGAATTACACCCATGCTTGGCAGGGAGAGGATTCATTTCCTTTGGCATTATGTGTCACTTTGCAATACTCTAATGCCGAATCTTTTCATTGAAGATGAAAGAGGCTTTATTTGTCACATGATTGTGAAATGTAACAGGCAAACGACAAAGAACATGCACACTGTGTTACATTTAATATTTACTATTAAGGATGCCAGTTTTTGAGCACAGGGATCGGACCCGTCCTTGGTTTGGGTTGAACTGCTTTTAATTTTCGTTTGAAATTGAAAGAGCTGGCACCAATCACATGACCACTGGGAACAGCGTGGGTTTCTTCTCGTGCCAACCTGTCATCCGGCTGGCACATCAGAAACTTCACACAGTTTGGATGCTCCCTTTTCCCTTGCAGTTCTGCCAGCTTTGGTGATCTTGCTTTGGTCAAAAGACATGGCGGACCATCAGTTTCGCCCAACACTGTGAAATGCGAAGAGCAATCGCAGGCTGCTAAATTGCAGATTTGGCAGGCAAGCTCAGAAATTAGGCGAGCTCAACTCAATTAAATGCACTTTGGCTCCGCGGCCTGGCATTTCCACTAAAACTCAAAACTCCATTAAAAAGAGATTGTAGTGCAAGACAAACTCTACGAAAGCCCCCCTGCGGAGACAGGCCGGTCTCTAAAGGTATCAGACAGATGCTGGCCTACAGAGCTGTTCTTAAAGGTTAAGGGGGACGCAAAAAGACAAAGTGAGTTACAAGGGTCTGTGCAGAATAATTGCTCGCATCGTCTCCATCTCATCTGCCAGGACTGCGATTATCAAGAGGAAATATCTCCGTAGGAGGGGGAAAAATGATAAGTTTCATTCTGTGCGTAGGAAGAATTTGAAGCTCGTGTATGGAATGAAATTAGAATTTTCTCAAGCCCGTCTTTGGCATTCAACACCACGTCTCTGAGCGGTAGATTCTATTACTGAGACGCTCGCAATCTTTGTTCTTCACAAGGAATTTACATCAAGAAGCATGGAAGACACAAAGGAGAAGTTGAATGCATTCATCAATATCATTAATCTTATTGAAGTTTGCATGGTTGCTTTTCCGAACGGATCAGAGGAGCAGAAGTCCTTTTGTAATAGTTTGTTTGCCTGGTTCTGAACCCGTCATCCTGGTGGGATGAGTTTAGGTGGGGCATAAGCCTTCACAGAAATGCCACTTAATCACAAACCCACCGCTCGCATATTGTTTATGACCAATTAGTTTCGGAGACACACTAATAATTGGAAGTAATAAACCACATGCTCGCAGCAAATGAAGTCTCACCATATATAAATAATCAAATCATCAGTGTCTTGGTGAGTCATTTTCGCTGTTATTCAAATGGAAGCGTGCGGTTGTGTGACCTGTCTTCTTATCGATTTACATCTCAACCTTACACACGCAGACCAAGCGGCCGAGAGGCCACGTAAAATATTCTCTTCAGCGCAATTTTGTTCTACCTCGAGGTGGATTTCATTATTTTATTTCTGCGCAGGCTGACAGGGGAGTGAATCATGTTGACAGCAGCTGTCTGAAATATCGAATGCAAACTCTGATTTTGTGTATTTTTGGACGGAGGGAGGAGACTCACCGTGCCTGCAGCTTTCTTTTCTCCTGATGTAGGCCCTCGGAATGAGCTCTGATTGGCCGGCAGCCAACAGAGGTGCCTCCGCGGCGGGAAGCGGGAGAGAATCTTATCAGTCCCGCTCCAGTCGCTCCAGATTACCAGGCGCTGAGCGTTCCCGCACGCCCTTCTGTTAATGTATTAATATGTGTGTTTACGCCCAACCTGTCTATCGCAGTATCAGAAGCCTCTCTTCAGCTTCGGAGGTAGATGCCTGTGTGCGATGCGCTCTATCTACAAGACGGCCTCTCCGTTCTCATTACAAATGAGAAGCCTGTTTATGGTAAGGGCCCTTGCTGAACAGTTATTCATTCCGTACCTGCTATTACACAGCAGTTTGACATCCAGCTGTCATAAAGGACATTGTTTGTTGGCACCTCAGGACGTGATATCCCTTTAAATCCACTGTTTTTACAGTCAGAAGTTGACTTTTTAATGAGCTACAATATAAAACCTGATGGATTCGGTTAAAATATTTTAATTTGTGAACAAGGACTCAGCAATCAATTTGAAGTTACTCCTTTTTGTGACCTTGATTTGATCTGATTTATTTTATTTATTTCAAACAGAACAAAATCATACATAAAACAATTCTTTAAACAAAATGGTTAAAAACGTGGTTGAAATGGAGCGGGATGAAGCACAAGCTTATTATTTTCCCGACCCCCATTATCACACACATCATTGGTTTATTACTTCAACTTATTTTTTGTTTTCCTTATCTTTTCTTTTTACATGAGACATATGAGCTTTACATGAGACATATTTGATCCTTTTAGCTTCTTTAATATAATATGTTAAATATGACCCCAAAAATTCATAGAATTGCAAACTTCTATTAATCGTTATATTCCTTTAGTAATATACATTTATACAACTTTTTAGATTGATTAATATCCTGATATTGTTTGAGAATCTGTTCTATAATTTCACACCACATACAGACATACACAATTTTTTAAAAGTTGTCCTTGTTTTCAACCTCCTACAGATCTTCTCTCAGACTATATACCCCTGGTCTTTCTTCCAAAAACATTTGTATGCATTTCGGAAGTAATTCATTCCTAGCTTTAAAAATAAATTGTGCTCTTTTAAATTTAACCAAATCATTGAACTCAAAAAATAAAGTATTTGTATGCTCCAAATACCCTACATTTTCTGTCATTCTAGTGACTTTTTTTTGTATTGTATATAAGGATCGTATGTTAGTTTTATATGTATTTCCCCAAATTCGTACTCAATAACTTGTATAAGGCAACATAAGTGTGTTATATTATACATACATTGATTTATTGTCCAGGATAAATCTTGCTTTATACACTATTGCTGCAGTTTTTACAAATTTAGATATCAAATTATTTATTTGCGGTTTCCAACTAATTTTATGCTCTAATACAACACCAAGAAGCTTAATTGCATATGCTCTTTCTATAACTTCATTATCAATTTTAAATCTAAGTTATGACTACTTTTTAATTTCCCAAATAATATAAACTTTGTTTTACTTGTATTTAAGCACAATTTATTTAAGTCAAGCCACAATTTTAATTTATTAATTTCTGTTATAATCAACCTTATAAGTTTTAGTAAATCTTCTCCAGAACAAAAGATACTTGTGTCATCTGCAAATAATATGTCTTTATGGAAAATGCACAACTTTTTGGCATAAAAGAAAAAAAATATATCGAGTCACGCAATAAGGGGTGTACAATATACCGTTTCCGCATCAGTATCGCAATATGTAAATTTGCAGTAGTCACATTGCTGGATCTGCAATGTCAAGTTAGGTAGGATAATAGTTGATCAGCGCCACAGTTCAGAACATGTGATTTGTGGGGTCATTGCAAAGTTTATCCCTGAAATGAGTAAAAGATTTTCATTTGGATGTGTTAAGGACCTGTGACTGTGTAAGATTTAAGCAAACTTAAGGCAAGAGGTTATAAAGGTATATAAACCAAACATATTTGTATTTATATAGAATGAAGACAATACACTATTATTTTATATATTATTATTGAATATCTAAATTCATTTGTATCTGTTCAATTGTATTGTATTTTATGCACATACTCCTCTTCAAAAATAATGCCACTCAATGTAAAATGATAACAAATAGTGATAAATATATTCAGATCGCTATATATACATTGCAGACAAACTAAACATGGCAATGTCAGTTTTTGTCCAATATCGTGCAGCCCTAATGCAATGTATTGTTGGCTATTTCTATAAATTTCTACATATATCATCTATGTATGCTTGGGAAAAGGATATCAAGCTCCTTTTTGCATAGCCTAACCTTTGAGTTTGGGGTTAGGCTATGAAGAGCAAAAATACAGTAAACGCTGTAAGATAATGGTATATCATAATTTTGCTGAATTGTTTTCCATTGCAGTATACACTCACTGGCCACTTTTTAGGCACACCTGTCCAACTGCTCGTTAACGAAATTTTCTTAGCAGCCAATCTCATGGCAGCAACTCAATGCATTTAGGAAAGTAGACATGGTCAAGATGATCTGCTGCAGGTCAAACCAAGCATCAGAATGGAGAAGAAAGGTGATTTAATTGACTTTGAACATGGCATGGTTGTTGGTGCAAGACGGGCTGGTCTGAGAATTTCAGAAACTATTGATCTACTAGGATTTTCATGCGCAACCATCTCTACGGTTTACAGAGTTTGGTCTGAAAAAGAGAAAATATCCAGTGAGCGGCAGTTCTGTGGGTGCAAATGCCTTGTTGATGCCAAAGGTCAGAGGAGAATGGCCAGACCAACAGGCAACAGTAACTCAAATAACCATGACAAATAATCGTGACAACCGAGGTCTGCAGAAGAGCATCTCTAAATGCACAACACTTCCACCGGGTGCGACTCCTGTCAGCTAAGAATAGGAAACTGACGCTACAATTCACACAGGCTCACCAAAATTGGACAATAAAAGATTGGAAAAACGTTGCCTGGTCTGATGAGTCTCGATTTCTGCTGCAGCATTCAGATGGTAGGGTCAGAATTTCACGTCATGAATCTGTCTGCTTTGTATGAACAGTTCAGGCTGGTGGTGGTGGTGGTGTAGTCGTGTGGGGATATATTCTTGGCACACTTTGGGCCCATTAGTACCAATTGAGCATTGTGTCAACGCTACAGTCTACCCGAGTGTTGTTGTTGACCATGTCCATCTCTTTATGACCACAGTGTCCCCATCTTCTAATGGTTACTTCCATAATAAATAAAACGCCGTCATAAAGCGTGAATCATCTCAGGCTGGTTTCTTGAACATGACAATGAGTTCGCTGTACTTCAATGGCCTCCACAGTCACCAGATCTCAATCTAATAGAGCACCTTTGGCATGTGGTGGAGATTTGCATCATGGATGTGTAGCCGACAAATCTGCAGCGACTGCGTGATGCTATCATGTCAATATGGAGCAAAATCTCTGAGGAATATTTCCAGTATCTTGTTGAATCTATGCCATAAAGCATTAAGGCAGTTCTGAAGGCAAAAGTGGTTCAACCCAGTACTAATAAGGTGTACCTAATAAAGTGGCCGGTGAGTATAGATTAAAATATTGTTTCCTGTAATGGAAAAACTGAATTTTCTGCATTTTTTCCAGTCTTCACATTATTCTTCAGAAATCATTTATTATTCTGATTTGGTGCTTTAGAACACTTTTTAGAAATGCATTTTCTTATACGTCTATACATTTCTGACCCAAACATTTCAATGACACCATAATATGCACAATGTTTTGTATTCGACAGAGTCCAGAATCAGCTTTATTCCGCTTTAATAACCAATACTGGGATAAAACAAAAGGGAGCAGATGGAATTTGCAAATTTGATTCACCAGAGGCCTTTATATTACATTTCTAATTAACATATGAAACCGGTAATTGGGGAATATTGGAACCACTCACTCTCTTGGCTCTTAACTTTAGTCTGATAAATTTAATACTTCAGTAATCTGAGACTGAGCATTAACACAAAGTTGGTAATTTGTAGTAATTGTATGGCTAATTGTAATTACAGGCCTGCTTCTCATGCAGACTGACAGCACTGAATCAGTTTATCAGCATTAAAATTTTTATATAATGTATTCATGTTTGCTTGAAAGCTGAATGTAAAATGTAATTAAGGCAAATGTTAACAACACTTTCAGATACAAACTATAATGTACAGCATATCATATTGAATCATTTATGCCTTTTTTTTCCTGTGGATATTTTAAGATGAATATTTAAAAAAATAAGAATACTATTATTATACAAATAGTCTTATTAATGTGACATTAATTTGATATCCTTTCTTAAAATTAATGGAGCACTGGTTCTTTTACCGTAGCAAAAATAACAAATGTATTAGTAACAAATGCATGTTTTAATAATGATGGATGTTTTTATATTTATGAAACTTAACTTAGTTTGTGTGGAGATTTTAACACTAGTCTTTGTTTTTAGGTAAGATTTACCATGCTTATCTTATGGGTATTGGATTGAAAGTCTGTTGAGCAGAGGCTGGATTTAGTGCATATTGACATTGTAATAACGGAGATATGAAGACTATAAATAATCTCTACAGCGTTCTAACTTTCAGTCGGTTTGATCTGTGTTGCCCCTCTCCAGTTCCTGGGCCTTGAGGTATTATGATGATCTCCGAGCGCTTGTGCTCTGCAGCCATACCGATTATTAAGAAGACAGACCAAAAAGTCGCTTTCCATTATTGCTTTCCACGTTGGAAAATGAGATCCACCGAATGGATTTCTGCAGAGCGTGTAAGCGGGTGTACGTCACGCTGTCATTAGTCGGAGCAGTCTGCGTGGCTGTGGTTCTGCTCCAGATCAGTTGAGTTCTGCCCAATGCTGCATGCGTGCCAGCTCTCTCTGTCTCACAGACTGGCATCATGCCCACCCCTGCCCAGCCAGACCCAGATGGAGGAGTGTGTGAAGCCCTCGCCCTGAAGAAACACTTTTTCTATCTCTTCTCAGCAGTGCTGCTGTCTCTTCCCGCTTTCTTCTCTTGTCTGTGCACTTTTTTCGAAAGTCACAAACATGACTTCAGGTACTGGTGGCTGGGATTCAGCCAGAGAGACTCAAATGGGATGAACCATAGTAGAAGTCCAAGTGGTGGTCTTCTTATTTTGTTTTAAAGACACTGTGCAACCATGCTGTTGCTGGCAGAATGTTTTTAATTAGGGATGTTCCAATCAGGTTTTTTGCCCTCGAGTCTTGAGTTATTTGATTTTGAATATCTACCGAAACCCGATCCCATACTCCTATAATACATAAAAAAATTCGACTCTAGGTTCTACATGCTCCATTAGCGTAAGAAATCCAGGGTTCTCTACAAAGACGATTGGCAGGTCACCCATTGCGATTATAT
>NC_079455.1:33073861-33301361 GCF_903798145.1 Danio aesculapii | reverse complement strand
AGCTTCAGTGGGCGACCATGTGAGAGTTGCAGAGAGCTAGCTGCCGCCGTAAAAAGTATTTAAATGAGAAAATTAAGGCCTTTTAAAAGTTATTAAAAAGTCTTAATTGCATTTTTACTAGGGCCTAAATTTTGTTCAAACGTTGTCCAATGTGTTTGACTCCAAAAAAGCAAAAATATATTCATTTTCTCCTAATATTAACCACGGCATGCTCGAAGCACTCGATTGGTTTGGGCTGGGGCGTGTCCGGCCAAGCTCCTGCATCCGGGTGATGTCATATAATTTGCGACAAACGTTGGAAGGTGATGTGACGCTCTTTACATGTAGCCAAACCATAGAGTAAAACAGACGCAAAATGGGAAGATGTAAGTTTACATACTCCTGGTTGGAGAAAGACGAGTTTAAACAGTGGCTGAAGCCTGTCGCTGAAAACAACCGCATAATTTATTATTTAAAGCTTTGTTTCTTCCAAGCTCATCTGAGTTCTGTTGCATGGTTGTGCTCCATTGATTTACAGTTGAAGTCAAAATTATTAGCCCCCCTGCTAATTTTTTTCCCCCCGATTTCTATTTAACAGAGAGATTTTATACATTTTTAAACATAATAGTTTTAATAACCCATTTCTAATAACTGATTTATCTTTGTCATGATGACAGTAAATAATATTTTACTAGATATTTTTCAGGACACTACTATGCAGCTTAAAGAGACATTTAAAGGCTTAACTAGGTTAATTAGGTTAACTAGGCAGGTAAAGGTAATTAGGCAAGTTATTTTATAACGATGTTTTTTCTGTACACTATCGAAAAAAAATGGCTAAAAGGGCTAATAATTTTGGCCTTAAAATGGTAAAATGCTTTTATTCTAGCTGAAATAAGACTTTCTCCAGAAGAATAAAGTATTATCAGACATACTGTAAAATTTCCTTGCTCTGTTAAACATCATTTGGGAAATATTTAAAAAAGAAAATAAATTCAAAGGGGGTTTAATAATTCTGATTTCAACTGTATTTAACTGTTTATTAAGTTAAAGGTTTGACACTGATTAGAACTTGAAGTGGTGACGAGGTCTTGAAATATTCTGAGAAGGTCTTAAGGAAAGTCTTACAAAAGGTATTGAAATAACCTTTAGGATTCCTGAATATACCCTGTATATACATGTATATTAAAAAGAGAATTAAATACATTTATTCTTTACACATTTGTCAACAGAACTAATTCTAAGTTTTCATGAAGAAAAAAAATAAAAAGGAATAGTAAATTAATTGTCACCAATTCCACCAACGGGTAGCAGATACTCAACAAATAAAAAGCCTTATTTTATTGCTCAAAACTATCATAGATCTCCAGATTATTCATAATAACAACACAGTTGCTCTCAGCAGGCTATTTGAAGCCCAACAGTAATTGCCTTGAAATGTGTTGAAGGTGAATTTGTTACAAAAGCGCTGTTTTGATGGCTCTGGCAGCAGTGCTTTTAAAAGGGATGGATTTAGAGAAGCAGCCTCTCAGAGAGGGGTTTTGGCATGCTGACACTTTAGCATCTATAACTGTTAACCTGTCAGCACACTAAAACCCCTCTCAGAGAAGTTCCATCTCTAAAATCATCCCCTTCAAGGCACTGTCACCAAAAATATTAAAGCGAAAACAAAACATAAAACCTCACTAACTGACACTGAAAAACTGCTTCTCTTTTTTTCAGTTGTTTTTAGTTTAGACCATGCACCCCGTGTACCCTCCATCTATGCTTGTATGAGGGAAATGAGCTTGTCCTTTCTGAAACCTTGGATGTGAGTAATGTATGTTTACATGCTCCGCGACCTCCTCCTGAATTAGTCAGCAGCCCATTTTTGTCCCCTCAGAGGCGGACTATTCTCCTTTGTCCTGAATGTTTATCTCCGCGGTGATTGACCTTGGTTTTGTAGCGTCCTCTTGAGATGAGCCCACCCTCTCCGAGTCCCCTGAGTAAAACTTGCCTTTGTGACCATATTTTTAAAAGAGCAGAGGTGACATGTACGTTTTCTACACCTCTGCCCTGTCCCACAGGTTCCCAGCAGCGAAGGGGGACCCAGGAGGTCTTGTGACGGGAGAGGAACTGCTTTAGATGGATCTTACTTGGAGCTTCGTTCATTAGGGAGTAGAACTGAGAGAGGCGGGTCAGTGGAGTGCACTCATTCATTTTCAACTGGACCTTTAAGTGCACATTCCAGCATTAAGCAGAACTGCGAAGTCCATGACAGGTGCACCAGTCACGATTGTGAAAGTGCATGTTGTGATCCAAGTTTCTCCAACAGGGAGCCTTCAGCCTGCGATGGCCTGAAACTGCGTGGTGCTTCTACACTCAAGTGCTCTCATCAGTGCCACTGCCACAAAATGGAAAATGGTGGCATGCACAAAGCTAATCAGAGCAGAGTAGTGCCACCGTCTGGTCAGGAGAACTGGGAGGAGAAACGACGATGTCTACTTATGCAGAAGAAACAGTTGGAAATGGAGAGGGAAAGAATTCAAGCTCGGTTGGCCCAACAAGAAGAGAAACTTTTACACCAGAACCAGCAGCTGCACCAGTCTTACCTTCAGTACAGCAAGTATGTGCCTAAGACAGGCCCTTTGTTTGCATGGTTTGGTTAAAAAGTGTAAGACTAAACATGCATACAATGATGTTCATGCAACTGGAAAGTAGTGTTTTTTCACTCTTTAAAACAAACGTAAATGAATGGAAAATTTCAGCTATTTCAGCTTCTGTGGTAGTCGTAATAATTCTAGTAATATTTAGTTTACTTTGAATTGAACTGTGAATTTGTCTCTTTTGAAGGCTTCAGCAAGCAACCACAACAGACTTTGAGAAAGGCCTAAATGGAGACAGCAGTTTTAATAAGGGTCCACAGTCCAGTTTTGTAATGGATCAGGTAACACACAGGTACAGCCGGTCTTTAAAACTGCATTGTATGATTCTAGATAAAATAGAATGAAACAAACTATTTTCTTTAAACTTTTTAGCGGTAGTGAACTTTTAGAGTTTTTCAATATTTTTTCAATATACATTTATTTATATTACAGGCAATACATTTATAATGTTACACATATTTAGAGGTGCAGTATGTAAGTTTGATATCCAGTGGTTGAACTAGGTATTGGATTCCTGGATCAAAACATACACAAGCGCAGGTGGCCAGATTGAGGACCAACAGAAGTGAGTCTGATGATCGAGACTAAAGGCTGATTTAATTTCTGTTTCATATAAAAGCAATGGCACGTGATACAAGGAATATTTTCCATATTAAATGGAGTTTTTGTTCTAACCAACACCTTGAATCGATATATTAGAAATGGCTTCTATTACTTGCAGCTGAACAACAGAAAACTGACAATGATTACCCCATGTACTCCTCATGTGCTTTTATTCAGTATTAAATGTTTACAATTTGAGTTTAAATGCCATTTTACAAGACATTTTATTGCCATACCAATGGCCATACCAATACCAAAATAAACCGTTTGAAATTGAACTTTAGAACGGTGACTCAGTGTATTCAAGCGAAGTTAACAAATATCAGTCATTTAGCATGTACATTTAATAGTGTTAAAGAGGTTTAATATGTATTAATTAGATTAAAACTTGCATAAACCTTACCATTTCGTGCGTGAGTGCATATTCTGTGCTTCTGAATGGCTGTATTTAAATTTCTGTTGTGTTTCGTTTGGTGCAAACAGCCAAATTGCTACTGCAAATCTCATCACGTAGTATTGTTATTAGGACACAGGGTTACAATGTAACCTGCTCACCTAATGTTTACATTTGTAATATTCATATTATTTGCTAATTAATAACCTCATGTGGAACTCTGAATCTGCGTCTCATTTTGGAATCTGCTATTGTCCAACGGAGGTCGCATTTCGGTCACGGGCGCATGCTTTGAGAGCCTTTCTAAATAAATGAATGAAATAAGCATTTTTCCAACAAGGCAACCCGGGGTGCTGAAATATAATTGGCTAAACTGCCATTGGGCAGGTTTAAAGAACCAAAATACAGCATTCCGGCAGGTAACAGACATTTTCAAAACAGAATAACTAACTTCAGCATTATTTTTCAGATAAACAAGAATATCTGCAAACATATATAATGGTATTTTTATTTTTTAGAAGAGTTAAAAACTTACATACAGCACCACTTTCTAAAAATTTAAGTTCTAATTTTTTCAAAATATGACTGTTTTTACTGTATTTTCAATTGAATAAAAGCAGCCTTTGTGATCAATCTCAAACTTTTGAACAGCGGCGAAGCCTAATATCTTTCCCTCTCTTTTATTAAGCAATGAAATAAAAGATGGAGAATCACACACTTTGCAGGAAAGTGTTCCACAACCTTTAAGTAACATACAGGAACATACATCAGGTATTGAGCAACCTGCACCAAAGCTTTCAAAAGGTACGCTGACAAGAGATTACGCTGAATAACTTATTGCTTTCTGCTTTTCACTTTACCTCCCTAATTGGAAATTTGCATTTTGTCCTTTTAAGTATCTCTCATTTTCTCCAACAGAGATCTCCATTACCAAGAAAGATATGGCCACCTCTCCTGTGGTTCCACAAAGCTTCCACACATCTGCTCATCCCAAAATTCCTGTTGGCCTTCCTAGCACTCCACAGGCTTCCCGGTGAGTTAAGGCGTTCCTCAGGGTTCGGTTTTTAGCCCACTTCTGTTTTTCCCTGTCATGAATGGGCTTCTTTATATGCACATTTCAAGTCATCCCAGCCTGTCTAGTTTCAGCCCAGCTGTCTAATGCAACCCTTTCTGTATTTTCAGATGATCAAAACATTTAATTTTGCCACTTGACAGTTCGGTCACTCAACTACCATTTGGCGATTCTGTAGAGAGGCTGTGTTGCAATTTGTATACGGGGTGGGGGGGGGCTTTTGGTGCTCGAGAGAAGCCACTCTCAGGAAACTCAATGAAAAGACCCATACAAGTAAATACAATTTAACAAGTTCAATTCAAAAAGGAGTGAAAAGAGGGAAATTACAGCAATTTCGCCTCAACAGCGCAGCAGGGGCCAAAACCATGCATTAATTGTGTTTTTGGAGTCCCTGCTTCTGCTATAGAGCTTCATAATGCATGAATGTGAAATAAGAGAAGGGGTGTGAGAGGTGATGTATGGGGGAATGAGAACAAAACATGGAAAAAGGGACAAGATGCAAAGGAAGAAAAAAAGGGGAAGCTGGTCTGGGCCATACGCAGTGCGAGGCCTATTTGATGAGTTAAATGAAGATTTTTGCCGGCCAGCGCTGAGGCTGACAGGAGCCAAGCTGAGTCCCATTAGCTGGCGTAGCAGGGCCCAGCAGCAGGTGTAATTGAACAGAGTCTTCCAGTCCGGGCCGAGAACGCGCCGCCTCCCTCAGCTTAATGAGAAAGAGTGAGGCAGAGAATGAATCACTGACCGCTAGCGCGAGACACACTCTGGGATAGGGAAGGAAATTCATTACCGTTTTCTTTTAACGTAGAAAGGTAATTAATGTGACAGCATGTCTTTTTTCCCTTCTCCAACCCCCACAGCGAGAGCATGAGCATGTCTTGTTTAGCACACCATCTCTGAAAAATGCAGATTATTTGTAAGTCATTTGTAAGGCATATTTCTTCTCCTTTTTTCCCTAGAAGAAAATGTACTGACTTCAGAAGTAATTGCCTTTTTTATATGTTATGGTGAATATTTTGCATTAATATGTTCCTTTCTGTCTCAGATGTTTCATTATCAAGGCAGAACTTTTACAGGGGCCAGTAAAATTAGGCTGCTTTGTGTGCTGCCATGATATTTGTGGAATGCATACCAAGAGAATGTCAGAACTGACAGGGGATTGAATACTTGCGTATGCTTAATATGTACCTGGGATCTTGGGAAGGGCCAGATGTGAACCAGGGCAGAGGATGTGTTTCTTAATGAACAGTCAAACTGTTGAATTTGAAGTGGCTATTCTGTAAGATTCACCTTTCATTATTATATCAAGCAGCCTTGAAGCGTCAAATCAAAGATATGTGATAAATTAGGCAGAGATGGCTCTTTTACACGTTAGATTGAAAAGTTAATTTAATGAACAGGTTTGTCATATTATAACCTGATGGATAGACTATAATTACACATCAGGGGCCGGTTGCACCTGCAATGCTTAAATTAAAAAATAGCCTAGTTGTGACTTTAAGGGGGCACTAAGTCTCACGGTTCGGTTACAATTATCATGCCATCGAGTCGGTTCAATTCAATATCACGGTGCATTGACGATGCTTTCCATACACAATTTTATATTTTACTTCCCAGCACAGGAATTCTAGTATTAATTCATAAACATTTATATTAGGGTTGTCATGATACTGGAATTCGGTACCAATCAGTACTGACGTTTTAAAAAACGTCCATTTCCTGCGAACATTTAAGCGATGTGGAGTACGTTTTTAAACATTGCTGATTTGTCATTGTGTTCACGTGCTCAACAGAAAAGACTGTGATTGGCCGTGAGAGTCATCGGTTCACCAAACTCACCGAGGTTTACTGTGTGTAACCACAGATACAGGAACACTGGAGTGTTTTAAAGCCATGATTCATCAGCGGATCGCTCTTATGTCAGCTTATAGACAAACCAGCTGATCGACGTAACTTTGAAACACTCCAGTGGGATAACTATAAATATCCCGCTGTTCACCGATGGGTGACACTGATAAACGGCAGCGGCTATTACAGCTGATCCCTGATATATGCGGTGGAGAAAACTCGCTCTGCGGACACGCTCGTGTCTGTATCCAGAAGTATCGATGTAACAGCCAAGAGAAGAGGAAAATTCATGCTAGCAGGTCAAAGGCCACAGTGAGAGAGAGAGAAATGGAGTTTAATTTTTTGAATCACATTGAAATGGGGCCTTCTGCTGTTACTGTGTCGGTGTCAGTGAGAGACTGTCCAGCAAACACACATGCAGTGAATTGTGCAGAGTTTCTGCGTTTTTAAGTAGTTGGATTGTTTTAGTTACTCTCAGTCGCCTCCCTCGCCATAGTAAGCTCCCGTGACATAGCGCATATGAGATAAATGACATCAGTATTTAATAACCGGTTATGATCTATTACTGAACTAATACCGAATTGTCCGCATCTGCATTGTGGTGCACGGAAATTTTTTTAAATTTTGACACCCCTAATTTTTTTTGTTTGTCAAAAAAGTTTATCTTTGAATGAGTGTTTTGTGTAAATTGTGTCCATCAATTAAAACGAGAGTTTCTTCATGACTGAGTTATTCTTCCTGCTCTTCACGTGTAGGATTTAAAAAAAATTCAAGGTTAACGATTTGATAACTTCATGTGTATTTCGTGTGCATTCACAGCTTGCAACGCATGTACGTCGTCTGTTATAGTGACTCCCTGTAATGTACTATAAAAATGTCATTTTTCATTATTATTTTTTTTAGGGCAGTTATATATAGATGCAGTAGCTGCAGAATTTTAAAGCAGTTTAACGATTTAAATGCTTTTTATTGGATATTACGTCATTCAATGCGACTACGCATGACTTTACGGAGAGCTTATGACCTACTAACTACGGTTTGCCTCAAGAACATGTGATGCAACCAAAGTAAGAACAAATTTAGTTACAAACTAGCTAGTAGTTACTAAGCCCCTAGTGTGGACTTTACATTCCAGTTTAAGAAAGAACTTACGAACAGCTGGTGGAACTCTAGCCAGATTTTTACTCCAGCTGCTTAAGAAAAATCCTAAAATGTTTATGTGAATACAGAAATTCTGGAATAATTCTTTGCTCAGGCCTGTCTGATCATTTGAAGCACAACATGTGCGAGCAGATGTGTGTCAGTCATTGTGAGTTTTTGAAGCAGGCTTGTGTTTTATGTTTTGTTTTTTATATAATTTTAATAATAATTATATGATAAATACCTATAATTATAATCATAAGATAAACTGAACCATGAATTTTTATTAACTGAAAATTATAATAAACTACTATTTCCCATAGTCAGAAAATAAATGATGTACAAAAAAATCCAAATACTCAATATGCGTAAAGCAGATTAATTTATCATGTAAAAAGGTACATCTGATGTTCACGTTATTTTTAATTAACAAATGCATGTGTGTCCTTACAAAATCTCAAGATGTTTGATAGACCATCACAGGAAACACACTAAACAAGAACATACTCTAATGAGCTGATCACGTTTGCACTGTCCAACTATATAAAAACTTTTAAGTATGGAAGATCAATATTTTATTGTAGCTTACACTCTGGAGAGTAATGCATCTTTGCATTATTCAAACTAAACTTGGTTTAAAGAAATCAATGAAGTCAGTGATTTTATAGTTTTTATTTATTATTTTTTTCAAGAAGCCAGAGGTTAGACACCGCCGGGCTGTCTCCTGAACAACCTTAGGTCTGGCCCAGGGTCTGATGTGTCTGATGCCAGAGGGACACACTTTAATACAACAATCCTGTCAGCCCACAGTCAATCAATAGACAAGCACTTTATTAAAACAAGTTTGCTTTAAAAGGAAAAAGATGCCATGGGAAAAAAGCTCAGGATAATGAAAATGATTATGGATGTCTCGTGTCTGCTTGAGTTCATAACATTTCACCCTGCTTTTTTATTGTCAGAATCATTGTGTGTGTGTGAACCCAAGAACTGATTCTTGCATAACACACTTAGATATGTCTTATCTTTCACATTCAGGGCCTTTAAAGTTCCTGCTAAGGCAAGTGTCACTATTACTATTTTTTTATACTTTGTGGGAAGGATTATCAACTTAAAATATGAAACTTTATCATGTTTGTCGCCCTGCACCATTTGTGGAGAAGAATGAATGAGTTGAGTGTTTTGCGGAGTAGAGTCTGTCTGCGGACTGCAAGACAGGCATAACATGAAAGGGTGTAACTTGAAGTTATGGAGACCCACATGTGTTGGCAAACTATGGTGTCGGCAAGATGACTCTGTACATCAGTTATTAACGTCTAGACCTACCACAACCCTAAACCCAACCATCATTGTTATTAACGTCTACACCTTCCCCAAACCTAAACCCAACCATCACAGTTATTAACATCTACACCTACCACAACCCTAAATCCAACCATCATCATTAATGTCTGTACCTTCCCTAAACCCAACCATCATCATTATTAACGTCTACACCTTCCCTAAACCTAAACCCAACCATCATAGTTATTAACAACTACACCTACCCATAACCCAACCATCAGTTATTAACATCTACACCTTCCCCAAACCTAAACCCAACCATCACAGTTATTAACGTACAACTACGAGTTGTGGAGGCTTTTATACTTAACGCGCTTGCCATTGCACTGATATTTGCAACCACGGGGGCGAGGCCGAGTAGGCTAACTGTCATGACAAAACGGATGAAGTAGTCAGCACGTGGAGTTGCAACGTGGAGTTGCTGAATGAATATAATAATGTATCAAATGAATTGGTTGTGAATAAATTTTGGAGAAAACTCATGAAAACATTAGAGGAATATGTTCTCTAGTAAGTATTTGCACCATCTTGCCAACAACATCTCATTGTGACATCTTGCATGGTTCAATGGGATCTCGATAACTGCAAGTTACATCTAACTTACTACAAGTTGTGCCCCTTCATGTTACACCCCTGTCTTGCAATCCGCAGTCAGGTACACTTGGTTTTGCATTGTATATTTTAGCAATCAGACTTCAATAATCACAATTTTCACACCGTGGGCAATAAAACAAAAAAAAAATTGATAAAGACATTACAGCATTCTCTGAGAATGCACTAGCAAACCAGATAGCAGTGTATTGGCAAAATCATAATATGCTGAAAACATGCAGAATTTAATAAGAATATGTTAATTAATAATAACATTCTTTTTAATATGCATGTAAAATGTTTTATTTAATATTATACAGTATTTAATACCTTAAAAATATTCAGCAAAAGCCACTTTTTGCATTTGTTAAGTCCACTCACATTTCCTTTTAGAAGAGAGAAAAAAGTCTTGATCTTGTTCAGGAGAGTGAACTGCACTGTAAGTGTCACAAAAGAGATGAATTATGCAGTCATACTGATAAAACTCCTCAACCGCTGCAAGAATAGTCAAAACAATACACTTATCGAGCCTACGTTCCTCCTTCAAATTACCTCGACCATTTTAAATTAACCTGTGCAGGCTTAGGCCATCTTTTGTAAACTCCTCTTCACTTTACAAGAGGAACATTTTTTTGAATTGTGTATCTTATTAAAATTTTCAGGGCTGTGTTGATAAGAGTTGAAGTGAGAAATGTCAGCGCTCCTGTGCTTCTCCTCAGCTTACTATTGATTTAGAAGAAAATTGACATGCAGTTTTGTCGGCATTTGGGCGTTTAGGATTTTTTTTTATAATACTGTTTGGGCTACAAATTTGTTTGGGCTCTCATGCGTGTCGGACATTTTTAATGAGAACAGTAAAATAGCTGGAGTCAGAGGCGGGGGGAAACTGATAAACTGTCTTTTGTTTGGAATTACTGAAGTAGAACCCGTTTCTTTCTTTGTGTCTTTTTCCCTCTCTGTATTACTCTTTCTCTCTCACATTGATGAGAGTCTTTTTATTTTTATTTTTATTTTTTTAGATGCTCAGGTTTAGAAAATGATTTATGCAGTAGCGATTTTAGTATGTTTTTATGTATTTTTCCACCTTCATTCAGAAACACTCTGCAAGAGTATTGCATATTGTTCTGCTCCAAGTGAAGGCTGCTTTGCTTAGAAGTAATTTTAATTAAATTGATCAAATAGGAGTAATTGTATGCAATCTATTTTATTGATTTAGTATTATACATTACAAATTACACACATTTGGGACTAAGACGAGATGTTCTATTTTGTTGTTAACACCAAATTATTATTCTTCCAAAATTGCCTGATCACATTTTTTGTATATAAAGTATTGTTGCAGTGATTGACACTGTTGTTGGTGTCTTCTGTAAATTATAGCAAATAGAGAAGCTGATTTCAGTTAATTTTTCCAATCGACAACCGCTGCTGGTTAACCGAATGTTAACTGTTAACCGCTCAGATTAATATTAAATTATTATTTCATTAAAAAAAGAATTGATGTGTCTATTTTGTGTCTAACACATAAAATATTGCATTTTAAAATACTGATGCTTTTTAACATGCGAACAACAGCATAACCTACAAAACATATTAACAACAGAACATCTTCAAGCGCTTGCAGTGTTTCCAACAGTATAAAAAAAGAATAAAATAAATAAAAGTAATAACATAAATAGGCTTGCCTTAGATATTTTCACTTGAATTACAAAATGAAAATACTCACTGAATCTCTTTTAAAGAACTGGCATAGATTATTTTTTCCAATTATATGCTTTTTTTTCCCGTCAATTAAAAATAGGCTACGTCAAATCGATCACTCTATAGAAAATATGCCTTTAATTAATGCTCCACTGTAATTGTTGTATCACAAACCTCTGTCAACATTTGTAATAGACCATTTTGAGCAATTTAAATAAAAACAATGGTCCCAACATATTTCCTGTTTTACAATTTTAATCTCTATAGCTTCTGAGAATCCAAAAAGAGCCAGATATTGATAATGTTATGATAGCTGTTTTAACATTATGATTGAATTGTCTCTTATTACAGTTAATTAATAGTTTGATAACAAGCAGGAAATGTTCATGGGCCAATGACATGACCACATTGAAATGATCTATGGAAGATTGTTTTTAGCATTTGATTTTACCTCAAAGCTTCTGTGCTTTCATTTTCGCCATCTCACTCGCAGTTCATGTGCGTGCATCAGCACATGAGTTATCATGCAAAAATTGAGTAAATCATTGGATTTGTTTGATTCGTAGAATAAGGTATGTATAGGCTATTTTAAAAATGGATCTTTTGTAAAAACTATTAATAACTGTTATTTTCCAAATGGAAAAAATGTTGGTTGTACACTTAAATCATCAAAACTATATCTGTTGTTTATGAGCGGTGCGGAGTTTTTCTTTCTCCACTTGTGCAAAAACACTGAGGTGTTTATGACACAGATTCAAGAGACCGGCAATCACCATCTGCGATGGTTTGGCATCAACTTGTCTGTGTGATTAGCAATATCCTTCTTTCTTTGCTTTCATTTTGCTTCTTTGACAAATACGTCTGTAGTTGCACGTGTTATCGCCAGGCAAGTACGTGTTGCACATTTACGTAGCAAAACCTAAATTATACAGAATAAAAAATATATTTTTAACAGTGTAACTGATACAGTTAATCAGGTAAAAATGCATCTTTGTGGTTAACGGTTAATCAGTTAATGTGAGCATACCTAATAGCAAACATAAAGTCATTCTTTTTTGCACAGAACAATGAAAATAAACAGGACACATCTAATGTACAGAACAAAATGTAAAGCTGTATTACAATTTTATTGTTTTTTTTTTGTTTGAAAACACATTTTTGTCAGTGACCCATTTACTAATATTATTATTTTAAAATTATTTGTATCATTTTTTTTTTTTTTGTGATTGCAGAAATTTGCTTCAATAATAAAGAGACTTAAATACTAGCATCACACTGCTCAGCTCTACTTTTCTATTTCAGGGATCTTGAACTCCGTTTCCAATCCTTAGCTGATCCATTGAATGAACAGATAGCATTTGGGATTAGCAGACCTCCTCTTAAGTGATATTAATGTCTCATGGTCATTCACCAGTGGACCTTGTGAAAAGCAATGAAAGCATTTGAGTAAATATGACTGCCAAACACATTAGCATTCTCTCCGGCAATTTCCTCTACCAACGCCCTAACATCCCCCTCCCCCGCCCAAACTACACCTACTCCTTCCCTTGTTATAGATTGTGACCGGCGGTAAGAAATGCATTATTCATATCGGCGATGTCGTTCGTTGATGGATGGCTGTTTGAGAGGCCTGTCCGTTAAATAAATCAACAAATAAAAATGCTAATTCTCACATTTCAAGAGGGAGCCTTGCCAAAGTCCCACCCCATCAGCCATCCACCCTCAGTGTAAGCTCTCTTTCTCTTCCTCATTCCCTCTGATGCAAATGTGCAGGAGAATTGTCGGATGGCAAATCGATTGCCATTTGCCAAAATGACAAAATGAGATTCCCGGATTGGACGCTACACTATTGTTGTCATAGGTAGTGAGCGTAAATGAAACCTACAGTGTAGATTCAAGTTTCAGGCTTAAAAGGAAAAGAATATTAAGATACTTGACCTATTATGATGTCTTGAACTATTTGAAGCATTTCTTTTATTGAGTGAATATTTTAAGCTGCAGGCTGACAGTTAGTGAGTATTTTTGTAAGTATCTGTTTATTCGTACAGATGAAGCATACCTGACAGAAAAGGTTATGTGCATTTCTTAATAAAATCACTTGGCAAGATCTATTATGTTACAAGAAATATGATAATTACCAACAGATGTAACATTAGCAGTGCAAAATTGCAAGAGTAAAATTACTGGAAAACAGCTGACAAATTTACAGTGCAAAAACAATGTAAGAGTCAACATTAGCTGTTTCATGCAGTTGCTGAAATGCAAATGGATGTGACATGTAGTTGGTAATCACTTGCATAGGGAAGTGTCCATGAAGGAGAGATGGGAGAGGCTTGCTCCTTGGCAAACCCTACTTAGGCATTATTTTAAGACATTATGAATTCACCAACCCTATTTATTAGGTACTTATAAAGCCAAATCAGCCAAACACGTAGCAATGCTTTACGGCATGTAGACATGCCTGTAGTAAAGAGCCTCTAAATGAAGAAGGTGATTTTTAAATGACTTTTAATATTGCTTTGTTGTTGGTACCAGATGAGCTGGTCTGAGTTTTTCAGAAACTTCTGATCTGCTGAAATGTTACATACAGATCCTTACAGTTCACAAAGACTGGTCAGAAAAAGAGAAAATATTTAGAGAGAAGCAATTATGTGTGGGGAAATGCCTTGTTAATGCCAGAGGAGAATAGCCAAACTGATGGTTCACTAAGACCATCTCTGAATGCACAACATGTCAAACCTTGAAGCAGATGAGCTACAGCAGAAGAATCATAAGATAAGAGAAGTTCACACAATTACTTTTGCTGCTTGTTTAAACTACTTATTTAAAATTTGTTAAAACAACACATATTTTCTTTTTTGGGACAACTTAATTGGGTTGTTCAATCCTCTTAAATTTGTAAACATAATTGAGTTAACTTAATCAATTTGTGTTGGGACAATGTGAGGGAATTGTGTGGAATCCAGCATTTTTTACAGTGCAGGCTGATGATTGGGAAAAAGTTTCACTTGTCTGATGAGTCTTGATTTCTGTTGCAACATTTGGATGGTAGATTTTGGAATCTATTTGGAATCTTAAATGGAAAACAAAGCAGTCTATCCGTCAGTCAGTCTATCCCACTACTAGCAAAGTATAGCTAATAAATTGGTGTATATGGAGTGTATATTCCAAATTGAGGTATAAACAAAGGAAGTAAAATAAAATTTGAATGCATTATTGCATGCCTTTTGCCATAGCAATCATAGAATGCACTATGAAAGTAGTCATATAAAAAGTGACATATCAACAGAAGTATTACTCCTAAATTTATTTTGTACTTTATTCAAATGTATTGATTAATAACTAATTATTTTACCCAGTGAAAGACAGTAAAGCTGCATACTAAGGTTTAAACATATTGCATATTTTTTTTAATGCCAGTAGTTAGAACAAGTGTGCAGTGTCCTAGTTCGTCCTAAAAGCATGTAGTTTTTAAGGAGTATGTAACCAAAGAGTATACAAACTTTGACATACTATTTTCTCAATAATGGACCGTTATGTTGCCCTTTCAATCATCTTGTCCCATCATCCACATTTCTTTCATTTTTGCTTTCCTTCTATATTGGTGATGCAGCAGCAGGTTAATCTGCTATTCGCTGATCATTGATGAAGAGAAGTCTTCGAAGGTGTTTGTATAATTATGCATTCAGAAGTTGACCCAACATGTCTTATAAAAGTTCACATTGTTGATGCAGATGAAATATATCTCGGAAAACGTCAAATAAATATATTCCAGAAGGTTAGATGTTAATTAAGAATCATTCAAACAACTTTACCAAAACCTCTCCAGTTAACCGTCGATCTTGCACATTCTCCATCTTTGTAGTTTTACGAACACTTTTTTTTTCAACTTGTATTTGTGATTTCAATCAAAATCATGTACACATTAGCGGTTAGAGTACCCACGGATCTGCTCTTTGAATTCCAACTGGATATAGTTCACCACCCGTTATGCAAACCAGTATTGTGCAGCATTTTTAGTTTTGCTAATTGTGACTGGTTGCTACCTCTAGAGCTAACAGTGGTTAACAAACTGCAGTGGCTTCAGGTGGTCTGTCAAAGGACCAGCTTCTTGGAGGTCTTGGTAAAGTGTGAAGTGAGATCAATTGTTTTGTAGTCCTCGGGGAAGTGGAGGTTTGCGATCTTTGGCAGCAGAACACAATGCAGGATGTGTTCCAAAGCTTCTGTAGGGCACCTTCATCAGTGCCAGCATGAGGAGAACAGGTGCTCAGGAACCCCACAGAGCTACCTGTGTGCAAACATGTGTTCAGCACTCTGGGGATCAGTCTGTCAACCTCAAAACTCAACTTTACAGATTCACCAGTTCACTCAGCCCTCACCTGGTCAACCGAAATAGGCATTCGGAGGAGGAGGAGTAGTTTTAGGTTTTAAAAAGAGAAGGAGAAGAGATCAGATAGATCAGATTTTATTTTATCCTAATGGGTTTCATGGAAAAGTTATTTTGACTATTTTCTATGCAAAAAAAGCTGTTGGATTGGCAAGCTCCAAAGTTCAGTCTTCTGAAAAGGCTGTGATCCATGCACTTGGTTGTTTTTCTGATGCTTGGTTTGCAAGTGGTTCAATAGATGCTTTGAAAAGTGAATTCTGCCGAGTAGTTCATCATATATCACTCCACTATTGACCTGTTGACAATGGAAGATTTTGATTATTAAAACCTTTTTTACTTTAATATTAATTTTAATTTTAGTCTTTTAATTTCTAACAGTATGATTGACTTTTACTATATTTACTATACCTTACTCTGTGATCAATGTATTAAAAAAGGCAAATTAAATTTGGTTGATAAAATTTAAGTTAAATGTAAAAAGTCAAATGTCAAATAGACATTAGCAAAATGACAATTTATGCATAAATATTTAGCGCTGTTTTATTCATTTTAATACATTCTTTTTTCCCTCACAACTAATTAAATTGACACTTAAAGTAATAGTTCACCCAAAAATGAATATTGTCATTGTCATTTATAACCGTAACAATTGACCTTCCATAGTTGTTTTTCCTAGCATGGAAGTCAATGGTTAAAGATTTTCAGCTTTCTTCAAAATATCTTCTTTTGTGTTCAACCAATAACAGAAAATCATAAAGGTTTGCAACCACTTGAGGGTGAGTAAATATTAAGTAAACACAAATATTTGGGTGAACTATCCCTTTAAATCGACAGGTATATTTACACTACCTGACAAAAGTCTTGTCACCTATCCACGTTTTAGGAACAACAAATAATAACTTCTAGTTGATAATTTGATATGTGGCTTATATGAAAGGCAAAGGCCTCTAGATTGCGCTTATTTGACCTAAATAAAATATCGTCATGACTTAATTAGGACAGTAAGGTCTGACTTTGCTTAGACAAAAGTCTTGTCACTTAACAGAAATAATGTACAGTATAGAATATAAAGTCATGGTGCAGTGGAAAAGGAATTAATATTGTGTACGACTCCCATGAGCTTGGAGGACCGCATCCATACATCTCTGCAACTTATTAATAAAGTCATCTGGAATGGCAAAGAAAGCGTTCTTGCAGGACTCAAAGAGTTCATCAAGATTCTTTGTTTTCATGCTCAATAATGTTCATGTCTGGTGACTGGACTGGCCAATCCTGGAACACCGTGACCTTCTTTACTTTCAGGAACTTTGTGGGGGCTGAAGTATGAGAAGGAGAACTATCCTGCTGAAGAATTTGCTCTCTCCTGTAGTTTGTAATGTAATGGGCAGCACAGATGTCTTGATATCTTAGGCTTTTGATATTGGCTGACAGATCTCTCACACGCCCCCTTACTGAATGTAACCCCAAACCATGATTTTTCCTTTACCAAACTTGACTGATTTCCGTGAGAATCTTTGGTCCATGTGGGCTCCAATTGGTCTTCTGCAGTATTTGTGATGATTGGGATGCAGTTCAACAGATCATTCATCTGAAAAATCTACCTTCTGCCACTTTTCCACATTATCAACTAGAAGTCTTTATTTGTTGCTATTACAACTGGGATCGATGACGAGACTTTTGTCAGGGAGTGTAGTACATGGACTGTAACATCCTTCCTTTTTTATAAAGATTAATATTTGGCAAATTTTAGCATGATATTTCAATGTATCTTGTAGAGTTAGAAAATCTATAATGCCTTTTATAAGATATTTTCTGCTGCATGTATCAAAAACGAACCCCATATGGTGATGAAAATTAGAAAAATGTTGATTGAAGTGATTACAATATTTTGTTGAATACTAAAAATGACTTTACCGACAGGTTTATTTTTTTTTATATCAAATTATTAAAAAAAAAATCATCCTGCACTTGAATTTGGCAACATAATAGCACAAAACTTCATTAAAATCTAATTTCAAGTGGAGTCTGACATGAGCAGTTGCTGTCTAAACCGAGTGCTCCAAATCAGTCACTTGTAATGTGCCATCAGCTATGATGTTGACTTGAAGCTACCTATGCAGCCTGTAAACATGTCACTAGATTTGAACCAGAGCTGAAGTGTCGCTCAAGGTGGATGGAAGTTCAGCATTCTGACAACCTTTAATTTCTATTTACCTTTCTTTAAAAACTTTTCAGGTGTAGCTGTCTGACACTTTTATGATATCAAAAAGTGTCAGACAGGAAGGAAATGGTGGATAATCATCGCTATCATGGTCGTGTAGCAAATACAGCTTTCACATGTCAATTGATGACACTGTTTTCTGCCTCTCATAAGAGCTGAGATCCACCCCAACACACACACACACAGATGTGTCTGAATAGCCACTCATCCCTCTGCTGCTTGGATGAAAATCAGCGCTGTTTAGAATGAGCAGTGAATTATGTTAGCAGCATCAGTGGAGCGTGCTTTAAGAATTCATGTTTTATATCTGAAATGTGCGTGTCTGTACTCGATGAATAATTTATTAAGCACCTCGACTGAGGGGTTGAATCTTTATTTGCTTAATCTTTGTTTATTTATTCTTTTATTTATTTATCTCCTCGCTCAGCTCTTTTATTTCTCCTGCCAAACTAGGAAAATAAAAAAAACCCTGCTTGTTCTTCATACGCAGCCTAAGGCCACACATTTCAAAGCCCAAGAACTCCATTGTCTAGTCAGATGCAACAGTGTTGTTTTAATGTAGGGCAATCTGAGTGGTACGTACAGTTGAGGTGAAAATTATTAGCCTTCCTGTGCATTTTTTCTTTTTCAAATGTTTCCCAAATGATGTTTAATAGAGCAAAGGAAATTTTCACAGTATGTCTGATAATATTTTTTCTTTTGGAGAGTCTTATTGTTTTATTTCAGCTAGAATAAAAGCAGTTTTTAGTTTATTTTTTTTAAAAGCCATTTTAAGGTCAACATTATTAGCCCTATTAAGCAATATTTTTTTTTTTGATTGTCTACAGCAGTGGTCCCCAACCTTTTTATCATTGCGGACTGGTCAATGATTGACAATTTTTCCATGGCCCGGAGGGTGGGGATACAGTATGTAGATTGCTAGGCGATCATCAACCATTTTCTCAGAGGATGAGAAGCTGACAAAACAATGCTCGTGGTATTCTGAAGATGCTTTCAACTATGTGTGCCTGGAAGGCACAAACGTGATGTGCACTTGCACGTGTCGCTCTTAATATGTGCGCACAAGCCACGCTCCTCCATTTTAAATAACGAACTTGCGCGTGAAAAATATGCAATATTTGAACGGCCATCATCATTTGCGATCTCCAGCAGTTGATCTTCTTTATTAACAAATGGGTTGCGGATCCATACCTTTGGCAGTTCATGGGTCTTGCACTGGGTTTTTTCCCCTTCACAAAGAAATTTTCCAAACACATCTATGTTTCTTACTCATTTTGCTAGCTTGTGGGTTAAATTCTGGCGTTCAAGTGACCGATATGTAACCGAGAGCATATGATCATTTTTCAAAATCAAAGATTTTTTTTTTCAAATAAAAGATCGTTCACATAAATAAATAAAACAGAAACAATTAATGATTTCTTGTGCGGCCCGGACCCCTAATTAACCAAACTTACCTAGTTAAGCCTTTAAATGTAACTTTAAGCTGAATACTAGTGTCTTGAAAAATATCAATTAAATGTTATCTACTGTTATCATGGCAAAGATAAAATAAATAACTTAGAAATTAGTTATTAACATTTGTTTAAAAATGTTTTGAAAAAAAAAAATCTTCTTTCCATTAAACAGAAATTGGGGGGAAAGTATACAGGAGGACTATTCAGGAGGGCTAATAATTAACTCTGACTTTAATTGTATATGTATGTGACTAATACACTTTTTTTATTCTGGCATATAAACATTTACACTGACTCATGAGTTTTTATTTATTTCTTGTCAGGTTGGACGACTCTTTGATTGAGCTCCTGGACATTTTTAGCCCTGTATCCAATCCAGAGACGTACCGAATCAAACCCTCATCCCGAAATGCTTTCATCGCCCCTCCATCCTCTAACAAGACCCTTCGTTCTCCGTTTGGGCCCAGTCGATCTGCTCTGCAAGACTTGGAGGAAAGTGAGATTTTAGAAGACATTTTTTTCATCTGTTGAAGGGTTAGAATGAACGGACGCTCAGGTTGGAAAACAAGAACTCACTATTAACCATTATTGTGCTCTTAATTCTGCCTTTTTAGTGACTTGAAAAAAAAATGATGGTCTTAATTTTTTTTATTTTTTTTCCTCATGACGTTGCTGTATTCCAGGTTTATTTTTGCCTTAATAAAAATGTGTTTATTAATAATTGGTGTTGTTTATTCAGTCACAGATGGTTGGGCAGCAGCTCCTCAGGCTTTCCAAGGAACTGACGTAGACTGGCAGTGTGTACGGTTAAAGAGCTTCTCAAGAACAGTTGCTGTGATCTGTAATGTGTAATCCCACTGTCATCTGAACAAATGAGGAATTCTAGTAAGAGTGATTGGTTAATAAGATGAAGTTACAGCAGCATTTAGTTGTGATTTGGAAAACCTGGACTGAATTGCAAAATACAGTCATAAAAATGGAAATGATGGTCTTACCTGCAAATAAGGATAGCTATTTGTCCAAAATATTAAATATAACATTTAAGCTTATTACGTTCATTTATATATATATATATATATATATATATATATATATATATATATATATATATATATATATATATATATATATATATATATATATTTGTTTTATGAGAAGGGAAGGGTATACACAGGGTCTTAAAATGTAACAAACTTTAAGGCCTTAAAAAGTCTTAAATCTACTGAAGTATTGTGTTGCAGGTCTTGATTTTTTTTTTCAGGTCTTAATTTTCTTTTGTTCATGTATTGCTATCCAATCTGGCCATTTAAACCCATACAATTACCAACAATCCATCTCAGCAAAGATTTTAACTTTATTTAAAAATAGCGTTTAACTACTTTCAGTAACATTTGCTTAGAAGTTCTTCATTTATTTACTGCTTATGATACTGACCTGACCTATATTTTATTATTAAATTATTACTATTGTCGACTGAAGTGATGTTATGTTAAGACAGCTATGTTTTGTTTTATTTAAAATTTATCATTTTTTTTAATCGATCAAGTGAAAATCTTTTAAATACTTAGCATTTAGCCCTGTATAAGTCTGAAATTTCATTCATAATAACATTCTGTTTTAAGTCAAACCTTATTTTTGTCAATATTTATATTGTTTTTTTATTTATCAAAATGAGCAAAGAAAGAAAGAATCTAACAAAAAGCTTTTGTACAGAGCTAAAAGAAAATGCAAAAAAAAAGTAAGGCAGGGCATTAATTAGTGTTTATATTGGTTTCTTTTCTTTAAAAAAGCAAGCAGATTAAACTAAATGATTTATTAGGCTTCTTAAGCTTTAGTTAAACTTTAACTTAAATTGTATGTGGAACGATTTTGTTAACTAACTGGGCATGATTTTTCGGGATGCACAATAACTAGACATGATTTCGGGATGCACAATATATTGGCGGCCATATCAGTATTGGCCTATAAATGCTATTTTTCATGTCATCATTTTCGATCCCATAACAAAATTATGCGGACATCATTAAGCCAATAAATTATGTATTTTTCCTGCTGATTGAACCACTTAACATGCATGCTGCTGGCCACTTTTTTATTATTATTTTACTGATATTTCAATTTTGGTTAATTTTCAGTGACTTGGTTGCTTTTATTTAATAATTTCTTTGTTCATGTATTGCTACCCTCTGGTCATTAACACCTATACCAGGGGTCACCAATCTTGTTCCTGGAGGGCCGGTGCCCTACAGATTTTAGCTCCAACTCTAATCAAACACACCTGAACAAGCTAATCAAGGTCTTACTAGGTATACTTGAAACATCCAGGCAGTTGTGTTAAGGCAAGTTGGAGCTAAACTCTGCAGGGACACCGGCCCTCTAGGACCGAGATTGGTGACTCCTAACCTATACAATCAATAAGAATCCACCTCAGTAAAACTTTTTATTTAAAAATAACATTAAGGCAAGGCATTACTTACCTTTCAGTAACATTTGCTTAAAAGTTCTCCATTTATTTACTGCTGATGGCACTGACCTGACCTATATTTTTTATTATTAAATTATTACTAGTGTAGATTGAAGTTATGTTATGTATAGACGGAGACTTGGTTGCTTTATTAATTCATTTCTTAGATCTTATGTATAGAAAAGAATTGTTGATTAATACAATTCAGATCACTTCAAACTTTTCTGAAGTTAAAGTTTTAAATGAAATTAGTTGTTCACTGTATAAGTTTGCCTTTGCAATCCTGCAGAATATTTAGAAAAATTATTTGACATTTTATTAGCTACTACATTGGCTATCGGCCTCCAACCAAGTTATCGGTAAAAAATTAAATATCGGCGTATCTCTATTCTTCATAAAAATGTAAGAAATAAAAACCTAAAAAATATTTCAGAGGGTCTACGCATAATTTTTTTTCCCCACAACTCATATTTTTGATATATTTCAAAGACATTACCATGTCCCTTCACTTTCCTACTCCCTTGCTTTTCCAATATATGCAGCAAATATGCTTTGATACTTCAAACTAGATCTGCGAATCATCTGTATATGCAATGGGATTCAGCCAAACATTGCTTCAGGGCTATTGGTCTAATTTGATCTGAAGTGGTGTAAAGAAAGTTTCAGCGAGAGCGTGTGTGTGTGTGTGCATATAAACCCACCACCTTTGAAGTGGTTTCAGAGTACATCAGTCGTGCCACAAATCCATAAACACACAGAGGAAGAGATAAAAACAAGTTGTGTAGACATACAGCAGGAATTGGGACAAGCTTAATGCTGCTTTATTCTACACTGTGCTTTATTACTGGGCTTAAGCGGAAACGCGTCATTCAGTAAAATTACAAAAGAGAGTCTAGGGACCAGAGAAACGTGGAGTTGAGAACGGGGCAGGAGCTGCGGCAGCACTTTCACCGCTAATACAGCTCAATCTCATTGTGATAGGCTTGGCAAAAATCCACAGATACTACCCAGCACGCTCAACTGTGCTCAAAATGTCTGAATTTTTTTTTTCTTCTTTTCATTTTACTGCATTGTTTCTGTAAGTTCAGACTGTTTCTGATGAGTTGAAGACAGTTAGTGCTAATGAAGAACGGCTATAAAACCAGAGTTGCTGAGAGTCTGATGGATTAGTGCAGTTTTTCTTCCATATTTTCTTTTTTTTTTCTTTCCAGTGTGTTTGGAAAAAGCAGTGAAGCACATCGGAGTTCTGACAGACGCATGGAATCGCAGAACAGAAGAAAACAGCAGACAGTTCTAACAGGTGCAGCAAAAAACTTTTGACACCAGTCCTTCATGAGTTCTACATTCTCCATAAAGGATTACCCTGATTCTGCCAGTTGCATTGTTCCATTGTGTCTCACGATACAAAAAACATGTAAAAATATACTTTTAAAAAAGCATCTCGAATGACAAAATGATATTCAGTGTGGATACAAACAGATTAGTAGTTCAAAAAGAATAATAAAAAACCAATAATTTAATAAATGACATAAATGAAATACATAAATAGGCAAATAAATACTCATGTTGGCAGCAGTTCCGAAAGTGACCTTAAATGTTCTGATCGAATCTGATTGGCTTCTCGTACGTTTCGTAATCAACCTTACAGCCATACTGCATCTCTAAGGACTAGAGTTTACCTGCTTTTAATTCAGCTTGTTTTGTCTTTAAATTGTCATCCAGTCCTTCTAGATAGAAGTAAAAGACTATAAAATATGCAAACCTATATACAGAGGAACAGAGCAAAAAAGAGAAAAAACATTTACAGTATATTCAGCAGTTCATGTATATACTTATATATATTTATAATAAAACTTCTGTCGTCTTTGTCGGTTTTGTCAACTTTACACTTTTTCCAGATTGCTATGTAAACAGTTGCAGCTAAAAACGGTTAACGAGGAGGAAGATGATGAGCGAGAGAAAGACTGAAAAATCCAACAGACGGAATGCATATCCTGGCAAACGATCCTGGAATACCTGAATGATCATGTGTCGGAAAGATCTAAAAAGGCAAGATGCAAACATTCTCGGAACACGTCAGAAGCGAATTCCCCTTCGAAATGAGGTGAACTAACTACTGCTTGTCCCCATCCCCCCCACTGAATCTTCGTTTATATTTACAATAGTGCCATCTTGTATAATAATAGAGCAATTGCAAAGCATAACCAAAAGTCATCCTTAAACGCGAGAAATTCGAAAACCTCTTCGAAGCGGCGCATGTAAACACGCAATGTGATGCGGATTCTGACGATACTTGTGCAAAAACGTACATAATGCCCACTTCATTGTAATCGTAAGCAGAACGCGTCGAGTGGGTGTTTTTCGGTAAATGGCGGTGTCAAGCTGCACAGGTTTGTCAACAAATATTTGAAGGCTTCGCAGTTAGCTGTAGCTATAGTTGTTGTGTTTTTGTTTCGTTTGCATTTTTAAAAAGAAGTCGAGTGTTTGCGTTGTTTTGACATCATCATAATAATGAATGGCTGCTAGCGGTGTCATAGCACAGTGCTGTCAGGTGTATGGACGCACTGCAGATGATTCGACAACGCATGCGCGAACGTGGGACAAAAAAACGCTAGTTCAAGTGAATAACGTTTTTGTTTGTGTTTTTGTTTGTTTGTGAATGAGGCGGGAGGCAGATATGTCCATATTCTGTACTAATGATCCTGATTCTCTTTAAACTCTCTAACGAGAGGAGGCCTTTTTGCATTTGTAAGTAGCATATACACATATATACACAAATTGAATCAGTTTTCTTACCCTTGAATGTATGTATGCTTGTGTGTGTGTGTGTGTATTTGTTGGCGGATAAGGAACGTTATATATATATATATATATATATATATATATATATATATATATATATATATATATATATATATATATATATATATATATATATATATATATATATAGGATCGAGAGGAATGCCTGCAGATCGCAGCTGCCGATTTTCGAGATATTTTTTTCTCCCAGTGGTAAAAGTCCAAAGCAGAGCAGTGGTTTCAAACTCCAGCTTAAATCTACAAAAAAATTACAGCTCTACATATTGAATAGCCGCGTTCTATATATACACACATATAAAATATATGCATATAAATACATATATGGGTTTTGGGATTAATATCGTATGTATCCATATATATGCTGTACAGCTGCATACATATGAATACATATTGCTCGAATGTCTGCTATACATATCGTATGTACGTTATATATATAAACAGGATTGTTTATTTCAAACCTCTTTAAGATGGTCTCTTAACTACAAGGTCAGGACGTAAGATAGAAAAGGTAAGGCTGCAATATGGAACAACCCTTCCCATGCACCCTTTCTCTCACCACAGAGAAAAACTAGAAGAGAAATAAAAATAAATATTCTTCATTTTGAGCAGTAATTGTAAACTAGCGAAGTGAACAGCCTCAACGGGCCATCGGAAATAGTTCTGCCAGTATTCAAAAGCATATCAGCAATCTATATGTATGCATATAGTCATATATGTTCTTTTTATACATATATCTTTTTTTTCTTTCTTTTTTTTCTTCTTAAATACAACTCTTAAACCGATTGGCACAGCAAGAGATGCAGTGGTCCGATTATGTTACAGGAACAAGTCTTTTTTTTTTGTTTCTTTTTTTGTTCTTTTCATTTGTGATAAAAAGGTTTGGTCATTTGGTCCCTACACAACTAAGGAATGACAGGTGAGTCTCCCAGCGGACGCAGGCTGTGCTTTATGACAGCCGATGCCGCTGGAAACGGACAGGCACTCCAAGAAAAAAAGTTGGCCATCCCGAGTCGAAGCAAGTTCGTGTCCTGAATTGTCACATCCTTCCAAAAAGTTCTTTCAAGTTTTTTTTTTTTTTTTTTTTGATCCTTTTTGTTGGTTTCTAAAACAGTTCTTTAAAAAGTTTTCCCAAAGACGTCTTCAATATTACATGATTCCCATCTAAAAGTCTATCTTAGTTTTAAAAAGTGTTTTTCTTCTTTCGTACTACTTATTCAGAGCCTTCCAAGGGCTGGCATTGTTTTTCTTTCTTTTTTTTTTTTTTTAAATATATACTTTTGTGTTAGTCTTCAGTAGTGTCCAGTGGTCCTGCAAAATAAGGGCTAGGGGGGGTTGGAGAAGGGAGTACGGTATGGTCCAGTAACACCGCGGCTCCCCTGAGTTTAACACTGAAGTCCAAAAAAAAGGTCCATAGAGCCTGGTGGTGGTGGAAAATCACACGGCTCCATCCTCCTCATGTCCCGCTTCAGTTCTATCCCCAGCCCCAATGATCTTGATCTGTTGTGATTTCAAATACATTTGGCATGTTATCAACATGTGTTCCAGCTCTACAAAACCTGTGGAGGAAACACAAAAGAACATAAGTATTTAAAGTCAGGATGAAATGAGCGTGCATGTTTCACTTAGTTGGTTTTTATCTTTCAAAGAAAATGGCAGAGCGTAGAAAAACTGGCAGAGCGTTTCACACCATTTAACATTTGTGAATTAATAAAAAAAAAATGCTACTCTTAACTTTACCAAAAAACTAAATAAAAGTATGACAGTTTAATATATTTTTTACGCTTTAATGATTTCTTTAACATCATCAATCCTGAGGATTGCTTTCAAAATGTTTAGGATTCATTTTGAAATTTTAAACCCTTTTTTTGTGCACTTTTGTTGCACAACCTAAAAACTAAATGTATAACCTTCTATGTATTATACAGAACCCCTAGGTTTTCCCGATTTTTTAAATGATTTCTTTACAATAAAAATGACTGATTTTGTAGCGGTAATTCCCAGCAATTTGCAGACAATTTCACTATTAAAATATATATATAAAAATGTAAAAAAATTCTACGTATTTACCAGATTAGGTAGCACAATCTAAATTAGGTGTACAATCTGAAACAATGCACAAATCATAAAAATAAAGTTTCTTTATTTTGGTCTCTTGTCAAGACAAGATCTGAAACAGTAGCGATTAAGCCTGAGGTTTTATAACTCTTATTTTTATCCACGATTTTACTTTCTCTCAGATGTCACTCCCTAGAGCATCTGACATCATGTCACACATAGGACATGCGTTAGGGATTCCCCTACCGAAATACACCTAAAACTCTGACTGGCATAAAAATTGGCAGGGAGAAAGAATTTAGCGATTTGACGCATCACAATACTGGGCATACATGTGAAGCACAATTGATGTCCTTAAATTTGGTCACATCCAACAGCCATCACCCTTGAACCAACCTCATCTCCACCTGTCTGTTCTATTGCTCTAACTTTCTTTTGCAGTCTGAAGCGTGTTAAACCACAAAATGCCCAATTCGCGCCACAAGATGTCTATATCTCATCTTTGCATTGACTTCACATGTAAATCCCTTGCGCTTCATGTGCGTCTGCTTACTGCACAAGCTGAAAACTCCCCCGACCCCCACTTCTCATTTTTCGAGAGACACTCAAATACATCCCATGCACTGCATATACAACGTCTATAAGTCATGTAAAACAATTCATTGCAAAGTGAAATAAATATAATTTGATTATATGGTTTAGAATTGGATGTTTAATGAGATTTAAATTTTTTTTGGCGATTATTTTGCATTTAATTAAGAATTTAGCAGGATCGCAAAATTTGCGACTTTTTGTTGATTTTGTGTTGGATTCAGCGATCGCGGAATCGCAAAAAACTAGGGGGTCTGATTATAGATAAATCTAAGAAGATTTTTTAAATTGATAAAATAAAAAAATTAAATAAAAAAAATCAATCATCAGAAACAATGTTAATTTAAGTGCTAATTATTAGTCACAAAAAACCAAGCTCAGGGTGCCCCCACCCCACCAAATAAAACATACTAATTATTCAGTAGATAAAACTCTAAAGTCCAAAACCAATACAACCTATTTCATAATTTTAGTTAATTTGGCAAAGCAACAGGAAAAAGGGTTTCTTGATGTGCGCATCCTAAAAATAAAAACAAAAATCCCAAATATATATTTTTAAATAGTTAAAATTCTGAATTCAATTCGTCTCAATTTCATCACTCTGCTGCACAACTTCAACATTATCAATATCGATTCCATGTGATAATATTAGGTCTAAGGCATGATAATGCTGATGAGTAGGTCCTGAGACATGCTGTCACTCCAACAGAGGCTAGTATGTCTAAAGACCAGACTGTTGCATCATTTTCATTATCTATATGAATATTAAAACTAGGGATGGCTGACGTGAAACGGACATTTTGACATCGTGTGGAGATCTTGAAGTGCAAGTGTTTCGAAACACTGCATTGAAGCATGATGCGAAATACCCAGGTCACATGACTAAAACGATTCAAAGTATCAGTACTTTCAGAAGCATTTCGAGACCTGGTGAATCTGTGTTTGACTGACAGGGTCAGGCAAAAATCTCATGTAGCCTAGTGGACCATGCGTGTGCACAGAGTAGCTGTGCTGCAAACGTCCAGAGTTTGAATCCTGACTTGTACAAATACTCTAAAACAATAACTATGTATTTTAATAATGTTATTTTTTTATGACCAAAACAAGACATTTATTTTTAAGTGTTATTATTAAGTGTTCATTTGGATGCGAGATCAATGTTAAAACAAAACACATTACATGAACAGAGCATTTAAAAACTAACATCTATAGCTGCATCACCTTGGATTCAAACCCATTATCTCTGCATGATAGTCAGGAACTAAATCACTTGAAACTTTAACTTTACAATGTGGGGTAAAATTCCTCAATTTACTTAACTGTTTCTTTCCAGAGCAATACATAAAAAATGACCATCAGGTGTCACCATAGAGATTCGTTTCTAAACATCTCGAAGCTTCGACAGATTTGCTTTGAGTGTTTCATGAACCCTCGCTTTGCCCACCACTAATTAAAATCACCAACAATTAAATCTTTATCTGTGGCCAAAACTATTTAAGAAATCAGCAAATTATTTTTGTAAAGTCTGTGTTGTGCCCTGGAGGCCTATATACAGTTGACAATATAAATTTAGACAGAAATGTATTGTTTATATTCCACACTGAAATATTAAACACTATTAATTCAAATGAATAATATTTGAAGTCAGATCGTCGAGTGACACTAAAAATATTACTATATATTATGCCAACGCCTGCACCTTTTCCTTTAAGATGAGGCTCATGTTTATAATGATATCCTTCAGGTGAAAACTCGTTTAGGGTCATGTAATAGTCTGGTTTTAGCAAGGTTTCTGTTAGACAGAGTGCATCTAGCTTTAGATCGGTTATCAAATCATTAACAAAAAGAGTTTTAGAGGAGAGTGATCTAATGAAGCGTGTTAACTATCGATGGATGACTTTTTGCTTAAATAGTATTGGGATGAAGATATTGCCATTTCTTGCACATGTTTTTGACAGCACTTTTTTAACCTGGTATAAAATACATTTTTGCCAAATATATATGCTGCCAACAGCCAAAATTTTCACAAAAACTAAAATAAACAAGACAAAAATGTTTTTAAATATGCGCGTAATGGGGCCTTTTTTCTTAATTAGTAAAAAAAAATATAACGTATCTATATTATTATGTTTAGGGCTAATTTATTGCTTAAGGTTGTTTTTCTATTTCTGGAGTAAAATGACAAAAGCACTGATGAATGTTGTTTGTGTGTGAGGTCAGATAAGCAGGAGCTGCATTGTCGTCTGCAGAGGCAGAGATGCTTCACTAGCTGTGTAAGTAGGTAATAACTTGTCCCAGTAAAAGGCATCAGCAGGGTAAATTAATGACACAGCATTGATTTTCCATCTTCATTTAGATGAGGAGATGTGAGATGATACGTGATACATGGGAATGACTGATCTTTCCCTCTCTGCCAGAGTGGAGAAAGAAGAGGTCCTATTTAATATCATACCCTGTTATACTGCAGACTTAACATCAACATGGAATGCTACACAAGCCATCTTTACTTATTTTTGTTACTGGTGACTTCAAGCTAACAATTTAGACTTAATTTTAATTAGACTTCAAGTTCAGATCTGTAAATCTTACAAGTGAAACTTTTTAATCATGAAATAATAACAATTGTGATATTAAATTAGAAATGTGTATTTATTTATTGTTTGTTATACGGTGGTGGAAGAAATCAAGTTAAGTTAAAACTGAAATGTGTACAATTGTTAATTGTAAGATGAAAAAAAACCCGGAAAACTTACAATTAAAAGGGGGGAAATATCAGAACTGCAAGATATAAAAACTCAGAAATCTGATACATTAGTAAGAATTAGTAATTACCTCCAATAAAAATAGTTTTTTGGAAGATTAAACAATAAGAATTTAAAATTGTGAGATACAATTGTAAAGTGTGCGATAAAAAAATCAGAATTTAACAGACAAATTACAAAGGAAAAACATACAAACCACAGGGAAAATTATTATGAGAAAAAACTAACTGATATAAAATGAGTAATTAACTTATTATGTGGTTAAAAAGTCAGGACTGACAGATGTAAAAATGAAAGATCTTTTGAGAAATAAAAATGTCATAAAAAGCTTCCTTTTCTTTTTTTTTTCTTTTAAACTCTGTGGTGTATTCTGGCCCCAAATAGACCAAAATAACAGCCAAACTATTTTATTTTATTGTTTATAAATGGTGTCATGTAAAAGTCTTTCCTCAGAGATAGTCCTTTTCAATAAATAAATTCACAAATGTTACTGATTCTATTTTTTGACATACAGTGGGAAAAATAAGTATTGAACATGTCACCATTTTTCTCAGAAAACATATTTCTAAAGGTGCTGTTGACTTGAAATTCACCAGAATTTGTTGGTTGGTAACAACCAAAGAATCCATTTAAGCTAAGAAAACAAATCAAATTAGTTTACAAATTAAGTTATGTGTAATAAAATGAAATGACACAGAGAAAAAGTATTGCACACATGAAGAAAGAGAGGTGTAGAAAGGCAGTGACAGCCCAGACAGCGGCTGAAATCTCTCAGTAGTTCTTCAGCAACCCTCTACCCTTCTTCAGTGTAAATGAATATTAGCTGCTTCAGTCCAACATCTACATAACCAGGATGATGAGGATGAAACCAGGGTGGACATTTCAGCAAGACAATAATCCAAAACACAGCCAAGGAAACTCTCGAATGCTTTCAGGGAAAGAAAATCAAGCTGTAGAATGGCCTAGCCAATCACCTGACTTGAATCCAATATAGGATACAAATTTAAGATCAGATTTGATAGACGAGACCCACAGAACCATCAAGATTTTCACACTCTGTTGAAGTCTGTGAAAAACACACCTAAGCAATTCATGTGACTTCATCCTCCATATGAGAGGCGTGTTTAAGCTGCCATCAACAAAAAAGCCTTTTATATAAAGTATTAAACACATTTCAGTAGTTCAGTACTTTCTCCTTGAGTCGTTCCATTGTTATTACACGTAACAAATCTTTCAGATTTTTTTGTTTTGTTTTATTTTTGTTTGTATTGTTTTTATTTATTTATTTTTTACCAAAATTTGGTTTAGTTCCACGTCAACAGCTCCTTTAGAAAAAAACATGACCTGTTTTTTTCAATTCTTTTTTTCCCAGTTTTTTTTAAAACACATGTAAATCCTTGTGTCTTTTATTCTGACCTGTCTTTTCCCTGTGCGCAGCGGCGGCCTTCACCCCCAGGGTCAGGGGTGTCTGGGGCTCGGGACGGGGCTAATATGGGCGGTTGGCGTCCTTTGGCCTCTTCAGCTGCACTTTGAGTCTCTTCATGCCGATCTGAAAGCCGTTCATGGACTGGATTGCGGCCTGAGCGCTGCCCGGGTTATCAAAACTCACAAAACCTGCAGAGCAGAAAGATGGAGACGACAGGTCAGCACCAAATGCATGAGGACGAGCGTGTGATGGACAGATGGACATTAGAGATGATCCAGGGAAGGTGGAGTGAGAAAATGAAGCCAGAAATGAGTTGATGATAAAGGATGAGGTGAGTATGAAATGAAGGGAGGAAGGGAAGGGGAGCAAACAAGTTTACTTCAGTCATTGTGACACGTTTACCAGGTACATAATTCACAAATCAACAGATACAGTATGCACAAAGTCAATCAGTACAGTACAACAGCATACATGTAATACACAATAATCAGAAGCACAGAGAACATGCACAACTACTACATGATATCCAGTCACTCCTAGCAGTAGCGAGAGGCTAGTGTTCTTTTTATGACGTGTGGAGTATCAAAAATCACAAATATTTGACCTGCTAATGTTCGGGTGTCTCGTAATATTGTCTCGTAAACATAACTTCTAAGATGCTGAAATTTGATTGAAAACTTTTTATAAATAGAGCAGTCAATATTTGAAGTTGATTATCAAATTTCATGAAATTTGTCCTTAAACTATTAAGCCAACACCCATTGTTGTCATAGGACAATTTTGAAAAACCTTTTTGATCCACTTCAATGCGTTTACTACTGTATGCTGGGACGTATAGTTAGCAGTGATGCTGGTTATTCTAGTACAGAGATGCCCAAACTAGGTCTGCCAGCCAAAGTTGGCCCATGGTAACCTTTGATTTGGCCCACCATCCCATCTGAGAAGAGAGGGAGAATGATGGGGATAGTTTAGAGATTGTCATTTCAAATTTTATGTAACCGTTTATTTTATTGTTAAACTACAAACGGCTAACTGAAATTAAATGTTTCAATTTAAATACTGTAATTTAGTTTAAAATGTACATACAGTACCTGACCCGACGGATAGAGGACAATGCAGACTTTGGTGAGCAAATCAAGGCAAAGGCAGGTTCTGCTAGTGTATTCGGCACTGAACTCCACTGTGTTATAAAGGTGATTTGTTTATATTTTAAAAAATATTTTTTAAATAAATTAGGAAATGACCCATGGCAGCTTTAAATAGTTTGATATATTTACCTTCTGCCCACGGCTCTCAATGATGTTTGGTTTTTGGCCCTTCATACAAGAGTTTGGGCACCCCTTTTTTAGTAGCATGAAAGTAAAACATTTATTTTTTACTAAATGTCTATTAGCTTTTTAGCTTTTTGTTGCTGGTGTACTAAAGTTGACAAGACACTTTAGAAAATGATCAGTCATAAATTGTTATTCGTAGTTGTAGTAATAATAATATAATTAATTTATATTTTACAATATACCATTTTCTTTTTTTGTATTATTCATTTATTTGTCTGGGAGCTTGGTCCAAATATTAATTGTAGCCTGTACTAATTAATAATAATCATTAACATTTGTTATGTTATTATACTTATTACTATTATTTTATAATTCACTATAATTGCATTTTATATATGATTATTTCCTCTAGTATTGATTAAAATATTGATCATACACTGCTAACTGATAATTATCAACAATAATTCAATGATTAAATGTTGTAATTATTATATTTTATTATTTACAATAACATTTTTAAATAAATTTATAGAACTTATTTCATCTGGAAGTGTGTTATTTTTTTATTCACTCATTTATTAATACTAGGCAGGTTAGGGTAATTAGGCAAGTTATTGTATAACGATGGTTTGTTCTGTAGACTATCGAAAAATTATAGCTTAAAGGGGCTAATAATTTTGACCTTAAAATGGTTTTAAAAAATTAAAAACTGCTTTTACTCTAGCCAAAATAAAACAAATAAGACTTTCTCCAGAAGAAAAAATATTATCAGACATACTGTGAAAATTTCCTTGCTCTGTTAAACATCATTTGGGAAATATAAAAAAATTCAAAGGGGGTTTATTAATTCTGATTTCAACTGTATGTGGAATATATTTTAAAACCACATGAAACTGCTAGATAAGTGGAGGTTTTTCCTCCACGTTGATGTATTTCATACTTAAAGAGGAATATTTCAAACTTTGCTTGCATGCAGATGCTGTTAAACCTAACAAACAAGAACTAAAATCCACAACAGCGTCATTCTGATTTTATGGCATCTTCATGAAATACTGTCCCTGTAAATACACCTAGCGCATCTGTAATTTGTAGTATCGCCACTTCATTAAAAAGGCAGCTGAATCATGACACAAAAAATGCTTTATTTATTACTGTTTGTGACTCAAATATTTACCATATTTCCGGTAAACAAATTGCGTAGTGTAAATCAGCTTCAATCTGTTCTCTCTGGTTGTAGCAATGACAGCGAAATGCTGCCAGTTAACACACGGACGTTTCAACGCAAATTATTTGCTCTCAATCCCCCATCTATTTCCTCCCTCTCCGCGCCGTCTCTGTCATGAGGTATTGTGATCATTTCAGCCGGCTCAGCATTTCACATCATCACGTCTGAGGCTCTGAAACACCTCCTGCTAACTGCGTTTATATTAAGCTGAAATGCAATAGCGTTGTGTTTGTTCATGCATGGGACGCCTCTGATAAGTCAAGGAGCCGGCGAAGCTGCAGATAGCGCTAATTAAAATATAGAGGTTCACATTAGTCACAGGCGGGACGCGCGATCACGCTTCTGCAGTTTCCCCCTACAGCTTCATGTCCCACATAAAGATAGTACATCCTCCATTTTTTTTTACACTTAATTTGCCATTCATTCCTTTTTTACCCTGTCTTTAGCCAGGTGCACACTGTGTGATTATATTTATAATACTGTACTCTAATCTTTTAGGTGTAAAATACTAATATTTGATATGACTTCAGATACCAGACATTAGAGCTGCACGATACAGGGAAAATTTGACAATGCAATATTTTGTTTAGCTGCTATTTACATTCACCAGCCACTTTATTAGGTACACCTGTCTAACTGCTCATTAACATACATTTCTAATCAGCCAATCACATGGCAACAACTCAATGCATTTTGTCATGTAGACATGGTCAAGATGACCTGCTGCAGTTCAACCCGAGCATCAGTATGAAGAAAGGTGTTTTAAGTGACTTTGAACATGACATGGTTGTTGGTGCCAGACGGGCTGGTCTTAGCAGTGCCGTGCACAGACTGGAGGGAGGGTGGGGTGACGTTCGCAGGAATCGCGCTAAGTGGTTGGGGTGGGGGGAGTTGTGGATTACCGGAATCAGTCGAGGGGTGGGGCACGGGAGGGGGTACAGGTGGAGAAGGGTACCTCAGCCAATGAGGGCAGAGTGGCAGTGGCTATAGCCACAAAGGCCACCCACCCTCCCCCTCATGCACGGCCCTGGATCTTAGTATTTCAGAAACTGCTGATCTACTGGGTTTTTCATGCACAACCATCTCTAGTTTTTACAGAGAATAGTGCGAAAAAGAGAAAATATCCAGTGAGTGGCAGTTCTGTGGGCACAAATGCCTTGTTGATGCCAGAGGTCAGAGGAGAATGGCCAGACTAGTTCAAGCTGATGAAAAGGCAACAGTAACTTAATCATTCACTCATAACACACTTTGGGCCCATTAGTATTATTGACCATCGTGTCAATGTAGTGTATCTATTTTCTGATGGCTACTTCCAACAGGATAACGCGCCATGTCATAAAGCGCAAATCATCTCAGACTGGTTTCTTGAACATGGCAATATTCACTGGACTCAAATGGCCTCCACAGTCACCTGAACTCAATCTAATAGAGCACCTTTGGGATGTGGTGGAATGGGAGATTTGCATCATGGATGTGCAGCCGAAAAATTTGCTGCAACTGCGTGATGCTATCATGTCAATATGGACTAAAATCTCTGAGGAATATTTTTAGTACCTTGTTGAATCTATGCCACGAAGGATTAAGGCAGTTCTGAAGGTAAAAGGGGGTACAACCTGGTACTAGTAAGGTGTACCTAATAAAGTGACCGGTGAGTGTATATTGAGATATGAATACAATTTCACCAGATAGCTTGATTAGCTCTATTTGGAAAGAATTCATCCGTTTTTAATGATTTGGGATTATTCTGAGGATTATTCTAGATTATTATTGGGAAGATGGGAAATATTTTACGTTGTATTCAGGTACAGAAATTGAATAATCAAATGTAAAATAACACTGTATAGTCTTTATTGTATAAATAACTTAACAAATACATATTTATTAGAGTTACAAACAGTACAATTGCTTGTGCCTGAATACTTTAAACTCTTGTGCCTGAACGCTTACACAGTCACAGGCCTTAAAAACTCATGCAGATGATAAACTTTCACTCCATTATTGTTAAACTATTTAGTGAATCCAGCTTCTGAACTGTTGCTCCTGGTAAACTACAATCTCAATATATAAACACTTCCTGCGATGTGACTATTGCGGATGTGCACATTGTGATATCGATGCTGAAACCATATATTGTGCAGCCCTAACAGACATGGCCAAATAGCTGGATTCCCAAATAGATTTATTACAATGTAAAAATGTAATCATTCTATAAGAGTCAAACTATGCTGTTGTCCAAAGGCAAAGTGCAGTGTAAGATAAATTTGGCCAAAATTTAGGCCTTAAATAGGGGTTTTATGATCTGCTTTGCCTTCAGAGAAAGTCTCCTGGTTCAATTCTGTCCATTTCAACCCACATAAACAAATGATAGCAAACAATACTGTTTTTTAACCAGTGAAGTGTATTATACTTTATATATTTTATAATTTACAACACTTTGTGAATGAATGCTACAGCATACTGTATTGTTGGATGATAAATTATAACAACACTTTCGTATACTTGCACACTGCAGTAAACTGTGAAATATTGTAATTGAGTAGAGACTGCACTTTGCCTTTGTATTGCAGTTTATGTATGCTTTGTATGCTCAACATAAATTTGATTAGAATTTATCGACCGAAACGGTAGCAAAAAGCACACAGTTTGGACCTGGCTTTATTCGAAAGCTTCGCTGTGGTAGAGAAATGAGGTAAAAATGTTAATAGTGTGAGTAGAAATGAGAATAATCTTCACAGGTGTCTTATCATTTTTACCCACCAAAGCATTTACTTTGGTTTGTCGCCCGATCCACAAACACTTTGGAGGAGATGACATTACCGAAAGGCAGGAACATCTGCATCAGCTCGCCGTCCCCAAACTCCTGAGGGAGGTGATAAATAAACAGGTTACAGCCCTCCGGCCCTGCACACAGAGAAAGAGAGAGAAAGACAAGGAGGATTGTGGGATACAGAGAATTAGAGAGGCGGTTAGACAGGTAGAAGCAGTCACAGAAAAAAAAATTAGGGGAATAAAAGAGAGGAAGGACAAAACAAAGACACAAATGGCAAAAATTAGATTTGGCTTGCCAAAGTTGAAACTGCAAAAGCGGTTTCTCTTTATTGAGTAGCTGCTTTGGCATCTGAACGCAGCAATTCTCTCCTTAAGTTGTACAGATGAAATAACTGTGAGCAAACAAACGCTTGGATGTACTTCGGGCACTTCTGAAAAGTTGTTTAAGATTAGCTCTTCTTTCAAATCGAGCGTAAAGTAATCAGAAAGGCTTGTGTTGGGTTGGAAATTAACAAGAGATCGTGGACAAAAACATCAACAAAGTGAACAAAAGTAGTCGGACCCATTTAAAGTAATTTGCAATTAAACTGAACTACTACAGCCGAACAAAGTTAGATGTGAGAATTAATAGGGTGTCGCTTTGTGTCGCTTTGGTTTTATCCAATAATAATATAACCTCATAACCCATCGCACACATTTCTGGTAAGATTATAAACGCAGTAGCCAATCAGATGTGTTGGTTTAGTCAGTGCTGAGCTTTGAGTCACTGACTACATAATCCTGCAGGCTTACAGACTCATCACTCAAACAACAGATAAGCCAGTTTATGATGCGCTGTTTCTCCAGATATTTTAATAGTCATCATTAATAATTGTTAATCGATATCAAGAGTAGTAATCGAATTACGAGTTTTCCTTTTATTTAACTATAACATTTGCGTCTGCCTATTGGTTTCGGTTTATAGTGTTCTGACTGATTAAAGTAACTGCTCACATTTAGAACTTGACATAAAAACAACACATACTGTTAATAAAGTAAACAAAAATTATAAAAGAAAAAAAATATTCTGAAAATATCACCCTTTAATGGAAAAGCAGCAATTCTCTCCTTAAGTTGTACAGATGGAATAATAGTGAGCAAACAAACACTTGGATGTTCTTTGGGCATTCCTGAACAGTTGTTTTAGATTAGCTCTTCTTTCAAACCGAGCATAAATTGATCAGAAAGGCCTGTGTTGGGTCGGAGATTAACAAGAGCTCATGGACAAAAACATCAACAAAGTGAACAAAAGCAGTCGGACCCATTTAAAGTAATTTGCAATTAAACTGAACTACTGCAGCCGTCACCAATAAAGTTACATGTGAGAATTATAGGGCGTTACTTTGTGGCAATGCATTTGCAGTAGATCCGATTTCATTTATCCAATATAAATATAACCTCATAACTAGGCCCACACAGAATCTGCGCACACAGAAATCTGCAGATTTTTAGTCCATTGAGTATTTATTTACTTGTGTGTACATTTATATATATTCAGTTTTTAAATGAATTTCAGTAATAATATTGACTAATATGTTTATTTGATTTATTTACAATGTAGTTTGTAAAGTAATATTTTCTGTCTTTTAGGAGGCATATTATATGAGAGACTTGCTTTGTTTCCCAAATAAGTGGATCTAGATGGATTTGCATTGTAAACATTAAATAAAAGTTAAAAAGATATTATTTTTTATTTAAGTTTTTAGTTACGATACTCCCAAAATAATTCAGCATAAATCTGCAGATTTTTACAAAAAAATCTCAGTAGAAATAGCCAAAAATGTCCGCAGATTCTGTCTGGCCCTACTCATCAATCGCACACATTTCTGGTGAAATTATGAATGCAGTAGCCAATCGAAGGTGTTGGATTAGTCAGCACTGAGTTTTGAGTGACTAACTACTCAATTCTGCAGGCTCACAGATTCATCATAAACAACAGACTGCTGAAAATGATGCAAGTAAGAGATTCATTTCACTGTTTTCATTGGAATGATTGGGTAGAATGATTTGTCTGTGCAGCCAAATGTTTTAATAGTCATCATCAATAATCGTTAATCAATATCAAATGCAGTAATCATTTCTTTTATTTAAATATACTGACTGATTAAAGTAACTGGTCAAATACAGATTTAACAGATATTAACAGATACTGTTAATAAGGTAAACATAACAATTACCCTTATAAAAGTAGAAAAATCATTCTGAAAGTGCAAATATCCCCCTTTAATGGAAAAGTTCATTTCTGACCCTGCAGATGCATTGCAAAAAATATGAGGCCTGATATGATGGAAGTCCACCATCCAATAGGAAGAATCGCATTATATACTAGCTGTTTGCGAAAGGATGTGCCGTTACATCAGTGCTGTAATTGCAATTACTTTGCATGTGTTATTATACAATATAATTGTTCAGCTATTTAGTTGGAACAATTTAGCATACTGTTATTTACCATTGTGTATTAAGCAGCGAATATACATATACATTTTACGTGTATACATATATATATATATATATATATATATATATATATATATATATATATATATATATATATATATATATATATATATATATATATATATACACACACATTTTATATACACAATTTTTCAGACTTTAGAGTTATTGTGTAATGTGTTCTACTGTGTTTTCCACAACCACCAAAATGATTTGTCTAAATGTTTTTGTGGAAAGCATGTAGTCTACAGTCTATAAAGAACCATAGTATATTGCTTTACAATAACTTTGGCAAACATAATATTATGAGAGGCACAGAAAAACATCACTCCACGTGGATTCATGTCATTTGCATAGCAGTCAAGTAACTTTTGACTGAAAAAAAAATGGGTTCGTTGGATTTGTTTCTGTATAGTTTATAATGGCAGCCACTGGAGGGAGATGAAACCACAGTTTTGACTATAAAACTTTACAAAGTGCTGAATCTAACTGGTTAGATTTTAGTCAAATAAATCGACAGTACGTTTAGTCGACTAAAATCGTATGCAATTAAGTAAACTTAAACGTCAATGAATTCAGAGGACTAATTTATGACTAAAACAAAATAATAAAATGATGTCAAAATAAACACAGCAGGACACATTTTTACTTATGGAAAAAACAACCATCATCACAGATTTATTAAAAACAAAATCACAGATTTATTGTTCTGCTGCTTGGGTCCATAACCTAAAATGCACTGCAATAATGCTTTTCTTAATTACATTTTTGTCTTGTTTTTAGTCCAAATATCAAAAAATTCTTAAATCAAGAAGCCTTTTCTAGGCAAGCAAAACATATCGTTTGTTTTAAGAAATAATAGGTCAAAATTAAGTGAGTTTTTCCTTAAAACAAGCAAAATAATCTGCCAATGGGGTCAGCAAAATAATATTATCAAAAGGAAAAAAACTGATTATTTTGCTTACCCCATTGGCAGATTATTTAGGTTGTTTTAAGGAAAAACTCACTTAATTTTGGCATATTTTTTCTTAAAACAAGACAATATTTTTTGTTTGTCTTAAATAATGCTTCTTCATTTAAGAATTGTTAGATATTTGGACTAGAAGCAAGACAAAAAACCTAAGAAAGAAAAGCATTTTTTGCGGTGTGTAATTCATTAGTAAGATGGCCAAGCTGACTTTCAGCATTATTTTCAGCTTCACTGTTACATGATCCTTAAGGAATCTTTCTACTATGCCAACTCGGTGTTGGAAAAACATTTCGTATTATCATCAAAACAGTTCTGCTGCTTAATCATTTTGTGGAAACCATGAGCCATTTTGTTTATGATTAGCAAGTTCAAAAGAACAGCATTTGTGTGAAATACAATGTCTATCCTATCACTTTGGATTCATTTAAAGGTATAGTTCACCTTAAAGTGAAAATTCTGCAATTATTTACTCACCTTTCACTTATTCAAAACCTATTTCAGCTTCTTTCTTCTGTCGAACACAAAATAAGATATTTTGAAAAATGCTGATAGCCAGCACCCATTGACTTTCCTAGCATTTTTTTCTACTAAGGAAGTCAATGGGTCCAAGCAATCTAAATATTAAACAAGCATTTTTCTAAATAATTTATAATTTTTTTCAACAGAATAAAGAATATTGGCCACACGTTACAATGAGGTTTCATTAGTTCATGTATTTACTAACATGAACTATGAACAAGACTTGTAAAGTATTTTTTTAATCATAGTTCGACATTTACTAATGCATTATTAACATTATGCCTGTTAACATTAGTTAATGCACTCAGAGTTAACATGAACTAACAAAGAACAACTGTATTATCATAAACCAACGCTCACTAAACTGAATAAATACTGTAATAAATGTATTGTCCATTGTTTGTTTATGTTAGTAAATTCATTAAATAATACAACCTTATTGTAAAGTAATACCAAAATATTTAATCTATTTATTCAAACCACATGAGAAAGAATAAATGATGCGGTCATTTAATATTTTTTGTGTGAACTATCCCTTTAATGCATTACTTGCTGAATCCTAGTGACCCCGGTCTTATACAGTGCATCTGGAAAGTGTTCCTAGCGCTTCACTTTTTAGCCTTATTCCAAAATGGATTACATTAAATTATTTCCTCAATTCTACACATAATACCCCATAATGATATTGTGAAAAAAAAAATTGTTGCAAATTTATTAAAAATAAAAAAGCTGATAAATCACATGTACAAGTATTTACAGCCTTTGCTCAATACTTTGTTGATGCACTTTTGGCAGCAATTACAGCCTCAAGTCTTTTTGAATATGATGCCATAAGCTTGGCACACCTGTCTTTGGGAATTTTTGCCTATTCCTCTTTGCAGTACCTCTCAAGCTCTATCAGGTTGGATGGGAACCGATGGTGTACAGCCATTTACAGATCTCTCCAGAGATGTTCAATAGGATTTAGGTCTGGGCTCTGGCTGGGCCACTCAAGGTCATTCACTAAATTGTTGTGAAGCCACTCCATTGATATTTTGGCAGTGTGCTTTCGGTCATTGTCTTGCTAGAAGATGGACCGTCACCCCAGTCTGAGGTCAAGAGCACTCTGAAGCAGGTTTTCATTCAGGATGTCTCTGTACATTGCTGCATTCATCTTTCCCTCTATCCTGACTAGTCTTCCAGTTCCTGCTGCTGAAAAACATCCCCACAGCATGATGCTGACACCACCATGCTTCACTGTAGAGATGGTATTAGCCTGGTGATGAGCGGTGCCTGGTTTTCTCCAAACATAACGCCTGGCATTCACTCCAAAGAGTTCAATTTTAGTCTCATCAGACCAGAGAATTTTGTTTCTTATGGTCTGAGAGTCCTTCAGATGCCTTTTGGCAAATTTGAGGTGTGGAGTGGATTCTGTCTGGCCGCTCTACCATACAGGCATGATTGGTGGATTGCTGCACAGATGGTTGTCCTTCTGTAAGGTTCTCCTCTCTACAGAAGAACGTTGGAGCTCAGACAGAGTGACCATCGGGTTATTGATCACCTCCCTGACTAAGGCCCTTCTCCCCCAATCACTCAGCTTGGATGGCCGGCCAGCTCTAGAAAGAGTCCTGGTGGTTCCAAACATCTTCCACTTATGGATGATGGAGGCCACTGTGCTCGTGGAACTTTCAGAGCAGCAAAAATTTTTCTGTAACCTTCCCCAGCCTTGTGCCTCGAGACGATCCTGTCTCGGAGGTCTACAGACAATTCCTTTGTCTTCATGCTTGGTTTGTGCTTTGACATGCACTGTCAACCCTGGGACCTTTTATAGACATATATGCCTTATATATATATATATATATATATATATATATATATATATATATATATATGTATGCCTTTTCAAATCATGTCCAATCAACTGAATTTAGCACAGGTTAACTCCAGTTAAGCTGCTGAAACATCTCAAGAATGATCAGTGGAAACAGAATGTACCTGAGCTCAATTTAGAGCTTCACGTCAAAGGCTGTGAATACTTCTGTACATGTGAACTTTTTTCACATTGTCATTATGGGGTGTTTTTGTAGAATTTTGAGGAAATAATTAATTTAATCCATTTTGGAATAAGGCTGTAACATAAAAAATGTGGAAAAGTGAATCGCTATGAACACTTTCTGGATGTACTGTATATACAATTATGAGAAAGAGAGACAAATCCCGACCGCAGCACAGATAGCGATCCTGCAGACTCCACTCACTCACCTTCTCTCTGCTGCTGAGGGATGATGGGAGGTGGCTGGGGAAAGGCCTGGCTGATCTGTCCATATGCAGCGGGGAAGGCTGCTGAGACACACACACACAAACTTCACACCTCGTATTCCAGCACACATAGACACAGCGGCATGCACTTTTCATTAACTCGCAAGCAGGAAAAAAAATCACAAGCAGCCTCCTTTTGAGTGACAGACCTGCATATTGTTGGACTCCGGCGTAGGCCTGCTGTAGAGGGTCTGCAGCAGTGGGACTCTGAGCTGCAGAGAGAGAGAGAGAGAGAGAGAGAGAGAGAGAGAGAGAGAGACAAACCACAGCGTTACATAGACACACTCGGGAGGTCACTGAGTGCATCTTGAGTGTGTTCAGGTAGAGCGGAGCAGCGAAAAATGAGCTTACCTCACTTCCCCTCCCCTTCACCGTTCATTCACCCCCCCAAAACAATTAAACCGGGGCCCTGCCAAGCTTCCCGAGAGTTGGAGAGACAGCCAGGGAGAGCGTGCGGAGAACAATATAGATCTACTGCTCTACACGGCACATCAATCAGCTGAGAGCTTTCACAGTATTAAAGGCAATTCAGGCCCGGCCTGTTCTAAACACCCATACACATACTATACAGCCTGGTAACTTAATGCTGCTCAAACTCAAACGCGGTAAATACTGCAGCATTCACAATCCAGATTATGAGTTCTCAGGGCTTTTTGAGTAGCATAATACTAAAATTAAGGCAATAATGAGCTTCTTGTCAGCATTTACTCACACTCATGTTGTTCCAGATGTGTACAAACACAACAAAAAAATAAGACGGCTTAAATTTTCAGTGGTTTACACTGGAATATTTGATTCTGATTGGTCAGTTTTTGTGATTGATGTAAATGTATATACCAAAAAACACTGTAAGACTCCTACTATACCTAGTTTTGACTATCTTTACCTCCTGCACTGTAAAAAATGCTGTGTTTAGTAAAAGTATTAGGTTTTTTCAAATTTAAGTGGATTGGACATAATCGAGTTGTTCAACTCATTTTAAATAAGTAGATTGAACAAGCAGCAAAAGTCTTTTTTTTGGAGTGTGAATCACACATCATGAAATAATTATGTCTTAAAGTTTAATGTTTTTGTGCTTTTACACTACCTGACAAAAGTCTTGTCATCGATCCCAGTTGTAAGAGCAACAAACAATAACTTGACTTCTTGTTGATCATTCGGAAAAGGGCCAGAAGGTAGATTTTTCCCATGAATTATCTGTTGAACTGCATCCCAATCAACACATACTGCAGAAGACCTATTGGAGCGTGCATGAACCCAAGATTCTCATAGATATCAGTAAAGTTTGGTAAAGGAAAAATCATGGTTTGGGGTTACATTCAGTATGGGGGCACGCGAGAGATCTGCAGAGTGGATAGCAATATTACCAGCCTAAGGTATCAAGACATCTGTGCTGCCATTACATTACAAACTGCAGGAGAGGGCAAATTCTTCAGCAGGATAGCGCTCCTTCTCATACGTCAGCCTCCACATCAAAGCTCCTGAAAACAATGAAGGTCAAGGTTTTCCAGGATTGGCCAGCCCAATCACCAGACATGAACATCATTGAGCATGTCTGGGGTAAGATGAAGGAGGTGGGATTGAAGATAAATCCAAAGAATCTTAAAGAACTCTGGGAGTCTTACAAGAAGGCTTTCTTTGCCATTCCAGATGACTTTAATTATAAGTGATTTGAGTCATTGCAGCTCATGGGACTGCACCATGACTTTATATTCTATACTGTACATTTTTTCTGTTAAGTGACAAGCAAAGTCAGACCTTACTGTCTTAACTATAAATCAAGTCATGATCATTTTTTATTTTGGTATAATAAGCGTAATCTAGAGGCCTTTGCCTTTCATATAAGCCACTTCTGATACCAAATGATCAACTAGAAGTCAAGTTATCATTTGTTGTTCATAAAACTTGGATAGATGACAAGACTTTTGTCAGGTAGTGTGTAATTTGTCATTTCAATTCTAAACAAATTTATTTTGTGTGTCACTAAATTCTGGTCAACTATTTTTCGTTATAAATAGGCACAACAGCAATCTTTAAAATGCTGATAGAAATAGCATTTAACTTGCTCCAGGTGATGTCACTTCATCTGGTGGAAATACTTAGACAGGCATTGAGGCATTATTCACTCATTAATTTGTACAAAAAGATACACCAACTGTACATTAAGTATGTCAACTCTGTTATTGTGATATTTCAGCAATTTTCTCATTCGCACTTTAAAAACAGTAATGTTAAAATACATAAAATTGGGTTTTAGACATGCCATGTGATATCTGGTTTGAGGTTTGCATCTTGAGCGGATAATGGTAACTCTGTTAGGGTTTAAAAAGATTATCAAAAGGTTAAAACAATCAGTTACAGAATTAATTATTTATGTATTTTAATAGGTGGCACAGTTGCTCAGTGGTTAGCACTGTTGCCTTACAGCAAGAAGGTCGCTGGTTCAAGTCCTGGCTGGGCCAGTTGACATTTCTGTGTGGAGTTTGCATGTTGCCCCGTGTTGGTGTGGGTTTCCTCCACAGTCCAAAGACATGTAGGTGAATTGTACTAAATTGGCCGTAGTGTTTTCCCAGTGATGGGTTGCAGCTGGAAGGGCATCGCCTGCATAAAACATATGCTGGATAAGTTGGCGGTTCATTCCGCTGTGGCGACCCCAGATTAATAAAGGGACTAAGCCGAAAAGAAAATGAATGAAAGGCTGTAGTGTATGAGCTTGTGTGTGTGAATGTGAGAGTGTATGGGTGTTTCCCAGTACTGGGTTGCGGCTGAAAGAGCATCCACTGTGCAAAACATATGTCGGAATAGTTGGAAGTTCATTCCACTGTGGTGACCACTGATAAATAAGGGACTAAGCTTAAGGAAATTGAATGAATGTATTTTACTCTGCTTTCTCTCAACATGTTATAGTTGCTTTCTCACAACATATTCTGATCACAAAAAGAGGACACTAAATACAGTTGTTTATTATAGGACATGTTTTGAGAAAGCAAACTAAAAAAGTTATCCCATACCAAATATCACATCCAGATTATTTTAACATTTGCATATTCTGCTTGCTTGCACTGCCGTGAGTATTCCCTTAAAGAAATGTAGATCATGACAAAATAAGATTGAATAATCTTAACAAAACAAATCTTAACAAAACTATTAACAAAAAATGGTAATGCATCTTGGTTGACGAATTGTCATGAGAATGACTCAATATGCAGGTTAAAAAAAAAATAGAAAACCATTAGAATGTCTGTATATACAGTACCGGTCAAAAGTTTGGGGTCAGTTTTTTTTTCCCCGATTTTTATTTGTATTTTTCCGAAAAAAAGTATTTTGTTCAAGGCGGCATTTATTAAATGTAAAAAAATAATAATAATTGTTAAATTGTTAAATATTTATTAAAATTTTAATAACTGCTTTCTTATTGTATGTAGTTTCAAATGAAATTATTACTCCAGTCATTACTTCTTTTATTACTATTACAATTAATAATAATAATAATAATAATAATAATAATTAAAAAAATAATAATAATAATAATAATAATAATTAAAATAATAATAATAATAATAATAATAATAATAATAATAATAATAATAATAATAATTAATATTTTTGTGATTTCTGAAGGATCATGTGACTCTGAAAACTGGAGTAATGAAGCTAAAAATTCATCTTCAAAATCAATGGAATAAATTATTAAATTAAATTGCAAACTACTTTTGATCAGTTATTTTATACTGCAATAACATTTCACAATTTTACAATTTGTACTGTAGTTTTGACAAAATAAACTCAGCCTTGGTGAGCAGGAGAAGCTTTTTAAAAAACATTTAAAACTCCTACAGACCCCAAACTTTTGACCTGTAGTGTATATACAGTTGAAGTCAGAATTATAAGGCTCCTTGAATTATTAGCCCCCTGTTCATTTTGTGCCCCAATTTCTGTTTAACGTAGAGATTTTTTTCAACACATTTCTAAACATAATAGTTTCAATAACTCATTTTCTAATAACTGATTTATTTTATCTTTGCCATGATGACAGTAAATAATATTTGACTAGATATTTTTCAAGACACTTCTATACAGCTTAAAGTGACATTTAAAGGCTTAACTAGGTTAATTAGGTTAACTAGGCAGGTTAGGGGAATTAGGCAAGTTATTGTATAACGATGGTTTGTTCTGTAGACTAAAAAATAGCTTTAAGGGGCTAATAATATTGACCTTAAAATGGCTTTAAAAAAAAATTAAAAATTTTATTCTAGCCGAAATAAAACAAATAAGACTTTCTCCAGAGGAAAAAATATTATCAGACATACTGTAAAACATTTAGGAAATATTTTAAAATATATAAAAAAATAAAAGGGGGGCTAATAATTCTGACTTCAACTGTGTGTATATATATATATATATATATATATATATATATATATATATATATATATATATATATATGTGTGTATTTTTTTTTTCTTTTTTTTTTGCAGTTTGCAGTTAGTTAACAATGATTAGAATTTAAAATTTGTTTGGGGAACTATTCTTTTTTAATTCTATGATGGTTTTTATGTAGCCTTATGCTTACAAAAAACTAGTCTGGAGACCAAAAATGTGAAGGACTTAAAAGCATAGCTGCCAAACACTGTACAAAGCATGCACATAAAACTATAGCCACACTACAACAACAGCAACACTCTACAAAGCTGACGACACCAAACAAACATGAAGAGACTACTCACATCAACCACTCCTTCTGTCTACCGCATTACACACACACAGACACACACCAAACACACACGACACTAACGTTTGAGGGTTTCTATACCTTCTGAGAGAGACGACAGGAAGCAGCTTCCCTGAACCCCAAAACAACTTCTCTGTGCGACGCCCAGGCCGCCCTTCTCCGAGTCTTCCCTAAACACCACTTCCTGCAAAACTGGGATACAGCCGGGAGACAGGCGTTTGCTTTCCTCTGTGGCACTGGACATGAAAACCACTCCACAACACACACACAGTCTCTAAAAGCCCACCGCAGAGCACTTCTCCAAAAGCAGCTTCCACAAAGATTTTCAATAACTTTTGTGTATAATAAAAGGCTGCCGACTCATCGACACACACAGTGCATAAGATAAACTGCTTTATGTACAAACATAAAATGTGATTATACTGCAAGAACTAGTGCAATTCACTGACATTGATTGTCAGAATAGGATGACGATTTAAAATGTTCCAGTTATCCACCTTTTCCCACACGTCTTCTGCATTTTAAATGAATACAATTTAATTGCACTTTAATTTTTAGGGAACATCTATTTATATACACTCACTGACAAAAGTCTTGTCGCCTAAGTTTCAGGAACAACAAATATTAACTTGACTTTTAGTTGATCATTTGGTATCAAAAGTGGCTTATATGAAAGGCAAAGACCTCAAGATTACACCTGACTCAAATAACTCATTAATAAAGTCATCTGGAATGGCAAAGAAAGCGTTCTTGCAGGACTCGTAGTGTTCATCAAGATTCTTTGGATCGATCTTCAATGCCTGCTCCATCTTATCCCAGACTTGCTCAATAATGTTCATGTCTGGTGACTGTGCTGGCCAATCCTGGAGCACCTTGACCTTCATTGCTTTTAGGAATTTTGATGTGGAGGCTGAAGTATGAGGGAGCGCTATCCTGCTGAAGAATTTGCCCTCTCCTGTGGTTTGTAATCCACTCTGCAGATCTCTCGCATGCCCCCATACTGAATGTAACCCAAACCATGATTTTTCCTTCACCAAACTTGACTGATTTCTGTGGGAATATTGGGTCCATACAGGTTCCAATAGGTCTTCTGCAGTATTTGATGTTTGGGATGCAGTTCAACAGATGATTCATCTGAAATATTCTGCCACTTTTTCAAATGATCAACTAGAAGTCAAATTATTATTTGTTGCTCTTACAACTGGGATTGATGAAAAGACTTTTGTCAGGTAGGGAATAGACTGACTAGCAGGAGAAAGTGTAAATTAATAACTAATCATTGCTATACTATACTATAACAGATGTGACTTCAGACGTTTCTTGGCTAGAGACTGATGGAAAAGAAAAATGGTCCTAGAACTGAGCCCTGAGGCACCCCAGTAGCAAGATTTTGCTACTCTTGACACTTTTACCTCTCCAAGACATCCTAAATGACCTACCTGAGAGGTAAGAGAAGAATTGTTCTAAGGTTTGTCAAGAGAAATTGGTGTATATTTTGAATAATATATATTTGTGTCACAAATAATCTATATATATATTGTGTAAAACCAAATGAATGGTATGTTTAGGTATTTTTTATGCTTCATGAAAATAACATTATACTTGGAAATTACCATGAAATTAGTTTCACAAGTATGTCTGTGTTTTTTTTTTTTTTTGTTATGTGTTTTGTTGCTCAGATTATTTTCTCTTTATATTCCCTGCAGTACAATAATATTCAATATATGTCCTTAATATTGTTGCAAGAAAACTAGTCTTGAGTTTTTTGTGGTTATTCATGATCTGCTGACAGTAATTTGTTCATTCTAATAAGTTGCCTTTTAATATACAATTTAATTCACAGATTGTTTGCAGTTAAAAAGAGGTTACTCCATATTTTTTGCATGGGTTGTAGGAAAAAGGTGGATATTAGTCATATAATACTGTTGTGAAGTGTAGCTATTAGACAGCAGGTCTTGATTGGAGGGTGTAGTACCTGGGTATGGGTGGATGCCGTTGGTAAACATGGCCTCCGCCGGGGCCTGGCCGTTGGCTTGAGGAGGAGGCAGGCCTGTGAAACCGTTAACACTAATAGGAGATGGAATGCTGGTCACTGTGGGTGCTGTGATGCCAGGGGGTGTGCTTCCGCCTGGGGGCGGAGCCAGAGAGAGAATATTTAGAATATTCATAGATTATTCATTAGGGTTTTGATGGACATAGAGGGTTTATTTCCCTTATGCAGAGTTCAGATTGCATGATTTTAGCACTGATTTTGACCCGCCGGCAGGTTTTGAGAAATCATCAACAAATGCCCAAAATCACAGGCAAATAGGTGCTCGTTCCCGTGAGTAACAATCACACAGTGTGAACTAGCAAGAAATTCTCTCGATCTGAGAGAATCGCTGATGAGTCGCTGACACCCGTGAGATATTTTCAAATCATGCTGTGTGAAATGTGTTCTGATTGGTGATTACCTACAGCCAATGAGAGAACAGCATCCACTAGTATGAGTATCTGCAGGCCAGCGGGACGTTGTGAGACGTAGTTTGTGGACTGAGTCAAAGTTGTCAACAATTCTCCTATTGTAAAATCATGCAGTGTGAACCCCCCTGTCATCTATCAATCCTACAGTGTAAACACAGCCCGACTGAATGCTGCCCCAGATAGTCATGCAGTGTGAAAACATTTGTGACTCCACTACTTTGAAAATCGTGCAGTCTGAACTCGGCATTAGTCTGGTAAAAGTGGTGCATAAAAAAAAAATCAATTTTGAATCATTTTATTACAATTTTTGTGAATGAAAAAAGTTAACATAAACATAACATTAACATAACATTAACATAAAAACATACAATTTAACTGGCTTAAATACCAATTTCCTTTTCACATGACGCAAGTTATTTATTTTCTAAATTATTGTTAACATTCAATTTTTTTTTATACTTTTAATTACTTAAGAACTTAATCTTGTTAAATTAATTTCTGAATGTAAAGTAATAAATCTAAAAAGTTATAGCTTTTAACGTTTTTACCATTATTTATTTGATAATTATTATATTATATTAATTGTATAAGATATTAATAATTATTATATTATTTATACGATAACTGCTTTTGTAATGATTTATTAATAAAACATATTTTTCACATTTTTATTAGTTATTGCACTGCAGCCTGTTAAAAATTCAAGACTGCATCTAACTCATTATATCAATATAAAGTAATCATATATAAATATATATATACACACACACAAACACACACACACACACTCACCTATATAAGCATTTGATATAGTACATCAATTTCAAATTTAATCCACAGAGCATGCCTGTATAAACCACGTGTCTCTCTTGCCAAAAATAAAATAAGCACTTATGCTACAACTTAAAGCAAAACATTATAGCCATGAATAATTTAAGACTTTGAAGCAGAACCTCATCCAGTCTGGAAATGTGTGTGTGTACTTGTATACTTGATTATGTGGTTTGTATAATGATGTGGGTATATGACCTAGGTGTTACTTTGTTAAGGTGGTTTACGAGGACATGGGCTGTGTCCTCATAATTCATAATTCAAAATTTCTAATCAGCCAATCACATGGCAGACACTGCATTTAGGGATGTAGACATAGTCAAGAAGATCTGCTGCAGTTCAAACAGCATCAGAATGGGAAAGAAAGGTGACTTAACTGACTTTGAACATGGCATGGTTGTTGGTGTCAGACGGGTTGATCTGATTATTTCAGAAACTGCTGATCTACTGGGATTTTCACGCACAACCATCTCTAGGATTTACAGAGAATGGTCCGAAAAAGTTATAATATCCAGTGAGCAGCAGTTCTGTGGGCGCAAATACCTGTTGATGCCAGAGGTCAGAGAAGAATGGCCATACTGGTTCGAGTTGATAGAAAGGCAACAGTAACTCAAATAACCACTCGTTATAACCGAGGTCTGCAGAAGCAACACGTCGAAGCAACTGCGTGATGCTATCATGTCAATATAGACCAAAATCTCTGAAGAATATTTCTAGTGCCTTGTTGAATCTATGCCACGAAGGATTAAGGCAGTTCTGAAGGCAAAAGTGGCTCCAATTTGGTACTAGTAAAGTGTACCTAAAATAGTGGCCGGTGAGTGTATGTGTGTGTTTCCTCACCTGATGTTGGGGTCATGGGAGCCCCGGGGAGGCCGTTGATGGTGGCCATGTGTTGCATCTGTGCGGCAGCGAAAGCAGCCATCGGGCTGAGATAACCACCCTGACCCACCGATGCCATCAGCGCTGCCTGTTGCTGAACCTGAAACACACACACACACACACACACACACGCACACGCACATGCACACACACACACACACACAATATATGAGTAAAGAAGGCTGTGGAAAAAAAAAACTCTTTACAAAATCTGCAGTTTGAGTTGTTTTTGCATGAGAGCAGAGGCTTTTTCTTGGTACTAGGGATGCACCAAAATAAAAGTTCTGGGTCAAAACTGAAATCTGGATGCATTTTGCCAAAACTGAAACTGCTTTGTAATAACTGTTTATTATTTAATGAAATAATATCAAGTGATTCTGGAAAACTTTTTAAATAATACAGATGTAAAAGAAAACACAAGCCAATAATATAAACACATTGTATTGATAGTAAACAATTTACTGACAGTGAACAAATGTTACCAGTGTTGCCATGACAGCACAATAACACTATTGCAAGCAGCAGGAACAAGTATACTATATAGAAATATCCTGTTGGTGAGTTATTTGAGTAGATTTTGCTTTTCAGTTTAACAAGTGCAGTTTATACATTGATACGTATACATGCGTGGAATATCCACAGTGTGGAATATTGAGCTGTTTTTTACTTTTAGCCCTAGCATAGCCTTTTTTCGGCTCATATTTTTGATAATTTTTGAAAAACCAAAATTGTGAATTGAGTGATAATTCCCTATTTAAAATCATTTCAAATAATTAGTGGTGATGTCAGATTTCGATTTTAGAGACTTTCTGACTCAGTGGACACAACTAACTTCTGCAGTAAAGCATTTAACAGTTTGTGCAAATACACTTTTTTGAAAATGTATGCCTCATCATGTTAGCTTTCTGTGCCGTCTTTGCTGTGTAAAGACGCTTTTACAGTTGAATGGAATTTTCTTTTAGACCCCCCCTTTTTTTATTTAACAACCATTAACTGCTAATCACAGCTCTGTTTTTTACTTATACAGAATGAATTTGGTCTCATATTTAAAGCCGTTTAAATATGAGACGATGACAATTTCCTGTTCGCCCAGCTGTTTTAAGAAACTAGTATTAACAGTAATAAACTTCAAAAATATTTTGCTCATGAGTTCATAAGGGTGCCAATAATTGTGAGCATGTATATATTTAACATTTTTTGGACAAATCTGTGCTGTGCTTTTAGTATGTAGTTGAAGTCAGAATGCTTAGCCGACCTTAATTATTCACCCCTCTGTATTTTCCCCCCACATGTTTAACAGTGAGATTTTTTCAACACATTTCTAAAGATAATATTTTTTAAAATTGGTATTTAACAAGACAATACATAGTAGTATATGATAAGAAAAATGACAGACAGTCTTAGTTTTCTTATTTTCCCACTATCCCCTCAAAATAAAATAAATTAAATGTATGAATTAAAAACAAACTAACCCTCTGAGAGAAAAATAAATAAAAATGAGAAAAAAATTAGCAAGTTTACTAATAAAAGAGTAAAAAAAAGATCAAAAGATCAAACAATCGTTTTAATAACTCAACTCTAATAACTGATTTCTTTTATCTTTGCCATGATGACAGTAATTAATATTTGACTTGATATTTTTCAACATAGTAGTATTCAGCTTAAAGTGAAATATAAAAGCTAAACTAGGTTATTTAGGCAGGTTAGGGTAATCAGGCAAATCATTGTATATTGATGTTTGTTCTGTAGACTATTGAAAAAAAAATAGCTTAAGAGAGCTAATAATACTGATCATAATATGGTTTTAAAAACATTAAAAACTGCTTTTATTCTAGCCAAAATAAAGCAAATAAGACTTTCTCCAGAAGAAAAATATTATAGGGAATACTGTGAAACATTCATTGCTCTGTTAAACATCATTTGGGAAATATATACATAAAAATAATAATCATAGGAGGGCTAATCATTTTGACTTCAACTGTATATATTTTTTTTATATTTTGAGCAAAAATCAAACACCACCACCATTATTGTAGCCTTCTTTGCTCATATTGTCCAAGGGTGGCAGCTTTAGTGGAGGACACTGTAATAATCATATCATGCACATTGTATAACAGACAGATTTTGTGGCTGCAGTTATGTTGGGAATGGTGTGTAATCTCAGCGAAACAGTAGAAGCTCTTGCCTGTGCATAGGCACCGTACGCTCCAAACTGCAGGGCCATGGGATTGAAGATGCCCATCTGACCGGCCATCTGCTGCATGCGTCGAATGGTCCGTTCCTTATCTGTGTCTGCAAACTTCACCACCAGGCTGGAGGAAGCGCCCTGAAACACACACACACACATACAGAATGAGGATAGTTTGTGCTTTAAATGTGCTAATGATACAGAAGTGTGTGATCAGATGTTCTGGCACTCACAGGCATGGTTTGGCTGCCGTGTAAAGCACTAATAGCGGCCTGAGCTTCTGCATGAGTGGAGTACTTCACAAACGCACAACCTGAAAACATGGAAAAACACACACGTCTGAGTCTCTTTTCTGGAGGCTTTCAAGCTTTTATCAGATCTTGGAAAAAAGGAAGAAAAAAAGACTTGAAAAAACATCAAATTTGTCAGATGCAGTGTTATTTCAGTATCGTTTAAAGAGACTTTTGTAGTTGTTAATATATTAATGAATATATTGCTAAGTTTTTAATAGTTTTAGTAAAATGTATTTCAGACATTATTAATCCTTTCTGGTAACACTTTATTACAAGGGTCCAAAATAATGCATTAGTTAAGCATTAATTCATGGTTAATTTGTTCACAATTAAGCATTAGTTAAAAACAAAAGCATTATTTATTCACTATTTTACTACACTATTTAGAACACTGTACTAATGACACTTTAACCTTAAATATTAGCTTGTTTAAGTCAAATAAACTTGAATATTCCCCAATAAGTGCTATAATTAATGTGGATACAAGTTTCATTTTAGTATAAGGGGGTCAAATTCCCTTTATTAGCAATGAATTTATGACATTTTAGCCTTAATTAGCTATTAGCTAGTTCTAATCAATAAACCTGAATATCACCCATTATAAACATGGACAAAACTTTATTAGGACATGTGGTTTAACTGCAGCTAGCTCTCTGCAACTCTCATATGGTCGCCCACTGAAGCTAAGCAGGGCTGCGCCTGGTCAGTACCAGGATGGGAGACCACATGGAAAAGCTAGGTTGCTGCCGGAAGTGGTGTTAGTGAGACCAGCAGGGGTGCGCGACCTGCGGTCTGTGTGGGTCCTAATGCCCCAGTATAGTGAAGGGGACTCTATACTGCTCAGTGAGCGCCGTCTTTCAGATGAGACGTTAAACCAAGGTCCTGACTCTCTGCGGTCATTAAAAATCCCAGGATGTCCTTCAAAAAAAGAGTAGGGGTTTAAACCTTAAATTTGCCCACTGGCCATCATGGCCTCCTAACCAAGCCCATATCTTAATTGGCTTTATCACTCTGTCTCCTCTCCACCAATCAGCTGGTGTGTGCTCTGGCACAATATGGCTGCCATCGCATCATCCAGGTGGATGCAGCACACTGGTGTAAAGCGCTTTGAGTGTCCAGGAAATCGCTATTGAAACGTAAGAAATTATTATTATTAACTGTGTTTAATCCACTATTGTAGCCATATAATTGAAAACACAGCAGTAATTAAACAATGAATTATTTGTCAGTTAACTTACACAAGCAATAAAAGAAATATTATATGGCTTATCAAATTAACAGATTAACTAATGCATAATTCAGATCCCTTAAAATATTTAGTTAACCATTAAACACTAGTGCTTTTGTTTTTAACCAATGCTTAATTGTGAACAAATTAACCATTAATTATTGCTTAACTAATGCATTATTTTGGACCCTTAAAATAAAGAGTTACCTCATGTCTAATTATAAAACCATTAAATATAATTAGAAACAGTATTTTAGCTCTTTAGATATTGACCTTGTACTGACCACAGCCCTGCTTAGCTATTATATACATATTTTTACATTAAAATAAACTTGAAAATCATTTCTTTGGGCGCCTTCTCTATTAAACAAGTTACATTTGATAAAAACCATATATAAAACCAAACAGAGTGTTGTTGTTTTAGTTATAGTTAATGATAATAACTAAGTTTTTTTAATATAATTACTATTATTTAATAGTGTGTTCAAATTATATAATAAAAACCTGAAATACTCATTTATATTCATAATAAAATAACTGAAAAGCATAATGTTTTACATAATATAATATAAATTAATTCTAGAATACCATTTTAGATTATTTATTTAATTTATGTAAGTGCATTTCCTTGGTTGTTTATAGCAGATATAAGATATAGAAATAATAAGTAATTAATAAGTTACTAAATAAAATTTAGTAACACACACCATTTATATTTGTAATGAATAACCACAAAATAGGTTAATATTAAGTATATTAATTTATGTAGGAAAGCACTATTAAGGCACTTTTAAAAGAACTTATATCATAATAAAACGCAACATAAGACAAAATCTTCATCAATGTTACAGTAATCTTCACTGAGTGTATAAAGTGAGAGTGAATGTAGTAAAACCTTTGCTGTTTCCGTCAGGTCCTCTGAGGATGGTGCACTCCTCAATACTGCCGAAAGACTCGAAGAGACGCCGCACGTCATCCTCACACTGCTGCTTATTCAGCATACCCACAAACAGTTTTCTGTCTTCTGAAACAAACACAGACACATCCTCACATACTACACAAAACAGCATTTAACATCAACAGACTTTCAGCATAACTTCAAAGGGGCCGTTCACACAGAATGCGTTTTTCCTTTCCAACCCGCTACTTTTCGATTGTTTTTTAATGTAGATGCACTTGATGGACGAGTGTGACTGTTCGGCTCGCATCTCGCATCTTTTGAAGCCCCATGCACATGAGCACTACTTTTTTAGATGCCCTGTCAAGTTAAAAGATATTCAACTTTCACACGCAGGGCTGCTCATCACTGTTAGTTCCACAGCAGTGGACCAATCAGAATAACAACTGTTGATGCACAAGATATTTGTTTTTCAGATGTTTGCTGAATCGTGGGTTTTTGACGTGAATGGTTTTTTGCTGCTGGAGATATTGTAGCCTCAAAAAAACTCAATAAAATTGTCATAAATAAAGTGGGGAAAAAAACAAACACTGTACGAACGCTATGACAGAATTTTTTTGCGGTTTTAAAACCATTACTTTTTCAAACCACAGTAAATCTTGAAACTGGTTATCGTTCCATTGCTAGTCCAGATACCCTTGTGCTTTATGCTTTTTTATTCCCCAAACCATTAGACGAATAGAAGCATTTGTTGTGAATGAGCCCCAAGTCTCCAGCAGTCACTACAGGCTCCTGTTGTTACAAATGGTTTGTTAAAACTAATAAAAAGGGACATTTATTGTCTATCTACACTCTAAGAAATGCTGGGTTCTTTAAAACTAAATTAGGTAAAATATTGACCCAAACATTGGGTTAAACATGGTCCTATAAATTTAGTTTAAAAAAATGCACGGAAGCACACACATCAATCTTAACGGGTGCTCGGCTAAACAACAAAAATTACAAAGAAATTCATAAAGGCTGCAACACCAAAGCTCCAAACATATACATTTATTAGCTTAAGAAAGTGCAAGCAAGAAGGTCACTGGTTCGAGTCCTGACTGAGTCAGTTGGCATTTCTGTGCAGAGTTTGTGTGTTCTACCCATGTTGACGTGGGTTTCCTCCGGGTGCTCCGGTTTCCCCCACAGTCCAAAGATGTGCTGTAGGTGAATTGGGTAAGCTTAATTGTCTGTAGTGTACTGTATGTCCTGGTCCTCCAGGTTGGGGGTTGAGCTATGGGCTAACAACCCACCTCATAGAAACTAGATGTTACGAAACACCAATATGGTGCGGCTAAATATCAGCTTCAATATAACTGGCCCTGGGACTAAATAAGTAAATAACTTAAAAAAGCTCTCAAAAAGTGTGACGTTTCGAGCATCTGATGAAGAGCCGGTGTGCTTGAAACATCACACGCTTTGTGAGAGCTTTTATAAGTTAATAAATGTATATTTTTGGAGCTTTGGTGGAGCCTTCTTTATGAATTTTTTTAATAAATTTAAGAAAAAAAAAATACTTGGCAGTTGGTTTAGTCCATATGACATGCAGAATTGGGTTGAAATAACCCAGCATTTTTTAGAGTGTATAACAAGCCGAATTGACCAATACAATGTTTTTATTTTCACACCACTTCTGTTTTAACACCGAAACTACCAGAATTCTTTAACTAATATTCTTAAATGAGTTTAATAATTTAGTCGTTTGCCTGTTTTATGAATGGTCATAGTGGTCAAAATAAGACAGTACCGAATCACATTTTTGTCCTGTCAAATTTGCATTCAAAGCTATTGAGATTTTAGAATTAAGCGTTGAATGTCTGTCGTCATTTTTAATGAAGCCATTACTCTAAAAGTATAACCTTTTTTCGATAATATAATATCTAAAGTTGTGTATGAGTCACTAGATTGCCATCGAAAGTGCGCATCTTACCCAGTCCAGTCAAAACGTCACAGTTAAAAGTTTGAGAGACATGTCTGAAGTAAAGTGAAGTTTTTGCCAATCAGGAAGTTTTCTTTTAGCAGAAAATTGCGAGGCAACAAAAGCTTTGATATTCTAAGGCACAGAAAAAAAATTAACGAATACTAAAATGTGTGCAGTCAATCTGACTATTGTGATTATAAAAATACTCTTGTGTTTTGTTATTTTAATAAAATAACAATGTTAGAATGAAATGTGCGTGAATAAAATAAATAAAGTCAGACTATTTTAGTTGATGAGTCTAATTATTTATCACATGACTGCAGACATTTCTTTGTGAAGTATTTTTTAAGCCATATATCAAAACTACAGTCATGTTCAGGGTCAAGTTTGACCTTTTAGCGGATCTAAGATGACTCAAATTTCTAATTCTATACAAAATAAACAAGCTACTCTGTGAAAACAAAAATGTGATTAAAAGTGGCCACTTGCAAAGTTCAACAGCCAATGTATTAAAAGTCTGACGATAACTAAAAGCGCTTCAAAGACGTTGGCTCTATCAATCCCACAATGCATGCTTTTTATCCACCCTAATTGACAATTTTCTGTGTGTAAATCCGGCGCGGCGGTATGAAAGCCCGTCGGTGCTACTGTATAATGAAATGAGTTTATGAGCGAGGAATCTGTGGAGAACCTTTCGCCTAGTCGATTCTGCCACCTCAGGAGTCTTTGTTTATTGTTTGTGCTCTTATTTATCAGATTATGTAGACATTATTGAATTACACATCAGCGTGAGGGGAACAAAAGCGCTATTGTTTCAGGGTTTTATTAGGCTGTAATTGCTGTGTCAATGTTACATGTTTTAAACTCAAGACAAGGCACAGAGTAAAAAAACATATTTATAGGGAGCAGAGGGAATTAGACTGGATATGACACACACACACACACACACACACACACACACACACACACACACACACACACACACGCTTATTTAAAAAAAGTTTATTAATAGGTTTATCAATGCATTCCTAAAAAACATGAATATTAAAATTATAATAAGACTAACCCACAAATAGCTCTTAAAATGAAATGTTTTGAAAATATATATATTATGTTTCAGTTTACTATGATCTTCTATGTGAAGCTGCTTTGACACTATCTACATTGTAAAAGCGCTATACAAATAAAGGTGACTTGAACTGAATATATGTTTATTATAAAATATTAACATACTCTCACATAAATAAAAATGTTAAATACTTTTGTATGGTTATCAACTCCTATCGTTTTTAATAAATATGAAGTAGTGAATCAAAAGTGAATAAATCAAACTGTATAATATTATTTCATACTCCATAGTGTTTTTATTTTTCAATATAAGGAATAATGTAAATAATCATTATGTAAATAATACCTGCTCCCAAACCAAATGTTTAGAAATATATATATATATATATATATTACTACTAAGTAATATATATACATATTACTAAGAAGAACTACTTCTTCTTCTTCTTATATAAGGAATAATAATATTAATTTATATTAGAGTGTTGCTATAGTACCACATCTCATAAGCTAAAGTTATTAATAAATATGGTACCTATGGTACTGTGGCAATTATTAATTTAGCCTAATTTAGATATAGTACTATGGCAACACTATCATAAAACACTATGGTTATCAACTCCTATTGTTTTTAATAAATTAATATGAATATAGTGAACTAAAAGTGAATAAATCAAACTGTAAAATATTATTTCATACTTTCGATTGTTTTTATTTTTCAAAATAAGGCATAATGTAAATAATCACAGACATAATATACAGATTTATTAGCCCCCCCTTTGAATTTTGTTTTTCTTTTTAAAATATTTCCCAAACAATGTTTAACAGAGCAAGGACATTTTCACAGTATGTCTGATAATATTTCTTCTTCTAGAGAAAGTCTTATTTGTTTTATTTCGGCTAGAATAAAAGCAGTTTTTAATTTTTTTAAAAAACATTTTAAGGTCAAAGTTATTAGCCCCTTTAAGCTATATTTTTTTCGATTGGCTACAGAACAAACCATCATTATACAATAACTTGCCTAATTACCCTAACCTGCCTAGTTAACCTGTTTAATCTAGTTAAGCCTTTAAATGTCACTTTAAGCTGTATAATAGTGTCTTGAAAAATATCTAGTCAAATATTATTTACTGTCATCATGACAAAGATAAAAGAAATCAGTTATTAGAAATGAGTTATTAAAACTATTGTGTTTAGAAATGTGTTGAACAAAAATCTTCTCTCCGTTGAACAAAAAATGGGGAAAAAATAAACAAGGGGGCTAATAATTCAGGGGGGCTAATAATACAGACTTCAACTGTAACTACTTAAAAAAATCTAAGAATATCAATATTATCATTCATTCATTTTCTTTTCTGCTTAGTCCCTTTATTAATCTGGGGTCGCCACAGCGGAATGAACCACCAACTTATCCAGCATATGTTTTACGTAGCGAATGCCCTTCCAGCTGCAACCCATCTCTGGGAAACATCCACACACAATCATTCACACACATACACTACAGAAAATTTTAGCCTTCCCAATTCACCTGTACCGCATGTCTTTGGACTGTGGGGGAAACCGAAGCACCCAGAGGAAACCCACACAAATGCAGGGAGAACATGCAAACTCCACACAGAAACACCAACTGACATAGCCGAGGCTCGAACCAGCGACCTTCTTGCTGTGAGGCGACAGCATTACCTACTGTGCCACTGCGTTGCCATATCAATATTAATATTATATTAAAAAATGCTAGTGTTGCTATAGTAGCACATCTCATAAATTCAAGTTATTAATAAAGATGATTACTTTAGCCTTGAGATATGGTACTATGGCAACACTATTATACTTTTATATTTGATCAATATTAAGATAATTCTCTTTCACAGCATGTCTATATTTAAGGACATTTGCCATGACTGCATGTCTGTAACTGAAGACTGATAGTTTTCAGATATTTATATATGTACATTTAGAGGTTAATTAACCTGTCACCAATGCAGTCTGAGATAGCTACAATGCAACACAATGTAACTTGAATACATTTTTATTTATTTATTTTGTATTATTTTTATTATTTTATATTATTTTATACCCTCATCTGTAAGGGGTTAAGTTGTTGGGCAAGGGGTTGTCCTGTACAAAATAAAATCGTACACACATAAAAAGTAAAATAACAATAAAGGAGATTTGTCTGCTGATTTAGCCAACCGCTGAGAAGATTAGCAATTTCTGCACTTTTAATATCGTTCTCTGACCTTTTGTACACTGCGACTGTAAATGATTTTATAAAAATGTGCTTTCAGCAACTAAATGTTGTGTTTGATGTTGGGTTTGCATAATGCATGTGTGTATGATGGATATTAATGAGCAGTATTGTGCACGAGTGTGTGTTTGTTCATGTGTTGGTGTTCATATGTGTCTCTGAAAAGCTGTCCTTGTCCAGTCAACATGACTAATCTCTAGTTCGGTCTCACAGAAGGGAATGTTTACAAGTGGGATGAGAATATGCAGGATCACACACACACACGCACACAAACTCACACATGCACGCGCACACAGAGTAATGTCACTGAATATGCTTGTGTTTAGCTGAAAATCAAACAGCATGTAAATTGAGAGGGAGAAAATGTAAAGACAAATCATCAACAACCTGAAGAAGGTTTGAGTCAAAAGGTATCAAAGGCATGAATAAATAATAAATATATAATAAAAGAAAGAAATAATAATATAATTAGATTGTTATAAAATTAGATTTAAGAATTGATTTGAAATATACTGCTCAAAAATAATTAAACACTTGGAGTTACATTGCGTTGTTTAAGTGTTCCCTTTATGTTCTTGAGCAGTTTATATCGGTCTATTGTTAAAAAAATGCATTTTAAAGATTTAATTTTAAATAAGCTTTTTCTTTAGGAATTAAATGAATCATAAAGTTATTTAAAATGTATTAATGTAAAACAAATAATAAAAAAGATGCTTATTTATGCTTTATTAAGGTAAAAGTATAAAAGTAACATAAATAATAATCTCGTATTCATTTAAATTGTACATTTCATGAATTAGTTAAAGTGAAAAGGATTAAAGGTATAAAGGTAAAATACATAAATAATGAAGCTCTAAAAGTAAAATAAACAATATTAATAATTAACAAGTTCCAATAAATTATTAAATTAGTTTACAAAGTACAAAATAAGTTTTAAAATGTCTAATAAATTCATACATTTTGTAAATGTATTTATGAATGGATATATATTTTTTCTAATTTTCTACATTTAAAATGCCTTTTTCAATTAAAAAAAGATGATTTAGGTAAATAAAAGATATGATTCGATAAGAATTGATTGAAAATAATCAGTCCACTTTAAAATATATTTGACATTACTTTTTTGTAATTTAGAAAAAGATTCAGAGAAATGGAACATATTTTCATGGATGTAAAATAAATAAAAAAAATAATAATAAATACACTTCAAAATATATGTTTTACATTTAATTTTTTTGTAATTAAGAAAAAGATTCAAAGAAATGTAAAGCATTTTTATAAATATGTTTTGAACTTAAAAATGACATCACTAGATTGGAACACATTTCTTGCTTACAAGATTTATGTTCCTTTTAAAAATAATGATAAAAATGGCCTTCACTCCCTCATGAGATGTCTAATCGAGGTTAAGACCTGCCTGTCGTCAAATGTTTCAAATTTCAATGAGGAAAAAAACTGAGCTGGCCTGGTTTGGCGATCCTGCCACTCTGGAATTATTAGTTTTGGTGAGCTATCAACTTATCAAAAACCTGCTGTTAGAAACCTAGGGTTTCAGTTCGATAGTGATCGGAAATTTAACAAACAATTAAAGTCAGTTTTTAAATCCAGTTTTTTTCCATTTAAGACTTGTGGCAAAAGTTTTAATATTGGGAAGACTTGACTATTGTAACTCTTTATATGTGGGTATTAGTCAAAATGCCCTGAATAGATTGCAGTTAGTCCAAAATGTGGCTGTGAGACTTCTGACAGGGACTCGCAAGTATGAGCATATATCCCCAGCTCTTTCCTCTCTGGGCTGGCTGCCTGATAGGTCACAGATTGATTTTAAATGATTAACTTTTGTTTTTAAATCCTTAAATGATCTGGCACCACCTTACTTATCAGATCTCCTACATGTATATCATCCTGGTAGGTCACTAAGGTTTTCAGATCAGTTTATTCTTTCTGTACCACGGTCCAGGTGTAAGCGAAGTGGTGAACGGGCTTTTGCTGTTAACTCTGGAACAAGCTTCCACCCCACATTAGACACACTCCAACTCTATCTGTTTTAAAAAGCTTCTGAAACGGCGTCTTTGTTCTCTAGCATTTGAGCCTTTTTAATGTTGACGGGTTTGCCTTATGTTTTAATTGTTATGTATGTGATGTAGGACTTATTTCAATAAGCAGTGATTGTGTTCAGCACTTTGAGCAATGTTGTGTTGTAAACAAATTGCTATATAAACTAACTAACTAACTAACTACAATTCCTTGTTGCTCAGGCAATAAACAAATATTCAAAATGGAATAATTTCAGGGTTTGAGAATATTTCCAGGTTTTTTGTTTAAAACAGACATCTGATCGTTTCATGTCACAGTTTCTCCAGTACCAAACACACACATAATAGTATAGCACACTCCAAAAGCTATTTTGTTTGGAAGAACAAGTCTTTTCTTTAGTTATCTCCAACTGTTTCCTTTCATTCTCTCTGATATCCATCCTGATTTGACTCTGATGACCACCGCCGCATCCCTCTAACTCTCCTTCAAGTCTCTTTCTGTCTTTGCGTCTCTCACTTCATTTCCTTGTCTTTCCCACTTTGACCTTTAGCTCTGTCTCTCCATCCCGTGTTTCGCTTTAAATGACTAGTGAATAGATGTGTGGAGGACGGCGCCTCGCTTTTGCCGGTGGAATCCGAGGGCTTTGCTGGGACATATATTGCATTTTTACAGGGCTAACAGGGGGATAAATTCAGCTGTCCGTCACAATGAAGACAATTGATCTGTCAAGTGTGAGTAAAGGAAGACGCTCTCAATTAGAGGAAGGAACGTATGGCGTGAAATGAAGGAAAGACAGAAGAAAGGAGAGCTGTCCTGTGTGTGTGTGTGTCTCACTCTGTCTGTGGCTCCATCAATCACGCTTATCTGAAAAATCTGACCCAAAAAAAGACCAACTCATTCTTGCCAGACTACTCATACACACACGTGCACAGGCAAAACACACAGAAACTCATTCTCATATCACTCATGAACACACGCACCCACTTACAAATGAATAAATGGTTGAAAGAAACAAACATATATGCTTTTCAGTCCGAGTTTTTGTTAAATAATGAGTGGAACAGACTCAATCTAATCACAGTAGAATACTTTTAAGCTTGATGTCATGTATTGGAAGCTTTAGTGCAAGCCTCTTTCAATTCTTATGTCACTGTGGAAGATTTTAAATGTCCTTTGATGTCATAGAGGAAGCTTTTTAAGTTCCAATGTCACGGTGGAACATTTAGAGGTTCTTATAATGTCATATTGGAAACCTTTTAAGCTCTAAGAATAACATAATAGAACGTTTTCAAAACCTTGTCACATTATGTTCTTATGATGTCAAAGTGGAACCTTTTTAAATTTTAATGTCACATTTAAATGTTTTTGAGTTCTTATGATCAAATAATGGAACATTTTGTAATTCTAATGTCACAGTGGAATGTTTTAAGTTCTTATGTTGTCATTGTGGAACTTTTTAAAATTCTAAAGTCACAGTGGAACATTTATAAGTTCTATTGATGGAATAATGGAATGTTTATAGTGCTAATGTCATAAAGGAATGATTTAAGTTCCTACAATGTAGAAAATCCTGGGTTCCACACAATTCCTTTATGTTGTTTCAACAAAAATTGATTAAGTTAACTTAAATGTTGTTACAAATCAAAGTGAATTGAACAGTTGTCCCCCCCAAAAAATCTCAAGAATTGCGTTGTTTCAGCTTATTTTAAATAAGTAGTTTGAACAAGCTGCAAAAATTATTTTCTGAGTGTATGATGCTCTAGTGGAACTTTGTCAAATTCTAAAGTCACACTGGAATATTTTAAGATCTTACGATGTTATAGTGGAATCATTTCAAATTCTAATGTCACAGTAAAACATTTTTAAAATAATATGATTCAATAATAGAACCTTTTTAAAATTCTAATGAAACAGTGTAACATTTTTAGGTTCTTATGATTGAATAATAGAATATGATAAAATTTCAATGTCACAATAGAATGTTTTAAGTTCTTATGATGTCATAGTGTAACCTTTTTAAAATTCACAGTGAAACGTTTTTAAGTTCTTTTGATGTAACAATAGAATCTTTTTTTTAAAATTCCAATGTAACAGTGGAAAATTAAGTTCTTATTGGTGAATAATGGAATATTTAAAAAAAAAAATCAATTTAACTGGATCAATTTTAAGTTCTTATGACGGAATAATGGAACATTTTAAAATTCCAATGTCACAATGAAACATTTTAAGTTCTTATATTATCATAATGGAACTTTTTAAATTCTAAAGTCACAGTGGAACATTAAGTACTATTGATGGAACCTTTTAAAGTTCTAATGTCACAGAGGAACATTTTAAGATCTTATGATGTCATAGTAAAACCATTTTAAAATCTAATGTCACAGTGGAACATTTTTTGATTCTTATGATAGAATAATGAAACCTTTTAAAATTCTAATGTCACAGTGGAACATTTTAAAATTCTTACAATGTCATAGTGGAACTTTTTCCAAGTTCTTTTTAAGTTCTCATGAAGTTATAGTGGAACCTTTTAAAACTATAATGTCACAAATTATGATCCAGTAATAGAACCTTTTTACAATTCCAAATAAACAGTGTAAAATGTTAAAGTTCTATTAATGGAATAATGGAATGTTTTAAAATACCAATGTCACTGTGGAACATTTAAAAATTCTTACAATGTCACAGTGAAACTTTTTAAAATCCAGATGTCACAGTGGACATTTTTAATTTCTGTTAAAGGAATAATGGAACACTTTAAAATTCCAATGTCACTGTGGAATGTTTTAAGTTCTTATGATGTCATAGACAGACCTTTTAAAATACGAATGTCACAGTGGAACATTTCGAAGTTCTTTCAATGGCATAATGGAATCTTTTTTTATTATAATATAACAGTGGAATGTATTTGTGTTCTTATGATGTCATAGTGGAACCTTTATAAACTTCACCCTAACAGTGGAACATATTATGATGTCATAATGGAACGTTTTTAAAATCTTATGTAACAGTGAACTTCTTATGATGTCATAGTGCAACATTTTTAAGCTCTTTTAATTTCATAAAATAACTTTTGAGTTCTGTGAAGTTAAAGTGTAACCTTTTTAAGTTATTATGATGTCACAAGGGAACATTTGATGACCTGATGAACATTTTCTATTTCTATAAAATCAAAGTACAAGGCTTTTAGGGTTTTCTATTGCATACAGAACCATTTTTAAGTTCCTATATTGCCATAATGGAACGTTTTCAAGTTCTTATGATGTCATAATAAAGTTCTTATAAAATACACACTTATTTTCCCACTGACAATTTCAAAAGCACTTAATCGGAGATTTGTTTTTGTACTCCGTCCTACAAAAGCGGCCACAAAAAACTGTTATGTCTTTATGTGCATCAAAAACGGTAAAACTCGGAGAACAGTTTCTTGGCAGCACCTCCGTGAAGGGTAATCACGAAACAAAAGGAGTGACCTGCGCTTATGTAAGGCGTGTGGGGGCCGTCCCAAGATCCTCTGGGGCCCTGTATGACTGTCGGCTCTCATCGAGGTGCGTGATTATATGTGACACTTAAGAAGGGACATCCACCGGTAATGGAGACACTGATTCAGACTGACAGAACGGTGGGGGGAGAAATAGAAAAGGAAGAATGGAATAAAAAAAGAGAAGTGTAAATCTACCTCCCCTGCTCTCACTGTCAGCTGGCTTCACCTGGATTGGCCTGTTCATCTGTGCAATAGAGAGAGACGAGGAAACGACAGGACAGACAGAAAGAAGAGAGGGGGGAAAAAGAGAAAAGAGAAGACATTAGATTTGCAGCTGAGCGCAAAAACTTGTGAAATGATCACTTTTTTTTGCGCTTAGTGTCAGTAAAACTGCTTGTCGATGTTTTTTTTTTCTTTTTTTGCAGCAAGATTAAAGATTCTAGAACATTCTAGTAAAAATTGTTTACGTGATGAAGTTTAAATGCCCATACACACTGTAAAAAAATAAGGGGTTCCACACAATTGCTTTATGCTGTCCTAACCAGTGTTGGGGGTGACGTATAGTATTACAAGTAACGCAAGCAATGTAACAATATTACTTTTCTAAGTAATGAGTAAAATAACGCATTACTTTTTAATAAAAATGTGTTACTCGAGTTCCATTTTAGATTAATTAATTTGCTTTTAAAAATAGCTTGCTGAATTAAAATTAGTGTAATCATGTTGAATCGCACTCAATGGAGAATGAGCGGGAACAGACAGAAACCAAGATGGCACAGCCTTACATTTCTGTGATGGAAGTATTCTCATTATTCTGAACAGATGGAAGAAAAGGGGATTATAGTGTCAATGGACATTGATTTGACTGAACTAATAAGACAAAATTACAAAAGTAGCTAATGCATTCCTTTAAACTTTAATTGATCTGTGTTTACGGCATTCATTGCATCAGGAAGTTTTTCGAAGGTAACATTGTTCAATTTTTTATCAGTTTTTTTTTAAGAGAAATGAAGGTGTAGGTTATAAAGTGTGTCGTGAAATGCAGAGGTCTCTATTTTAAAAAAGAAGAATACCTGCAAGTTCTGAAAGAGATCAAGCCTCAGGCAGGTGTGAAAAAGTAACTCAAAAATAACGTAATGTATTACTTTCCATAAAATTAACACAACTAGTTACTTTTTTGGGGAGTAACTCAATATTGTAATGCATTACTTTCAAAAGTAACTTTCCCCAACACAATTACAAGTAGGTTAAACATAAAACAATTAAGTTCTCAAAAAACAATCCAAAACTGCTCATATTAAATAAGTTGTTTGAACAAGCAGCAAATGCCATTTTCTGGGTGTAAAACAACATTTTAAAGCAAAATTAGTGGACATAATTTTAATTAAAAAATGTATTGTTTCAAATTGAACAATTTTCTAAAAATAAAAGAATAAACATAAAAATAAAAAACAATCTATTTCTATTGAAAAATAATTTTATTTGATCATATTTACACAATATTTACATGCCCAAAGTTATCAAAAACTCTTCTAAAAAAAAAAAAAGCTTAAATATGTTCATTCCAAATGAATTATAAACTACGCTTAAAATATTTAATATGATAATGTTTGTATCAAAAGAAGTTAAAAATGATTGTTCTTTCAAAAACAGAATTTCTTTTAAAATCAAATTATACTAAACAATAATATTCTAGGGCTCAATGGTTAGCACTGTCACCTCACAGCAAGAACGTCGCTGATTCGAGTCTCGGCTGGGTCGGTTGGCATTTCTGTGTGGAGTTTGCATGTTCTCTCCGTGTTGTTGTGGGTTTCCTCCGGGTGCTTTAGTTTCCCCCACAGTCCAAAGACATGCGCTACAGGTGAATTGAATAAACTAGAATGTTCGTAGTGTATGAGTGTGAACGTGAGAGTGCATAGGTGTTTCCCAGTACTGGATTGCAGCTGGAAGGGCATACGCTGTGTAAAACACATGCTGGATAAGTTGGCGGTTCATTCCATTGTGGCAACCCCTGATAAATAAACTAAGCCGAGAGAAATGAATGAATGAATGAATAAAAATATAAAAAATAATAATTTTCTATAATAAAATTCTAAAATAAATGATTTTATTGGATCATATTTACACGCCATAGTTATCACAGTTATCAAAACTTCTTCTAAAATAAAAAAGATACTAAGCTTAAATACGTTAATTCAAAAACTGCATTTAAAATATTTAATATGATAATGTTTGTACAAATCCAAAGTAATTAAAAATTATTTTCAAAATGTTTTTTTTTAAATTTCTTTTAAAAACCTAAAATAATAAACTAAAGAAGAATACTGTACGCATTCCTTTATCATAATAAAATAATCAATTTTATATTGGTATTTTAAAACATATTATATACCACAATATCTACCCAAGCATTGCTTGTGTTGGGAAATAGGAATTTATTTTTTATTTGCTTTTACTTTTATTAAATATATGTATTGCCTAGAGATAGATTAAGCAAACCTCTTCACTAAGTGTGATAGGCTAATTAAGCATGTTTGCACAAGGAGATGCAGCTGACAGCAAAAATCACCTTCACTTCTTGTTTAAGGCTACCTGTGGAGCAGGGAAGTTAAATGCATCTAAAGTCTCCAAGAGCTAAATGTCCGCAAGGTTTACTATAGACAGAAATTATATTGGGGTCAATCAGGCCTCAAAACATATGCATTTAACTGTTCAGTTTTAGTATGCAGAGAAGAGTTGCAGAAAGAGGAAGTATGTTTGGGTGTAACCGCCAAGTGATTGACAAGTGACGAATTCTACCAAAACTCCACCTTTTAATATCAGCTGTGTATAATTACTGGAGTCAGGGAAATGTAGAATTACTGCGAACCTTCCAAATGTAATACTTGCATTGCATTGGTGTAACCCAGAGCTCTGTTATCGAATTATTCATTTGTATCTATTAAATTACTAATATTTTTGGCGTTGAAGAAAATACTCTCCTGACCTTTTTAGTGAACACACATAGAATTGGCTACACGTTCCAACACTAATTCAGTTTAAATAACATAGTGAAAAGAAAGTGACATTAATTGAGTTATGTGGACTTAATATTCATAAATGATTGCTCTTTCATGCTTGACAATATCACACAAATACAACAGATCCACCCTGGCATATGAAACAGGCACAGATTATTATTTTTTCATACTATTTATAGAAAATAACAAAGAATAGAAGGTCATAAATTTAAATTACCACCATAACCGGTGAGCGACAGCTATTTCACTATGCAATATTCCACACACACACAAATATCTCAACACATTATTTAGCTGGAGAGATGGTGCAATGCAATTCATTATCACTTAAAAATATTCTTTGTCTGGTAGAGTAATGCATTTTGCAAAACAATCACCGTATTCCAAATGGAAAAGGCAAGCGTTTGTCAGAACGACGGCGCAATCCAGAGGCAAATATTCAAAGAAACACAAGTCTGAGCAACACTCAACACGGTATACATCTCATTTATACAAGCACATTTGCATCCATCTGTGTTTATGCGTATGAATGGAAATGTGTGCGACTGTGTGTGTGTGTGTGTGAGGTCTCGCTAAAAGACATTCACAATCATAAAGTGTTTCGTTCTGCTTCCTTCACTCGTGGCAGATTCCCGACTGACTCCGGCTCAATAATACATGTAAGCTATGGAACGGTCTGCGGCAATCAATTTTTAATAATGCCAATTGTCACGGTGCCAGCAGGAAGGAGAAGAGAGGAACGGGACCGTACCATTCAGCTAGACATACAGACAGACAGGGCATTGGCCTAAAAAAAAAAATACACACACACAAACTCCATTTCTCTATCGATCGTCCACAGCAGGTCCCTTCGCTGACAATTATCTGCCATGTAGATTTTACAAGCAACTCTTCGCGTAACACTGTTTCTGACTGTACAAATAGAAAAAGTCCTTGATAATGAAGACTCTTCAACTATAAAAGAAAGAAGCTGAATAGTGCTGTACAGTACAGGTCAGTTTAATCAAATGCTTAACTAAAATATTCTTTAGCTCCTGTTAAATTGTGTGTGTGAGGTTTTATTCACATGAAATCTTTTTAATGGCAAGATGTGTAGGTTATTTTATTTACAGTTTAATTGCATCATTATTATTTCTGCTACTTTTACTTAATTATTACTTTGTTTTTTATAAATATGGACGTGACCGTTTATTTTTAATTAAAGAGTAGAGATGAAAATAACATGATCTGCCTTTTCAATAAATCAAATAAAAAGAAAGCTTGATCAAATGTGGTTAATGTCTTTTTTAGCTGAAGTTTACAATAATAATAAAAAACTAACAGGAACATAATTGACTGTTTGATCGCATCTTTTAAAGTCGTTTTGGGTGAAGGAATCTGATTAAATTAATAATGAATAAATTAATAAGTAAATAAATAAATTAATATGTTTTATTAAATGTCAACATATGGCAATGATAAGCAGAAATAATGCAAAATAAATGTAAAATACAAACAAAATCTCTATTTTATAAACTGATTTTCTCATTTCTAACAATACATTTTGTGAATGTGCAGATTTTTCCGTCTTTACACTAGTCTCCTGAATTATATGAATAGATTTAGAATTTTTGCTTAATATTTGTGTGAAACTGATGCATGCTTTTTTCCAATTTACTGAAAAAAAATTATTACTGCAAAATTGTTGCAAATAATTTATATATGTTAAATGTGAACAAACAAATCACATTTAGTAAAGTTCAACTTAATTTGCTTGTTTAAATTCAGCCCAAATAAATTGTTTACAACCACTTAACTTAAAAAATTGAGTACTGTATAGCAGTCCCACAACATTATGACACTCAATGACACTGGAATACCCTGTCAGAAAACTCTAGTGGCTGGGAAGGACCTTTTTACAGTGTCTGCTATAATGTTAATGTTGTTTTTGGTGTGTTTATATAGATGAATATGGCCACTGTGTAAATGCGCAGTATAGTTACAATCTTATTGCCATGTTAGATCGTTCTGATAACATAATATATGCCTTCAGTGATTTCCTGAAAATAAATACCAAAAAAATTACACAACTGGAATAACTACAGCAGTCGTGATCGTCTGATCTCACAAGAAGCAAGAGATCGCGATGACATATGATGACGTGTGCAGATGTTCTAGTGCTGTCCCATTTCTTATGGGTAAATTTTGAAGCCCTTTCCCTTCACACTGTTTTTAAGGGTCAAGGGGAAGGGGAAGGGGTACAAAAATAGAATTGGGATTGGGTCAAAGTCCCTATCAACATCCTGTACATAATAGTCTCTGGTGCTCCTTCCTTTAATAGCAAATGGCTGGTGAGTCCCGTGTTGCAGCGTAGGTTATTGTATCAAAAATCAGAAAAACGACAGGAGCAAACACAGCACTAGGTTGGCTATACTGTGGTATTACAGTGGCCATTATTTCCTGCAGCTGAATCTCCAGCTGTCAGTGATCGTCATCTTCAAGTCATGATCCTTCCCGTGATCCCCTGTGCCTCCGCTAGTGTCTGAAGTGAAAACGCGTTCCTTTTACCAGATCTGGCACTACATATTTGGTGATGTACTGTATCAATGTTCAGGCAAACAATCCTAACCCAAAACAATTCTTTTATTCGACTCTGAATCAACTGTTTCGTTAAAGAATCAATAGTTTTAAAGACGTCGCAGTTTCAGATTTAAACCTCAGCTGGATGTTTTCATTCCCTTAGTGCTGTGCTACACACTGCAAGGAAGGTCATTTTCAAAAACCCATAATAGGGGCTCTTTAAGAAAAAAGTCTGAAATGGTTGAATTCAAAACATAAAAAAACGTATTCTTATACTTCAAAACATGTAAAAACCTTATAATTATACGTCAAAATGTAAAAAAAAACCCTTATAAATACTTATAAAACATAAATATACATCAACAAATAAACCTGAATAAATGAGAGCTGCAAAGAACATCTGAAGGTGTATAAAGGTATTAAAAAGGCGTATAAAAGTCACATGTTCATCTCTGCGCTCGTCCTTGCTTATGCATAATTACAATAAACTAATAATAAAGAAAAAAAAAGCTCTGCAATGCCAATAAACGACCAATTATGTTTATTAAAGTCATCCTCCATCCGCATATTTAAGTGGACTCGCAGTGACTCATTACAGAGAGAGAGAAAAACAAATCCCCACAGTGCACCTGGTCAGCACACCTGTGGAGTCTGGATTTAGTCCAGGACTTTCACACTTCATAAAGTTCAGACCTGATCACTCACTCCGCGTTTTTCTCCATCCCCAGAATCCTCCTCCTCCTCCTCTTTTATTGGCAGTAAAGCCCGGCTAATGTTTTTAATGTGTTTTGATGCATTATTTATTTTACCATGGCTGCTGATAGTGAGGGCGGAGGGAATAGTGAAAACAGAGAGAGAGAGAGAGAGAGAGAGAAGAGAGAGAGAGAGAGAGAGAGAGAGAGAGAGAGAGAGAGAGAGAGAGAGAGAGAGAGAGAGAGAGAGAGAGAGAGAGAGAGAGAGAGAGATTTTGACATAGATCGGGGAGCAGAGCAAGGTCACAGCCACACACGCACACACACACACACGCACACACACACACACGTGCACAATCTTGGCCTCCCAGCAGGCTTCTACTCACATACATTTTAATGTTTTCCTCCCAATGGCACAAATGGACTCTGCTATGTGTTCTAATTGTGTTCCCCCAACCAGAATCTCTCTCTCTCTCTCTCACACACACACGCACACACACACGCGCACACACGCATGCACACACACACGTACAGACCATTTAAATGAGGTGATGTTATTGGCCCATGAACATTTTCTGCCTGTTGTCAAACTACTTCATAACTGTACACTGTAAAACCCAACAGACAACTTTATTAAATAAAATAAGCGTAGTCAACCCAAAATTGACTGAAAGTTAATTCTACTCATTTGAAAAGAGTTTTGAACTCAGTGTTGAAGGAAATGAGTTATTAGGTACCTCATTACTTCAACTTACAGTACTTCACAGTACTCATAATGGTTTGTAGCAATCGGTTTCCTCAAACGGTTTGAATTACCTTAACTTATTGGATTTTACAGTACTCAAATTGCTTCATTTACTCAAATGGATTAAGTTCACAGTCCTCATTAGGATTAGATTTTGAATTTATATGTTTTTTTTGCAATCGGTTTCCTCAAATGGTTTGAGTTACCTTAACTTTTTGGATTTTACAGTGTAACAAGAGGCCATTCAATCATAACTTAATGTTAAAACAGCTATCATAATGTTATTTATCAATATGTGGACATTTTGGGATTCTCTGAAGCTATGGAAATGAAAAATGCGAAACAGAAATCACGTTAGCACCATTGTTATTGTTTACATCCCTCAAAATGGTCTATAACCACACACAAGACATGGATAAAATAGACTGCCATTCCCTGGGTGAATCATGTTGTGCGTTCACAAAATGATGCTTATTATAATGTTTTAAATATATTTTATATTATATATTCATATTATATATTTATATATTTTATGTTTTAGATAATAATAAACTAATATAAGAAAAATGTCAAATTTCAATTGATATAATGATGTTTGCATGTGGTTGTGATTATTCAAATTATCTTAAAAAAAGTATAGAAAAAAGAATTAAATTAACTATTTTTTAACATTATTATTAAATTATAACTAATGTGAAGATTTTATGTGCTTATAGTCATCAAAATACTTTTAAAAGTTAAGAAAAAAAACTTCTAACTGAATTATAAAGATTTTATATTTTTTCCTATTGCAATATCATTTTATAGGAGCTTACAGTTAATGTAAAAAGAAAATCATTATTATATTATGTACATTTTGTTTTAAAACTGATCTTAATTGATTTAAAACTGATCATAATTCAAAAACATACCGAGCTAAAATAACACTAATAAACAAACTAAAAAACATATTGTACTTTTAAAATACATATTAATTAGCAATTAATCTGGTTATATGTAATAATTAGTATTTATTTTTAAGAACATTTAGCTATACAAACAGTGGATTGTTTTTTTCTAAATTATAATTATTCTAGATCATATTATGGTTCATTTAATAAAGGTTTTCTAAAGTCAATTTGGATGAAAATATCTGATAAATTAATAAATATGTTTTTATTTTAAGTCTAGTCTACATTTGGCAAAAAATAAGCAGAAGTAATGCAAAATAAATGTAAAATACATAAAGAATATTTTACATTTTTTAAAAACCGTGATTTTCTCAATTTTCACATTAAATTTTATTAATACAATTCAGAATTGTCAATTTTGAAACATCAATTTTAAATTCATAGCTTAATATTTTTGTGAAACTGTTATGCAGTTTTGCATATGAAAACTTATAAATGCTTACAGTTGAAGTCAGAATTATTAGCCCCCCTGTTTTTTTTTTCCCCCAATTTCTGTTTAACGGAGAGAAGATTTTTTCAACATTTCTAAACATGATCGTTTTAATAAGTCATTTCTATTAACTGATTTTTTTTATCTTTGCCATGATGACAGTAAATAATATTTGACTAGATATTTTTCAAGACACTTCTATACAGCTTAAAGTGACATTTAAAGGCTTAACTAGGTTAATCAGGCAAATTAACTAGGCAGGTTAGGGTAATTAGGCAAGTTATTGTATAACTGTGGTTTGTTTTGTAGACTATGGAAAAAAAATAGCTTAAAGGGGCTAATAATATTGACCTTAAAATGTTTTATAAAAAATTAAAAACTGCTTTCATTCTAGCCGAAATAAAACAAATAAGACTTTATTCAGAAGAAAAAATATTATCAGACATACTGTGAAAATCTTGCTCTTTTAAACATTTGGGAAATATTAAAAAAAGAAAAAAAAATTCAAAGGGGGGCTAATAATTCTGACTTCAACTGTATATACTTATAAATACTTATATACTTATAAAAACAGGAATATATATAAAAATAAAAATAATAAAAATAATAATAATAAATATCCTGTTCGGAGCAACCCAATATACACTTTGTAATAAAACTGATCTTAAGAAAAAAGCTCTAAAATGTATGAATCAAAACATATTCCACTAAAATTGTACATTTTAAATACATATTAATTAGTAATTAATCTGATTATATTTACTAATTAGTATTTATTTTCAAGAACATTTAGCTATACAAACAGTGGAGAGTTTTTTTTCTAAATTATAATTATTTTAGATCATATTATAATTCATTTAACTTTCTAAGATTTTCTAAAGTCAGTTTGGATGAAAATTTCTGGTAAATTAATAAATATGTTTTTTATGTTAAATCTGATCTACATTTAGCAATAATAAGCAGAAATAATGCAAAATAAGTGTAAAATGCATTAAAAAAAATGTAAAAAAAATTTTAAAACATGAATTTCTTATTTCCTACATAACATTTTATTAATACAATTCACAACTGTAAATTTTGAAACATCAATTTTAAATTTATAGCTTAATATTTTTGTGAAACTGCATTTTTGCAAATATAAACTTATAATACTTCTATACTTATAAAAACAGGAATATACATAAAAAAATTATAATAATAAGTGGTATTAATAATAATAATAATAATAATAATAATAATATTAATAATAATAATAATAATAAATATTATTATACTCAATAGCTTAATTTTAATATATACTTTTTGGAATTTCCATACAGTCATCAAAAGTACACAGTCTTTTTAAAAATGTAACAACTAAATAATTAAAAATACTAACAAACTAAAATAAAACAATAATAATAATAATAATAATTACTATAATTAAAATTAGATATTAAAATTCAGAGAGCGTTTCTCACACACTCAGCCTTGTATCTCGACAGAAGGACATGCAAAAAAAAAAAAAAACACACACACTCAGATTCCCCTGGTGACGCTGACAGATACATGTTGAATGAGATCTTGCGCGCACATTAAACCACATGTCATAAAACTGAGCTGAATGAAACATAATGTGGTATTTGAAGACATTTGTCATTGTGCTGCGCCACAGGCCTTCCACATTACTTCCAAACTGTGCTTCCAGAGACCCCTGGAGGAACTTTCACCCGCCACAGCAAGATGGCAGCATTGAGCAGCACAAAAAAAAAAATAAATAAAAACGAAATAACCCAGCCTCCCTGAGCTCCACATCACACATTCACAGAAGCCAAACCTTTTACACAAAGGAACAGAAGAGTAGTAGAAGCAGAAATAGCCTCCTGTACGTTTACACAAATACAAGCGCACAAAATACGCACAGCATCCCCTCAAAACACCACCAAATGACCCGTCTTTATCAAAATATTAGCACAGAGAACACTTTTAGCTGTTGTTCTCTCTCAGTCCTTCTGTCTCCATCTGTACTGTATTTCTGCCACTGAGCCTCAGCATGGCACGGCCTTATGGTGATGTAACTCACATACAGTACACACACACACACACACACTGGGCTAAATGGCCACAGAAACATACGTGTGTGTGTGTTGTCATGTCTGCGCTGAGGGAGTGTCCTTCACCATGGGGCTGTTTTCTCCCCCTCCTGTTAGCCAATTTTTAACGCACTCCAGAAAGCCATAATGAGCTGTTATATACACTGCCTGCATGTTTAATTCAGTGTAATATCACTGCTTCTGATGCTCAAATGGTCATAATGCAATATCAACACTCTCTCTGCATGATTCGGAATGGTTTTAGATTTGAATGTGTTTTGTTAGAGAACTTCAATGATGCACTATAAGAATATACATCAGAGATGCTCAAAGTAGGGCCAGGGGGCCAAAGTTGGTCCATTGCAACCTTTGATTTGGCCCACCGCCCTATCTGAGAAGAGAGTGAGAATGATGGAGAGGGTTAGGGCTAATGCTTTTAACAGAGATCATCATTTCTAATTGACTATACAAGACATAACTAGTGTAACTCCATTATAAATTAAATTGTTTTTGTTTTTACAGTAATAAGTTCATTATAAAATGTAAAAAAATATGCTGTATTAGTTAATACAAAGCATAGTCTACAAGTTATTTTAAGATATTATTAAACAATTTTTAAAAATTACCCTAATTTAAAAGAAAAAGTTTTGGTACCCCTGATATACATGTATGCAGGGCCTAAATTGGACTGAAAATTAAAATTTGATGTTAGTTTATTAGAGCTCAGGCTATTTGATGTATGACATATGTGGCTTTTGTCTTCAATAAAACATTAAAGTCCGCATGAAATCAAAACTTACAATGTTTATTTTGCTATCTCGCAGTGTTGTATAATATAAGTTATATAATTAATCTGTGCAAGTTCATCCACTGAAAAAAAGGTTGTTTTTTAATTAAAGTCTGACTATTTGCTTCTGCGTTTGGACTGGCTGTCCTTCTGTTGACGTCAACCTCAGGGTTTCCATTGCAACTGTACATCAATATTCTTAACCACACCCCTCTTACTGTTAGTTTTGCTATGAATGATGCGTAAAAACAAAGCTCCGCCCCCTACTCAATATTCCACTTCAGTTTGAAGTACATTAACACATAACAATAAAATAAAAGCAACTCAGCAAATTCCAGTTCATTCAGACTTTAATAGAGATTTTTTTTTGCTAAAGAGTGGGTCTTTGGGGATTTATGAAAAGGAAGTCTCGCTGTCACTACTAACCAAATGACTACTAACAATTTTAAGAGTCAATAATACATATACAGGCAAAACAAAACTATTATAACCGGCCTGTGCAATTAATTTTCTTTTCAGCTTAGTCCCTTTATTAATCTGGGGTCATCACAGTGGAATGAACCACCAACTTATCCAGCATACAGTATGTTTTACGCAGCGGATACCCTTCCAGCTGCAACCCATCACTGGGAAACATCCACACACACTTGTCCACACACATACACTATGGACAATTTAGCTCACCCAATTCACCTTTACCACATGTTTTTGGACTTGTGGGGGAAACTGGAGCACCTAGAGGAAACCCACGAAACTGAACATTATTTACAGAATTATTACAATGTTGTCGTAATATGTAATGTGAACTGTATTTACCGTAGAATGGTTATGCAGTATCTTACTGTATTTTTAAGTTGCAAAGTTGTGAAAATGACTCCATATTTTACAGTAGACATATAATACTGTAAATATATATACAGATCAAGATAAATGGTGCTGTAAATGTAAAAACAATGTTATTTTCTGTAATTGATTTACAGTAAGTTACTGTAGATTTTACAGGAAATTAAAACCTGTGTATCTAAAAAACCTTTTGTAAATATTCCAGTCTGGAGTGTTGATTCATTTGAACAAATAATATAAATGACTATAAATCATTTACATCCACTGCATGACATGTTTTCTCATCATCCAAGATGGAAACTAGAGGGCTAGCAAAAATCCCCACTCAAAAAGAAGACTTTGTGCTGTCATTCATGTGCATTTAATGCTTATCGCTTATAACATGCATTTGAAAGTGGAAAACGATCTCGTGAGAATGCTTTATAAATCTGTTGTCAACAAAAGAGAAACATTTCAAAAGAGAAGCTTCCCTGAGGTTTAACGTTTGAAAGTGAAACAAAACAACAACAAGCAAACAAAAAAGACCCCGGTTTTGTAGTTGGTTCCTGTTAGATAATAAACAAATGGAAATTGTAATTATGACTTTGTGGTGACATTCATGCGTCTTTAACTCTTAAATACAATCTTTTTTTGACATGACTTGAACGCATCATTTGACTCGCTTGTAATCGGCACTGTTGTACCAAACAACTTATGAGAATGTCTTATAAATCTGTTGTCAACAAAAGAGAAGCATTTTCAAAAGAGAAACTTCCCTGTGGATTTCTGCATAAATAAACACTTTATGATTTAACGACTGGAAACAAAAAGTAGTTTTGTAGCTGTGCTGTTATTTAAAACAAAAGTATCAGACTTTGTAGTGAAGTTCATGTGTGTTTAAGTCATATATACGATCTTTCCAACATAGCTAGCATCAGGTGAGGTTGCCTGCAATGTGTATTTGAAAAGACAGACTGCACCAAAACATGAGAATAGATTTCTAAACCAACACAGGGCCACTGGAAAGAAATCACACAAATAAGATATCAAATCCTAACCCTAATCCGTTTGACTGCAGTTTCGGCAGTATAACACCAACAACTTTGGTTCATTTTCACACTCATCTCAGATGGAACTTAGAGGTTTTTGCATCTCTTCATGTATAAAGACAACACTGAACCCCATTGACTTTCACTGAATGGATGATAAAGCACTTCTTAGAAACACAACAGAAAGTCAGGTTTCTACTAGCATAAATGATGCCACAACTTTCATTTCTGGCAGCTAGTGTTCATGAATCTCGTAATTGTTGCTACAAAAGAAAACTTGGTAGTCGATGTCAAAATAGAAACAGCAAAAGCAACTGTGGTTATGTAAAACACCCTATCTGACCCTTTCTCGCAGTGTTTTGATGAATGGAAAGCATGCAATGAATAATCTATCACTTTTCCTCAGCTCTCCCGGAGGAAAAAAAAAACTAAGTATGATGAATATCGCAGCTTTTATATTCAAATACAAACGGCCGGTCTGTCTGTAAAATACTGTTACAGTGAGCTCTGGAAAACACAGGCTTTTGAATTGCAGTCACGTACTGTAGCAAAGAGCAGGGAGCAAACTTTCCTACAAACTTAGGCAGAAAAAAAAAACCTCCCAAAGTTCATTCTCACAGAAGGAACAATAATATTCCTTTCATTTCCCCACAACGGGTTTGAGGAGGGGGAGGTAATTCTTGAAGGATGAGATGCCTTGTCTTTGTTGTGCCGGGCTCAGATTGCATTGCGAGTCATTCAAGAGGTGAGAGCCCACAAACAAATACTACATAAAAACATAAAGATAAATTATAAATCCACACACTTGTTTTTGGCTGACCGACAAACAAGCACACAGCAACACAGAAAAGAAGCAAAGAGTTGTCGCAAACAATGACAGACCAGACATACTGAATGAATTTAACAGGAAAAGAAAGAGCTTCTGACATATTTTTATTTAATAATTCAATTTAAATGAGAAATATATGACATTTACTGTATATAAGAAATGTATAAATATGTATTATATTATGTAGAAAAAAAATTGTAAATGTTTACACACACATTTGTATTTATACGTATACTATATAAATGTTTTCCATATATCATTTCATAATAATGTCTCATATTTATATATTTATTAATTGTTTAGAAAACTATATAACACATAATAATATAATATATGTACATCACTTTTAATGTATGTTATATTGATACATATTTATTATTAAATTACTGTATTATAATTACTGTATGATATTACGCACATATATATATACACATACATACATACTATATATATATATATATATATATATATATATATATATATATATATATATATATATATATATACATACATACATACATACATACATACATACATACATACATACACACATACACACACACACACACATACACACACACACACACACATACATACATACATACATACATACATACATACATACATACATACATACATACTTGCATACAGGGGAAGTCTGAATTATTAGCCCCTCTTTAATATATATATATTTTTAATATTTCCCAAATGATGTTTAATAGAGCAAGGAAATTTTCACAGTACATCTGATAATATTTTTTCATCTATAGAAAGTCTTATTATTCTAATATTAAAATAATATTTATTCTAATATTTAAAATTTTAATATTAGTTATATTAGCGAAATCTCAATATTTTATCATAAATCCAAAATATCAATTTTTTAAATAAAATATGCACATTATTTTTAATGACCACATCAATTTTTTTAATGAAAATTACAAGCCTCAAGATTAATTTTTTACAGTGTAGGCAGGTTAGGGTAATTAGTCAAGTTATTGTATAATGATGGTTTGTTCTGTATACATTTTCAATGTAAACTTTCAAAAAAAAAAAAAAAAAGCTTAAAGGGGCAAATAATTTTGATCTTAAAATGGTTTTTAAAAAATTTAAAACTGCTTTTATTCTAGCCGAAATAAAACAAATAAGAAATAAGGCTTTCTCCTGAAGAAAAAATATTATCAGATATACTGTGAAAATTTCCTTGCTCGGTTAAACATAATTTGGGAAATATTAAATAAAGAAAAAAATTCAAAGGGGAGTAATAATTCTGACTTCAACTGTATGTAATATATATTATATTCCCATATATATAGAGCGAGAGAGCGCTGTGGTCTGCAGTGTAAAGATAATGTGTGTTATGTATGGATGTATACTGTATATACGCATATATTACATCCATACAGCCTTTACAGCTCTAAACCCCCACCAACATACACAATTTAAATGACTCGCACCTCTCTTCAATGAGCAAAGCAATCAGTTGGGAACATGCATGACATCGGCGACCTCCACCAAACACAATTTCCACTTTGGCTCTGTCCAAACGGTGCACTTCCTGCCTCGGCTTTTTAAGGTTCCAGGAAGCTCTCCATCCCATTCAGCACAGCCTTATTTTACCCAGAGCACCAGGGGCATCTGCTCAAATTTGGATTTCACTGAATTATTAAACCAGCACAGCGCCTATAACTCACACTCATTTTCTTCACCTCTCTCTCTCTCCTTCACTGCAGCATGTCCTGAGGTAAGTCTTTAAAGCGCCGGAGTCCCGTGGCTACTTGTAACCTTCCCAAACGACACGGATGGCTGCCTCTTTAAACCCCGCCACCGTCCTCCGCCCGGGACGCCCGTAAAAAAAAAAACCTGCGCCTTTTACACCTCCCGCAAAAGTGCTTTGCACCTCGAGAGCTTTCCGAAGGGTTTCATTTAATGATCCAGGAGTGTAAAATATCGCACGGCTTCGGAGGCACGTCTATAAATTGTGTCAAATGAAAATGAGACAACTTTACCGGAGGGGGGAGACGGGAAAGTGCTCTTTCAGGACTCGACCCGGTGCCACTTCAAAAATCTGCCAAAACAGGTGCCTTCTGAAGCACCTGGCTAATTAACAAGAAATGACTACTTTATTTATTTATATATTTATCTATTTATTTATTGCCAGCAAACTTACCTGCAAAAGCTGCAGTGGGTTTCAGATTTCCAGATTGGGGAAAGTCCATTTTAAAAAGAAGTAAAACAAATCATTTTAAATAATAAGGCTGTGCTGTAAATAATATATACAGAGTTAGAACTGAGTGAGAGGTATACGTTTGGCTTTGTGCTTTTTTTGTCCATCGTGAAAATAACCTTATGCTTGGTATTTTACCATGACATTACTATCTATACCATACTGTATCTGTGGCTTGGCTAAAGCTCTTGTGTTTGTAGTTTAGTATCATTTTATCTTTATATCCCCTTTATATCCCCTATATATCTTCATCTAGATATTTTGCAATAACAGTGCTCTTACAGCCTCCTCACCCTTCTGTCGCAGACGAAAGTGAAGAGGGTTGGGGATTCGTGGAAGAAAGTGAAAGTGAACAGCGGACGGGAGAGGGCGGTTGAAACCTGACAACTGAAATTCTTCATTTAATCCCTGCAGATATACACACTGAATATTAGATCCACATTGCCACATATTGTCAGTCTTTTGTTCATTATTTATTATGCCCTTATATACAGTTGATATCAGAATTATTAGCCCCCCTTCGAATACTTTTTGTCTTTTTTAAATATTTCCCAAATGATGTTTAACAGAACAAAGACATTTTTACAGTATGTCTGATAATATTTATTCTTCTGGAGAAAGTCTTATTTGTTTCATTTTGGCTAGAATAAAAGCAGTGTTGAATTTTTTAAAAACCATTTTAAGATCAAAATTATTATCCCCTTTGAGCAATATTTTTTCTTGATAGTCTACAGAACAAACCATCATTATACAATAACTTGCCTAATTACTCTAACCTGCCTAGTTAACCTAATTAGCCTAGTTAAGCCTTTAAATGTCACTTTAAGCTGTATAGATGTGTCTTGAAAAATATCTAGTCAAATATTAATTACTGTCATCATAGCAAAGATAAAATAAATCAGTTATTAGAAATGAGTTATTAAAACTATTATGTTTAGAAATGTGTTTCATTTATAGTCCTTAAAATACTGTAATTTTCAACATGCCCTTAATATTGCTGTAAAAAGATGTGTGTTGTGTTTTTTGTGGTTATTCATGGTACCATGTCATTTGTCATTTGTTAATTCTAATAAGTTGTCTTACTGTTGTATGGATGAACTGTGAGCAGAATAACATCACTTTTTCAATAATTTTTCAGACTGTTTACAGTTGAATGTAAGTTACTCTCATAATTCACACAAAACATCATCGGCTGCAGGAAAAAGGTGGATTGTAAAAATGACAACTTAAATGTAATGTCATGCCATGAAAGACATCAGCTAATTGAACCCATAAAGACATGAATCTGTCATCTGCTTGTGAAATATTGACATTCATGGTTTTTCTGTAATCTTTTAGTTCTGTTTCTCTCTCTTTTTTCCTCGTTTCAGCGTGAATGTCATTGAAGATGACACAAAACAGCATTCGCACCTCATTTCATTTCTATAAAGTGACATTTTCACCGAATATTTCTTGGGGATAATAATGTGGGGCGGGATCAGAATTTGATTGGATTATGAAAGATGTTTCCTGCCCGACACCTCGGTTGCATCAGCAGAAAAGGTTATGAAACCTTTTGCTTTAAACACGCACTGATAAATCGTGCACAGTAAGAAATGTGAATATATTTAGATGATAAAAAATGCCATAGAATTTTTATTTCATATTGTCCTTTTGTTTATGAATATGCTGTATTTAAATGAATTATTATTTTTTCTTTAATACTGCTATCGTGCTACACAACCATTATTTTCCCCCAGTAAAGTAATAGAGTTTTATTTTGCCTATTTATAAAGTGAGTGAGGAACCTGAGGTGCAACGGCTCTAAAGGGAATAAAGCTGAAACTGGATTTGAAACGAGAGATCTTTCACCTTTGCCTGTGAGGCTGCTGGAAAGTGAATAGAGGCTATTTGATTTGTATCCTGTGACATGATAATAAATAAACTCCATGTTCAAACACTTTTAAAGTATAGATCTCAATGTAATTTATTTCAGATGCTATCAGAACAAATTAGAAATAAAAGTTTTATAAGGCATTTTTATAATCAGCAACAATGCATACTGTAAGCATTTTTGTTGAGTATTTTTTATTCAATCCTGTTTACTTTGTTGTTCATAAAAGTCTAAAGTCTGGGTAAAATAATAATCAAGTGTGAAATTATTCATACACTTATATAGTAATTCATATTATTATTATTATTATATAGTAGAATAGATTATCACATATGCTACTGGCAATGTGTGAAATCCCGGTATTGTATAGAATGCCTACACTCTAAAAAAACTTGAGTTAATTATTTAACCCAATGGTTAATATGAATAAAATATGAAATATCGTATTTTGTGAAGATTTGTATGCTGAATTTCACACACTGTCGGTAACATATATATGATATTACTTTTATAGTTATTCATACACATATATACATCTGTTATATGTATTTATACAACAGTTCTGTCTAGTTCTTGAATCTGATTGGCTGATAGCTGTGCAATATTCTGCAAATAACAGCACTCGTCCAGCCTCTTAACCTTTAACTCTTGTGTATTACTCCGCCCACATATAGCGACAAGCAGAGGACACTCTACACAGTTTGACAAATACTGCTGCTGTTGGACAACATGATGTACTTTTGAGGCTTTTTTAGTTGAGAATGTAGTTGTTTAGATTACAACTATGCAGTTTATTTATAAGGATAGTGCCTATTTTAAATATTTATAATTTCTGAGAGACAGCGCGTCGGCAGCCATTAGCCTGTTATTGAGAAGATCAAAGACGGTTGACGTTGTCCATCCACAAGAAGGCGACAGAGACGGCATAATAAGCCCTTAGAAAAAATAAAAACAGCATATTTTCTAACTACAGCTGATCAAATCATTATTAAACAGGTAAATGACATTCTAAGTCAATCTCTCTCTTTTGTGTGTTGCAGTGCTGTATTTATACCACTTAATTGTAGTGTATTGAGTGTGGGATGGGACTCGCATATCAGGAATGTATGTATTTTGTGTTGGACCCCCTTTGTATAACCCTGAGTTACTTTTAGTTTGTTTCTAATGCGTCTCCTGTTTTTGTTACTGCAGACTAGTGAAAAGAAAGAAGAAATGCCCGCATGTGTTTAACGTTTTTTCCTTATCGCAAACACAACAGTAATCTGGTAGTGTTTGCTTTGCTTTGGCTTTTTCTGGGATAATTATTGTGATTTCCCGATTGCAACAGAGAAATACTGGGAAATTTTTGTAGACTGATGGCATTTTATGCCATTCAGCCTTATCATTTTAAAATGTGAGCAAAATCCCCTGTTTTGTCATCACTTTAGACATTAGGCTATAGACAATCATTCAAATACTAGCTCTAAATTGACGTGTGAGAAATAGCAATGGTTTCTGCTGTTCTGACCATCAGTTGCAGATCTGAATGAATGGCGGAAGAAAGTAGTTCCTCATACAAAAGGATTTTGAGACTTTCCGTGTTTGATTTTTTTTAATATTCTCGATTATGCCATCGGACTACTGTATAAACACAATATCACACTCGTAGCAGTGCGATGTGGCTGTATATCATCACTGGTGGGACACTAAACGCACGCCTCCCACGCATATACAGCCACTACGAGTGGGATATTATACTATATATTATATATATAATATAATATCTACTATATATTATATTATACGAGCGGGTATATAACTATATATAACACATCCCATATTTCATGTAAATATGTCAAATTATGTGTGAAATTATCGTGTAACGTGTTTGTTAAACTGAAATGACATACCTATTTTGACCTTTACTTACTTATATTAAACAATAAGTGATCTACTAAATTTCAAGTAATAAAAATAAACGTTGACAAGTCGGTAAATCATTTGGAAAAGTAGGTTTTACGAATTATATTTATATATATCATTCATTGATTTGTAAATATGTCACCTATTAGCAAACAACAGGCAACTTTTAACCTTTTTTTAGTACGAGCATCAACCTCTCAGTCTCTCTTCTGATCCGAGTGTTTCTCTGGGAGAGTTTATCAGTGTGTATGTGTGATGAGCTCATTAAAGTTGGGCCTTAATCCATTAGAGGGGCAGATTACACACACACGCACATACGCACACACACGCGCACACACACTCTCCCATCACTGCATAATTACACATATGAAAGCAATAAACAGCTGCAATAAGCTGCCTCCGGTCATTATGATAGTGACGATAAAAAGAGAACATTTATTTGACAACACGGCCAACGAGACAGACGTGGAGGAAAAGAAAGAATATGTCCCTCTTTATTACATTACACCTCCTCTCTCTACTTCTTCTTCTCTCGTTCGCTCAGCAATGCAAAGCGTAAAGCCTCGGTTGCAAATAAATCCTGCATTCTCTCAGAGAAGTAAACATAAATCACAGCACAACACCCCACTGCCTTCCTTGTATTTGCTTTTACTTATCTAATGAATAAAAAATGAAAAACAAGCCCAAAAGCTGTCAAATTGGGGACTTTTTCTTTCTCTCCCTCTCTCTCTCTCTCACACCCCCCTTTCTCTTTTCACATTTCCCATTTTCTTTCTCTCCCCTCACTACTGAGACACAAAAGTGAAGCTCTAAGTGGACTTGCGTAATTGCCTGGAGATTATTTATGAGCTTCATAGTACTAGGCCACTTGTGGTGTCTTGCTTTTTATACACTCTTTCTTTTCTCTTTGTAAGTGCCCCTTTGACTCTTTTCTGTTTCCTTCTTCAACATGAAATCAAATGCACAGAACGGAGAGCAAGTGTTCGGCTGAAAGCGGATTGGCTTAACTATAGTGTTCATGCAGGCAACATACAGTATGTTACTTTAAGAAAATAATATTATTTTGTTTTAAAACAATAAAGAATGCAGAGAAATATACTACAGTATAATAAATATGATGTCTTACACAAGTGTAAAATAAAATAAAGTAAATAAAACAAACAAACAAAAAAAGAAATTCATGTAAAATAGCCAATAAAATTCAATAATTAAAATCTAAATTTGTTGGCAACGTGAAACAAAAAATAAAAAAGTACAAAGATCATGTAAAAAATATTATATGTAATATATTATGTAATATATATATACAGTTGAAGTCTGTATTATTAGCTCACCTGAATTATTGTATATATACACACACACATACATATATATATATATATATATATATATATATATATATGTATATATATATATATATATATATATATATATATATATATATATATATATATATATATATGTATGTGTATATGTATATATATATATATATATATATATATATATATATATGTATGTGTATGTGTATATGTATATATATATATTAGGAGCACAGTCAAAAATTCAGGAATTTAGGAGCGCATAAAATTTTTTTTCCTTAAATGATGCAATATTTTTGTGCTACAATAACATACAAAAGTATGAAGAGCATTTTTTTATATATAAAAAATAAGAAACATAGCTTTAAATACATATTTAATGTTTTCACTTTCAGAAAAAACAGTTATAAACAGGCTGTTCTAAAAATAATGCACTAACTTTAATTGCACAAATACACAATGTACAGATGTCGTAGTGTAATTCCGTTCATAAATATATCTTCTGTCATTATTTAACCACCCTGATGTCTGAGGTATCATTTCTGCACATCTGACTTCATTGTCATTACTAGAGTTGATATCTGTTTTTCTTATGAAGCAAAAGTAATAGAATGGAAAGAGTAATGGAAAAGTTTACACAGCTCTATGAAGATTTAAGGGAAATTGTGAGATTTTTTAAATTTACGAACAGGTCAGTCGCACATGTGCACATTAATGTTATTTCCTGAATTATATTTCCCGACTGAAATGGTCACACTGTAGAGCACGGTACATATATATATATATATATATATATATATATATATATATATATATATATATATATATATATATATATATATATATATATATATATTACCGGTCAAAAGTTTGTGGTCTGTTAAATGTTTTTTTTATTTTTTTATTATTATTCTGTTCATCAAGGTGGTCTTTGTTAAATGTAAAAAAAAAAAAAAATAATAAATTAAATAAAATTTCTTATTGTATTTAGTTTCAAATTAAATTATTACTCTAGCCATTACTGCTTCTATTACTATTACCATTAATATTGATAATAATAATGATAATAATAATAATAATAATAATTAATTTGAGAGTGATTTCTAAAGGATCATGTGATTCTGAAAACTGGAGTATTGAAGCTGAAAATTCATATTTAAAATCACTGGAATAAATGATTAAATTAAATTATAAACAACTTTTGAACAGTTTTTTTATAGTGCAATAACATTTCACAATTTGTGCTGCCTTATTAGCCCCTTGTATATTTTTCCCCCTAATTCCTTTTTTTAACACATTTCTAAACAAATGTACTGTCTGCAATGAAATACAAGTCAAAGTAAATTTAGAAATGTATCATTCACTATAATTTTTTATTTGTTTTGCATACTGTCACACCTTTTCTTATAAACAGGTCAAAACACCAAAAATGAGTTTTATAAACATTTTATTTAAATGACCCGTAAACTTGCTGATCTATCAAAATGTTCCTTTAAAGCAATCTAAGAGGTTGGTTTGTGGTCAAAAAAGCCTCAATCTGACCTTGCATCTTCTCTCCACAGTGTCAAAAAGGCCCAAACGCCTGTAAACAGAGGTGCAGAAGGACAGAGAAAGTGCTAGAATTGTGGCACAATTACTGCAGGCACGATGGATGTGGACAGTGTTGGCTAAAGGTGACAGGATTTTAGAAACCACCTCGTCTCTCCCTGTACCATGTACAAGTATGTGTCTGTGTGTGTGTTTGTGTGTGTGTGACGCATAAGCCTTCTCTGAGAGAGAGGCCACAGCAAACCCAGTCCTCAGGGACTATTTAGCGCTCTTACAGCAGTAAGCAATCATTACAGCAAAGAACTGCCTCGCTTTAAATGGAGTTAAACACACAGACTGGAACAGACGAATCGCCCACACCAACACGCATACACACAATAACAACAATGCATACACACACCAACACAACAATACATCCACACAACAACAATGCACGGTCCTTCAGCATCTTGATAAACCTATGAAAACACACAAACACATTCATAGATTGTCTCCAAAACGCACACTTTCATCTGTCCTTGAGGGTCAAATAACTTTATTTACCCAGAAATTACAAGTTTGTCATTTTCAACCTGTATGACTTTTTTGGACGGAATACAACAGCAGACTGTATTTATTTTAAAGCGATTAGTTAACCTTACTTAAAGCGAGTAAACTTGTTGCTTTTAACGCAATTAGTTGACTACTTTAAATTAGTAAACCCTTTGCTTTTAATGGGATTAGCTAATGTTACTTAAAGTGAGTAAACTTGTTGCTTTTAAAATGATTAGTTGACTTAAAGTAAGCAAACTTGTTGCTTTTAAAGCTATTAGTTGACTATTTAAAATGAGTAAAACCTTTGCTGTTAAAGCGATTAGTTGACTTTAATTAAAGCGAGTGAATTTGTTGCTTTTAAAGCGATTAATTGACTTTAAAGTGAGTGAACTTGTGGCTTTTTAAGAGATTAGTTGACTAAAAGTAAGTAAACTTGTTGCTTTTAAAGCTATTAGTTGACTACTTCAAATGAGTAAACCCTTTGCTTTTAAAGTTATTAGTTGACTACTTAAAATGAGTAAACCCTTTGCTGTGAAAGTGATTAGTTGACTTTAATTAAAGCGAGTAAACTTGTTGCTTTTAAAGAGATTAGTTGACTTTACTTAAACCGAGTACATTTTTTGCTTTTAAAGCGATTAGTTGACTAAAAGAGAGTACACTTGTTGCTTTTAAAGCAATTAGTTGACTATTTATAGAGTAAACCCTTTGCTTTTAAAGCGATTAGTTGGTTACTTAAAATGAGTAAACCCTTTGCTTTTAAAGCGATTAGTTGACTCTACTTAAAGCGAGTAAACTTGTTGCTTTTAAAGAGATTAGTTGACTTTACTTCAAGTAAACCTGTTGCTTTCAAAGAATTTAGTTGACTATTTATAAAGTGAGTAAACCCCTTGCTTTTGAAGCCGTTAGTTGACTTTACTTAAAAAAAGTGAGTAAACCCGTTGCCTTAAAATTATTTAGTAAATGAGCCATGTGCACAATTATAAAATGAAGTCAACTTAACAGTTCCAAGTAAGGAGGTTAGACACTATTTTAAATAAAGTGATTAATCACATTTACAGTGCATTGTAATGCTAGAACTTAAGAACAGGTCTTGACTCCAATATAGGTCATATGTTTAGATATAGCCACAGCCATATCAACCTGCAACCCAACACCGGTTACTCACTGAAGCTAAGCAGGGCTGAGCCTGGTCAGTACCTGGATGTGAGACCACATGGGAAAACAAGGTTGATGCAACCTGTGGTCTGCATGAGTCCTAATGCCCCAGTAAAAATGAAGGGGACACTACACTGTCAGTGAGTGCCATCTTTCGGATGAGACGTTAAACCGAGGTCCTGACTCTCTGTGGTCATTAAAAATCCCATGGCACTTCTCGTAAAGAGTAGGGGTGTAACCCTGGTGTCCTGGCCAAAGTCCCTTTATCAGCCCTTACGATCATGGCCTCCCAATCATCCCCATCCACCGAATTGGCTCTATCACTGTCTCTCCACTCCACCAATAGCTGGTGTGTGGTGAGTGCACTGGCGCCATTGTCCTGTGGCTGCCGTCGCATCATCCAAGTGGATGCTGCACTCTGGTGGTGGTGTGGAGAGATCCCCCTCATGATTGTGAAGCGCTTTGGGTGTATGGCCATACACAATAAATGAGTTGTATAAATACACATTACATTACATATACATCATTCTCACTGTATAATATGATTATGGATTTTGAATGGTGTTGAGAAATAATAATTATACAATTGTCCATTTAATAAAACAGCACCAAATCAGCATTCAAGGACATTTGCCATCTGAAAAGTCTTGTTGAGAACAAGAGACCACAGAAATATCATATCACTTTTCAAAAGTGTATAAAGTGTATAAATCACAGATATTTCATTAAATTCTAGTAGCTATGTGAAAGTGACAGATTGGAAAGTGAATGCAGTCCTGAAACACTTGTGTGTGTGTGTGTGTGTGTGTGTGTGTGTGTTGAGAGCCTGACGTCACACACTCGCTCTCGAAATCACAGACTCCATCTGCGCTCATTAGAATAAACTCTTGTGCAGATGTGCCCCATCCGCTCCTTAACAATAAACTCAATAAACTCACATGTACGTTATTAGACTATTGCTTTCCAATGAATGCACTTGCTGTCTCTTTCTCTCGCTGAATCAGCCAAGCACCCACCGGCTCATCTAATAACACACACACACATAGAGAGACATGGCTGTCATTCATGTCACTAACACCAGAGTGTCGACGTTCCTCAGAAAAGGTCAGCAAAGCCCTTCAAGATGAGAGCAGAGCACAGCTGGGTTATTTTGATTCAGTCTCCAAGGGTTTGCGACATCCATCCTCTTCCCCTGATCACAGATGTTTGCATGTGTGTACACCTAGCGAAGCTAATCTTATTAGCACCTCTGAGGATTCTCAGTAGCGAAGGCGACAAACTCCGAGGCTTTAAGTGTGACAGCAGGAAGACCTGCCAAAAGTGAAGTGAAACGGATAGATTCCCAATTTAATCCTCGGCATTGATTAAAATCTTTTTCAAATCAGCACAACACTATTGAACTCAAATCCCCCTGGAGAAGTGGCAACCAGAAATGTCTCAGCTACAATCAGGGACGAGGCAACTGTGGGAGCTGGGAATTTGCATGAAGTGCGGTATTGATTTACAGACAGTATCATTAAAACACAGTGTGTCAAAGTCTCTCTCGGCGGTCCAGCAGAAACAATAAACTGCCGATTGCATGAGCCTTTGGCTGAACAAGACCATTGTCTGCTTAGTAATGAGCACTGGAAGTGGTAGTTAAACAGTGTAATGACCTAAACTAAATAAATGTCATGGTAATGACAGAAATGTAATTTACGACACACGCTAGATTGAGCCGCTGATCGGATTTCGCAAAATTTCACAAAAGCTTTATACTTCAAATAAACTCAAAGAAAAAGTATTCCAGTACCATATTGTTGGGAAAAATATGAATGAATGAAAACCCAGTCCAGGAGACTCGATCAAGAAGAAGTCCACAAGTTTGCAAGAGCCTAGAGGAATCTCTTACAAGTCTGCAGGCTGCAAGTTTATCTCAATTCTGAAATCAAGTCTAATTTTAGACAGAGTCGCCCTGTCTATTTTGTGTTTTAGGAGGGGGCAGAGTTTGGAGGTGGAGACATAGAAAACGGACATGACTAGTTTTAGTTGAAGATCTTGTTTTAGGGTGTTGAATAGATCCTGAGGTTTCACCTACCCTGACCAGCTTGAAAGTATCATCCAAAAACAAAGGCACCGTCATTGGGACCTTGCCATTAGCATTTGCGACACTTTGGCTCAGCCCGTGCTCAGGAAGGCAATAGGTTTAAATGTCTGTCACACTCTAGCTAGAGTTTTGAATGAAATTAGATAATTAAAAACCAAACAATATATTTTTTCAGATATATATTGATCATTTGGAACTAGATTATACAAATTTATATTCCCACAATATACAGTTGAAGTCAGAATTATTAGCCCCCCTTTGAGTTTTTATTTTTTAATATTTCCCAAATGATGTTTAACAGAGCAAGGATTTTTTTCACAGTATGTCTGATAATATTTTTTTTCTTCTAGAGAAAGTCTTATTTGTTTTATTTTAGCTAGAATAAAAGCAGTTTTTTTATTTTTGAAAAACTATTTTAAGATCATAATTATTAGCCCCTTTAAGCTATATATTTTTTCGATTGTCTACAGAACAAACCATTGTTATACAATAACTTACCTAATTACCCTAACCTTAGTTAACCTGATTAGCCTAGTTAAGCCTTTAAAAGTCACTTTAAGCTGTATAGAAGTGTCTTGAAAATATCTAGTCAAATATTATTTACTGTCATCATGGCAAAGATAAAATAAATCTGTTATTAGAGATGAGTTATTGAAACTATTATGTTTAGAAATGTGTTGAAAACAAATCTTCTCTCTGTTTAACAGAAATTGGGGAAAAATAAACAGGGGGCTAATAATTCAGGGGGTTTAATAATTCTGATTGCAACTGTAAATATCCAATGTTTATGCCATTTGAACCTAAATATATTATTTTATTTTCCACTCCGTTGATTCCTTTTTAAGATGTTATCAAGCTGGTTACAGATAACAAATGACTACATAAATTGTGTTAAAAACAATACAAACCAGTGTTTTCTTTAGAAAAAGATTAAAAAGATGTTTAATTTCTGATGCATTTTCTTTGCGTATACAGATACAAAATTCATCTTGTACATATACGTTACATATGTGTTTTTTTTCTAGATAATCTACTGTATATATCATGTTATTTTTGAATAATTTGAATCAGTACCACCCGCTCTAAATTCAGACATGCAGTCTGCTATTATTTTCATAATATTAAGTGAAGTTGCAAACTAAAATGTGCTGCCAAACCTCAGGTATAAACTATTTAGATGTGGGTGTGCAGCATATTTATTTCATACAAAATATATATACTTACTTTCTCCCAAGGCCATATATATTGAAGTTGATATTTAGCCGCACCATATTGGAGTTTACTAACATCTAGTTTTTAGGGGTGCTTTCACATCTGTAGTTCAGTTCATTTGGTCTGGACCAAGGGGAACAAATGATACATTGTAGCCATTTTTTAGGTCTATTTCACACCACACTGATTGCTTTAGTCCGAACCAGTTGAAATGCAGTCATGTGACCAAATCCACATCACTCATTGGCCAGATGTTATTAAACATTTTTCCTAAACTGTTTCTCGATTGGTCAGAATTAACCCGCAAGTAAACAAATCGGCAGAGACAAAATGTGTTTACTATGGAGGGAGGACTGCGCTGGCTGATTGCATCACTGCCCATAGTATACTGTATAGTGTTTATACATCACTTCAGACAAACTATACATTCAGAGAATGATGTGCGGCTGGAAAACAACGTTTTAATGCATCACAAGTCACTACAGGAAGAGGAGTGAATTAATTTAGCTAAACTCCGACATTGTCATCTTGCGAAAATATTACCAACGATCCATCAGGTAATGTTTTTCCCTTTCTCTCTCTCTCTGCTTAAAATTGATGGTAAAACGTCGGACTACGGCAGCTGGATTAGTCCAAAAGGCGTACTACTTTTTGCGGTTGGGCCTGTTCTAGCTTGGATAATGTTCTCACCACAAACAAACCGATGAAGGGTTCGTTTAAAAGCGTACCGAGACCACCTTTTCAAGGAGGTCTTGGTACTCTTTTTTGGTCTGCTTTTGGTGCACACTCGAGTATGACTGCTACATTCACACCTACCCAAATGAACCACACTAAGAAGGAAGGGAAACTCTACTGCGATTCAACTGAACTAAATAAGGCAGTTGTGAAACACCCTATGAGGTGGGCCTACACCCTATGGACAATTTAGCTTACCCAATTCACCTACATCACATGTCTTTAAAATGTGGGAGAAACCGGAGCACCCGGAGGAAACTCACGCGAACACAGGGAGAACATGGAAACTCCACACAGAAATGCCAACTGACCCAGTTGAGGCTCGAACCAGCAACCTTCCTGCTGTAAAGCGACAGTGCTACCCACTGCGTCACCAAAATATATGTACCTATGTTTTTTATTCTTGTAGTTCAGTAATGTATAACATCTGTTTTGCCTTTACAGATCACGTTTTCCAGTTAAAATGGAGAACCTCTGGTGTTTCAACACAATTAGTAACCGAGCTGTAGTGTTCTTTGATTAACAGAAAGTAGAAATGAACTGCATTTATTTGAAACAGGAATCTTTGTGTATTTAAAACAAATCTTTACTCTCACTTCTAATCAGTTTAATGCATTTTTGCTGAATATAAGTATTAATTAACCCCTTCCCTCTCTCACACACACAAACTTCACTAAAAATGTCCTTTTACACACTCTATAGGCTTTCTGCTTAATTTGGTGGTTCATGGCCAGAATAAGCTGCACTGGAGACTTTCGCACACACATATTCAAATGAAAGAAATATGGAGTTAAAAAAAACCCATTCACCCTCAGAGCGGCAAGGACAGCAAAGAGCAGCAGTCACTTCAAGCACTTTCTCAAACATAATCGTTCCCGCCTCCACAGACCCCCTGCCACCCCCTCGAACACCACCACCCGAACCTCCCTGCGCCCCCTGCCATCCCCGTCTGTAGCGTTTCAGAACAATGATTAAAATCTTTAATAATTTAAGCCACGCTCCTCAATGAGGGCGGGGCGATGAGAGGAATAGAATGGAAAAGAAAGAGAAAGAGAGGGATGGTGACGGCTGAAAGGAAACACTGCTTCATATTTCTGTGCTTTGAAGAGAAATGAAATAGTGTCCTCTCCCCACGGGGCGTAAGAGCACGGGAGCTCCTCTTTCTCCTTAATTTACTCCCTTTCATTTGTAGACACCCCGCGCGCAGTCGGGAAGGCGGCCAAGAGCTCCAGCCTCAACCCTCGTGCAGCGGGGACGGTGCTTTCATTATTAATGCTAAAAAATTTCACTCAAATTGTGTCCGTGCATTTGTAATAAGGCCTGGGTCAGAACACAGAGTCTCCCCTGCATTGGAGTTGGGGTGGAAATCTCCAAAAGCTGGATTTTTTTATTACAAGAACATTATTAACATACAATGGAGGGCTGAATTTGTGTACTGAACTGTGGCAGAACAATTGGAGAATGTTCTGGGTAGTTCTTCCTGATGATTGTTGGCCTGGTAACAAAATCTAAAAATGATGATGAACATTAAACTGTGCTTAGAGGTATGCTAAAAATAATTTGTACTGAATGTACCAAACTGTTTATGAAGATTGAATAATAGGAATATATTTGGTCTACGATCACACAGGTTTAGGATGAAAATGTTCCAAAAATGTTCAATATATTGCATGTTATTGCCAGGGCCAGACGGAATCTGCGGATGTTTTTGCTAGTTCTGCGGAGAATTTTGGTAAAAATCTGTGGGTTTCTGCGGAATTATTTTGGGAGTATCATAACTAAACCCCTAATATGTGAAATAAAAAGTAATACCTTTTTAACTTTTATTTAATGTTTAAATTACAAATCCAATTAGATCCACTTTATTTGGTAAACAAAGCAAGTTTCATATAATATATCTACAAAAAGACAGAAAATATTACTTTACAAACTGCTTTTTACATAAACCAGATGAACATTTTCATATTAGTCAATAATATTACTGTAATTAACTTAAAAACTTAATAAATTTAGATTAACACACATTTACTCAAGTAAATAAACAGAATTAATGATGAGCTAAAATCTGCAGAAATCTGCGGAATTCTGTGCGTCCAGATTCCGTGTGGGCTCAGTTATTGCACATGTGAAGTTCATGTGGTTCTTATTAAGGATAGTACTTTTCTGAGCATTCACTCAAGATCATTAAGTACTAGACTGTGATTATAATTATGAATGATTATTAATTATTATGATTGTTGGCCTGGTAACAAAATCTAAAAATGATGATGAACATTAAACTGTGCTTAGAGGTATGATAAAAATAATTTGTACTGAATGTACCAAACTTTGTACTGAATATTGAATATTATGAATGTATTTAGCACACAATCACATATGTTTTGGATGAAAATGTTCAAAAACGTTCCGTATATTTCACATGTGATTTTATTATGTTACATGTGAAGTTAATGTGGTTCTTATTAAGGATAGTACTTTTCTGAGCATTCACTCAAGATCATTAAGTACTATACTGTGATTATAATTAATCATTTCTATATAAAAACTGTTTTTATATTGTTAGGACAAAAATAGTATAGCTCAAAATAGGACAGAAATATGTACTGAACAGTGGCTCTTGCTTTTAAAATTGGAGAAAGTTCCAGAGAGTTCTTCCTAATGATTGTTGACCTAGCAACAAAAAGTCTAAAAGTGATGTTTGAACATAACACTGTGCTTGGAGGTATGATAAAAATAATTTGTACTGAATGTACCAAACTATTTATGAATATTGAATATTATGAATGTATTTAGCACACAATCACATATGTTTTGGATGAAAATGTTCCAAAAACGTTCCATATATTTCACATGTGATTTTAATATGTTACATGTGAAGTTTGTGTGGTTCTTATTAAAGATAGTTCCTATTCGAGCATTCACTTAACGTATTTGAGTACTGTACAGTATACTGTGATTATAATTTATCATTTCTATCTCAAAGCTCCATTTCTTTATTGTCAGGACAAAGAATTGTATAGCTCTAAAAAGTTGTGTGCTGAACAGTGGCAGAATCCCTGGCTTTTAAAATTGGAGTATGTTCTGGAAAGTTCTTTCTGATGACTGTTGGCCTGGCAACAAAAAGTCTAAAAGTGATGTTTGAACATTACACTGTGCTTGGAGGTAAGATAAAAATAATTCGCACTGAATGTACCAAACAAATTATGAATAATGAATGCTATGGACCCGTGCCATGAAAAAGCAGGTCTTTAATGACTTTCAAAGCACAATCTAAGCGGTCCCAAAGATGTTTGCTCAAAATGAACTCTCAGATAGAGGGTAAAGGCTTCAGTTTATGAAACACGAACAAGACAAATCTATCACACATTACATTAAGTTTATGTAAAAATGATTTAAGAAACAACTCAAGACTAAGTACCGTAACAGTTTTTTTTCCACAGTCATTATTTTTGATTGTACAAAACAGGATCAGCATCAGCAAGCTTGTGCTAAAAAATCTATACCAATTAATATGATTGAAAACATGTACAATTTGTCATAATGTAATAACTAGTACGTAAGGATGTCTAAATCCAATTACATGATTGGATATCGGGCCCGATCACGCGGTTTCAGACTGGATTGGAATCGGACATTACCTCCCGACGAAGACTTGAATATATAAGTATGTATATTCTGATTATATTTTAACAGATCTATATTTACGCAGTGGCACAGTGTAATACGTCTTTCTTGACTTTACATAGAAACAGCAATGTGTGTGGCATGACATCCCTTTGTTGCAGAGACGCTATTGATTAAATGCCGGCAAAGTAGAACACGGAAGCAGCTTGAAGCGGAAATCGCGAGTATGTCTGCGGTCTGGAGGTATTATAAAGTTGATGATGACAACATTGCCATAGCAAACTGTGAGATATGTAAAGTTGGAATTGAAAAAACTATTTACCAATAAACAAATTTACATTTTAGAACAAATTAACAAGGCGCAAAACACTTTTACCAGTCCCAAACAAATTTAAAATTACAGATTCCTTACGGAAAGGGAATGTACCACACACCAGAAGTGACGCGGAATGTACCACACACCGGGAGTGACGCGGGGAAAATTGTTGTCGTTGGTGATGGTGAGCGCAGTAAATTCGTGCTGTGGAGTACATGGTGTAAATAAAGTTTATGGTGACAGAACGTTGAGGTGCGGTCGAGGGATGTTTTACCCGTTTTGTGGCAAACACATGAGCAGCTTAACGCGGTTTTGCTTTACGTGTGGTCGGTGTTTGGAGATTCTAAAGGATGCGGACCAGACGGGAACACCATACAGTACATACAGCATCAATGTGTTCAATATTTAAAGAGGGCCACTCGTACGCTGTAAACGTGGACATGATGTCAAGTCTACATGGTGTAAACATCTGCTTGACGACTCTTAAAAGTAAACTGAATGAAGCCTGTGTTTTCCATGTACTTGTGTTTACATGTTTCTACATACTTTCACGCTGATATTTTCTCTGAATAGCTCTAAATGGCAAAACGATGTTTTATCACAGTTGATAAAACCATGATTTTTACAGTTGTAGACTTATGTTAACCTGTACCTTTGGAGTCATGTTAACCTGTGTCTACAAAGTCACACACGAGCTGATATTTTCCGGTGTGTGGTACATTCCCTTTCTGTAAGGAATCTGTAATTGTAAATTTGATTTTGACTTTTGCGTCTTTGTTAATTTTTTTCTAAAATGTAAATTTGTTTTGTGGTTGGTAAAATAGTTTTTTCTATGTAATTGTGTATTATGAGAGGTAAAAATGTTTTTCAGAATATAAATTTGTCATGAGCTTTGAAAAAGTGTTTCACACTTTGTAATATTGTTTTGCACTTCCCGGCCACCGTAGTAAAGACTACATTTAACACAACAAACCTGGTAAGGCACCTCAAATTTTTTTTTAATTAAATAAGGAACATCCAGGATCTGTTTCTTCGCTCTTCTTTATCCTTTTTTATGTATTACAGAAGTATCGGATCGGGTTTCGATATCGGTAGATACTCAAAATCAAATCGGGACATCCCTACTAACAAGTCATGCTCATAAAATCAAACTCCTTTAATACACTACTATTTTATCAAGATACAATGTGCATGGATTACTTCAATGTTAAAGACAACAGTATAACCACAGGTGCACATAACTAGTACACAGTTGTGCATAAACAATAAGAAAACAATGTGGACCAGATGGAGCGCTAGAGAAGAACTTTTGTGTACAATCACTGTTGGTATTTTGGAAGCTTGTTACCCAAGTTACTGCAAAAATCACCAATTCCCCCATGCTTTATTGGCAAGATAATTATTAAGAATGTGTGTTGTTAGCTGTGTAAAATGTCCTGCTTGTTTTGGTTGTATACAGTTACTTGATTTGTAAGTAGCTTTACTAGTAGGCTTTGGATTTAAAATCTGAGATATACAGCAGTAAATCACAAATTTAAAATACAAGTTTGCAAATATAGAATCATATATGTACATATATTCCAAGATATTGAGGAAATGGGACAGGATGGCTGTGCTCTGAATAGTCTGAAAACCAAACAACATCTCTGGGCACTCCTTTGAGAACCGGGCCAAAAAAAGTTATGTACACTTCTGAATATAACATGCAATTGCACTGCTAAACTAACTCACACAGACAAAATACAATGTGTGCTAGAGCATTTTTAGCTATTCCATCCAAACACAGACACTGCTGACTGACTCCAGGCTCACCAACCTCTTTCATAACCTCTTCAGACTCCCTCCCATAACTTCTCCCCCCCAAAAAAGGCACGCAGCAATGAGGTCAAAAAATCCAGATTTCTTATCTTCTATAATAAAATTTGAAGTTCTCTGAATGAAAATAAATAAATAAATAAAATCACGTCACTGAATTAATTCGAGATGCAGACAGAATATGTGGGTGCAGACTCCACTCGCCCACCATGTTGCCAGATTTTTTAGAGGATTGTTTTTGTTTGTTGTTTTTTTGTAGCAATATCTGACAAAACTGCATCAGCTTAAATGATAGTTTTCCGAAAAAGTTATATTTTATTACTAGTTATTACTTACCCTCATGTGGTTCCAAACCCCTGTGACCCTTATTCATTTTTGGATTACAAATTAAGATAATTTAGAATAATTTATGGTTGTGCAATTTGACAATTTTGATTGTGGATGATTAAAATGTCTTTAACACAATTGAATATACTTTAGATTAAATTAGGGTTATCTGTTTTGAAGTTTTTTTTTTTTTGATGGTGGATTATTTAAATGTCTTTGCAACACAAATTAAGATGTTTTAGATTAAAGTCAGGATGTGCTGTTTTACGATTTTTTTGTGGATGACTTAAATGATTTTGAAACACATTTTAGGATGTTTTAGATAAAATTAGGTTTGTAAGATTTGGACTATTTTTGATTGTGGATGGTTTAAATGTTTTTAGAACACAGGTTAAGATATTTAAAATGAAATTAGGGGTCTATGATTTGATTATTTTTGATCATGGACGATTTAAATGTCTTTGGAACAAAAATGAAGATATTTTAAATGAAATTATGGGTCTGTAATTTGAAGATTTTTGATTATGGATGATTTTAATGTCTTTGGAAGACAAATTAAGATATTTTAGATGAAATTAGGGGTCTGTGATTTGACGATTTTTGATTATAGATGATTTAAATGTCTTTGAAACGAAAATTTAGATATTTTAGATGAAATTAGGGGTCTGTGATTTGAAGATTTTTGATTATAGATGATTTAAATATCTGTGAATCAATAATTAAGATATTTTAGATGAAATTAGGGTGTGTGTTTTGAAGATCTTTAATTTGGTATATTTAAATATTTTTGGAAGAAAAATTATGATATTTTAGATGAAATTAGTGGTGTTCGATTTTGATGATTTTTGTTCATGGATATTTCAAAGAAAGATTTTTGCTTGTGAATTTTGCTTGTGGATAAATTAAATGTCTTTGGAACACAAATTTTGATATTTTAGATAAAATTTTGGATGTTTGATTTAGATTTTTTGATAGTGGATAGTTAAAATATCTCCACAATCTGCTTTAAAAGAAATATTACAGTATGAACAGCGCACATTGGAACTGTTGCAATTCTGGCACCTCTGTCTCAATATACTGTACAACACAACATACTTTAACAACAAATATGAATTCAGAGATAGTTACACACTATGGAACACGCGTACACTATACACACACGACATGGAACGCATTCATTACAAGAAAAGTATGTTAGTTTGATGTGCTTTAAAGGCTAATCGGTTAAACAATCGCATGCTGTGCACCCACTTTTTACATATATCCTGAAAATTATGATTTTTTTACTCATTGGCAGTCAGATTTCATTAAAAATATCTGAATTTGTGCTCTGAAGATAAGAAAGTTCTTGGATTGACATGAGGGTGAGATCCATAAATTAGTATAAATTAGCATTTTGTTCCGTATTTTGTGATTTGTGTTTTGATTTATTTTTATTTTCTCTATTTTTAAATGGCTTTTGAATTGCATTATAGGACCTTGATCTTTCTTCCAACAACTTTTAACCTCGAAAAGTTTGAAAAAAGTGACTTTTACTGACATTTTAATAGTTTAAAGTGATATATTGCCTATAGGTTGGTGGTGTATTTTATGGTACAAAAAACCTTGTAATAAACTGCCAGTACATTGTCTTATTTTTTATATATTATACATTATATTTTTATATAATATATATTATATTATTTAAAACTACTAAAAAGTCAATTAAAGTCCCTTTGTCAAACTGTAGAGTTGAATTTTCAACATCAAAAGTCGACAGAGCAGAGATCAACATCCCACAATGCAATTCTTAAGAGAGGAAAAAAATTCTCCACAGTTTTTATACAGAGAAGTATGGTGTATGCTCCCCACAAAGCTGACTGCAGTGTTTTCTTAGTCCTAACTTTGTTGCCAAGGATTACGCAGAGATTTTTAATTAGGTTAGCATCGGGACTATGGTCTGCCATTCCATTGTTTGACTGTTTTCAGCTTCAAAGCTTACATGCTTTGCTGTGACAGGGCTCATCCCATAATGCAAGTCACAATGAAAAATACTTGTGTATCACAAAATACAGAAACTGTTTATTAACAGATCTTTTTTTACAATGTAATTATTAACAGAATTTTAAACTCAGGGTGAACTATCCCTTTAAACTGACAGACAGTAATAAAAAAAAGAGCATACAAACTAGACAATCTCGTGTTCATCATAATATAATCTGCACAAAGGTGTGTCAAATATAAAAACAGAAGCATAATAAACTCATAAAGCAGTGTTGAGCTGTTTCTCTCTCTGTCTCTAGGATTTTTATGGTTCTCTTCAGGCCCGGAGCGTCGCCTGGCCCCTGGGGGAGGATTGGACTGTCTGTCACAAGCAGAAAAAGTCCAGCCCGGCTCTCCCTGCAGGGACCTGGCAAACCACTTACACGGCCAAACAAAAATCAATAGCTTAATGATCCAAAACCGGTAATAGAAAGAGAGAAAAATCCCACACACCCTCTAAAACAATAAAACGTCTTTTGGCGAGTGCAACTCTTTCCTGTGCGCTTTCGCATGTGCGCTCGCTTGTGCAGGTTAGCGGTGCAAAACGTATTGATTTACTGATTCTCCCTCTTTTGTCCAGTTTTCTTCTCAATCCCCAAAGCCTGTGGAGACTCCAGGGACTCTCAAACTGCAGTGGGACTCTGGGAGCCGGAAAAAAAAAATGGCTTGTGTCTGTATAAGCTTTTGTCACTTTATATCATTTGGATTTATTAGCACGGGTCACAACCGAATCCAAACAGAATTTATCATTTGTAGTCTTTCAGATTTTGAAGTTTGTTATTTGAAATATTTCTGATTTAAGATTTATACCAGATCCACCCATGAATTTCACAAATCTGCTCATAATTAGGGGCATGTTTTTCCCCCATATTTTCTGTCATCATTTATTTCCCCTTCCATTTTCATATAGTTTCATTATTTTTATTTTTAGATTGAAATTGTATTTTAACTCAACCTGTTAAATATGGCCGTTGGATTTAATGCTTTTAAAAAAACATATTTTAAAGAATAAACTGTATTTTAATCTGACATTGTCAATGTGGATTTTAAAGTTCATTGCTTTTAAATTGAAAAAAAAAAAAAACTAAATTAAACTACACATTTTCTATACATTATACATTTCTATAATTTCTATATATTATATTTATATTTAAACTGTTTTTCATCGTGTCCTGCAGTCTAATACAGAACTAAAAGTAATAATAAAATGAAGACTTTTTTGTTTTGGATTTAGATTGAAATGTTATTTTTAACTCAACCTTTTAAATGTGGACTTTAAAGCATATAGCATTTAAATTGAAATGCATGTTTCAGTTTAAACTGTGTTTTTAATACAACATTATTAATGCTTGGAGTTTATTGCTTTTAATTAAAAAAATGAACAAACATTTTTTTAAAACTGTAAACTACATTTTTACTACAACAGTTTTTCTTTCCGAACTGCAGTCTAATTAGGGATCTAATTCGAACCCAATAATAGTAATAATAATAATAATAATAATAATAATAATAATTATAATAATAATAATAATAATAATAATAAATGAATAATAATAATACATTTCTCTTTAAGTATAAACTCATATAATAATCTATTAGACATTAACATATTAACATATCATGAAAATATATTAAAATAATAAGCCTTAAATTACAAAATTTCCATAATTTAATAAAAAAAGTAAAATAACGGACATTAAATTTCTTAAATTTACCGTAATTCAAAAATCTGTTTTTTTTTTGTTGCTGTAATTGTACAGTAGATTTTCTGTATTTTTTGTGCTTATAATATTTAATATGGAACTGTACATAAATATTAGGGAAAGTTATGTAAAATCCTTAAAATGATACACTTTAAACAGTGCCATTATTCAAATAATCAGTCGTGATTAAGTGCAAAACAATGTTTGAATAATTTATTCACCAAAAATGATCTGAACTGCAAATAAATTCAAATAGAAAAAACGTGTCCAAAAGATAAAATGGAAACACTTCATAATAACTATTATTACATTATTATACATTCATTCATTTTCTTTTCAGCTTAGTCCATTTATTATTCTGGGGTTGGCACAGCGGAATGAACCGCCAACTTATCCAGCATATGTTTTATGCAACGGATGCCCTTCCAGCTGCAACCCATTCCTGGGTAACACCCATACACTACGGACAATTTAGCCTATCCAGTTTACCTATAGCGCGGAGGAAACCTATGCAAACACGGGGAGAACATGCAAACTCCACACAGAAATGCCAACTGACCCAGCCGAGGCAGCGACCTTTTTGCTGTAAGGCGACAGCACTACCCACTGCGCCACCGCATCACCCTATTACATTATTGCACTACATGTTAATATTTTTTCTTTAAGTAAAAACTGTATTTTTATTCTGACATCATCAATGTGTATTTTTGGAATTTAAATTGAAAATAGAATTAAAATTTAAATTATTTTTTAACTATACATTTTTCATTGTGGACTGCAGCTTCATCAAGAACTGAAACGAAACCAATACAACTAATACAATTTTGTTAATTGAAAAAACTCCAGCTAAAAGAAAAAAAAATATATATATAAAAAAAAAAAAAGTCTTGCACGAGCTTTCCTCAGCTTATATCATATAGATTTATTAGCATGGGTCATGACCAAATCAAAACCTTGACCCATCTGCTCACTACAATTTATAAGCATCTAACAGCAGCTCGTGACGGTTTTGGCAGGGGATATGCTGTTCTCCGCTGAACGCCCGCCTTCCCTGTGTAATTTAGCGATTAGAGGACAGCTCGTACTTAATGATTTATCCAGGCTGGGCTCCTGTAAAAGATGGCAGGGATGTGTGGCTGTTAAAGGGCCGCTGTGCTGCACTGATATAAAACACCAGAACGCTTCATGTCATCGGCGGGACGGGCCTTGAACTCGCCGTAAAGATGATAAGGCTGTTTAGAAACATGACGTAATGGAAGGGGTGACAAAAATGGGGTCACATGAACAGATTTGTGGGCGCTGTGTACAGGCAGAAATAGCCTTCTCTCCAGCAAAGTGCATGGTTGGATTTAGAAACAAAAAATAAGCTCATACTGGAGTTAATAAATTAATTCTAGAAGGTTCACTTTGGATGATAGAACTTAACATTAGGTTTGTAGAGTGTCTGTACATACACAAGTACTTTAATCAGTGTTTAAAGTGATATTATTTAATAAAAAAATATATATATTGATTGTATATCAATCTTTTATTTCGTGATTATAAGATTTATATTAAAATGCTGAATAGCTATAGGTGAATTGAATAAACTAAATTGGCTGTGTTGAATGAGTGTGTATGGATGTTTCCTGGTATTGGGTTGCAGCTGGCAGGGCATCCGCTGTGTGAAACGTGCTGTATAGGTTGGCGGTTCATTCTACTGTGGTGACCCCTGATGAATTAAATGACTAAACTGAAGGAAAATGAATAAATGAATCTTTCATTTGGTGATTATAAGATATATAAAATGCTGCATGTTTTATAATGTAAATTGAGGACAGACTGTATATTAACATACATGTTAAATAACCTTTATTTTTTATTATTACATTTTCTAATAGAGTAATTACAAATATTTTAGCTTATTTTTATAATGGGAACTCTCTTTTGTACATATTGGCAGATTGTGTACAAACTGTAGATATAATATTTAATGTACAGTTATTTTATTGACACGGTGGCTCAGTGGTTGGCACTGTCACCTCACAGCAAGAAGGCAGTTGGCATTTCTGTGTGGAGTTTGCATGTTGAAAACACGTAAAACGTGCTGGATAGGTTGCCGGTTCATTACGCTGTAGAGACCCCTGATGAATAAAGGGACTAAACCGAAGGAAAATGAATAAATGAATAGTTATTTTATGTTTATATCAATCTTGCATATCAATCTTTCATTTGGTGATTATTACATTATTATTAAAATGATGCATGTTTTATAATGTGAACTGAGGACAAACTGTATTTTAACATACATACTACATACTAAATAACTTAGCAGAATACATACTCAATAGAATAATTACAAATATTTTAGCATATTTTTATTATGGGAACTCTCTTTGGTACATATTGGCAGATTAGTTATAAACTGCCCATATAATATTTAATGTATAGTTTTTTGTTATATGTTAAATATTTTAATAATGAAATAATGTCATTCTATAAATACATAAGAAATCTGCTCATTCATTTATTCATTCATTCATTTTCTTTTCAGATTAGTCCCTTTATTAATCCGGGGTCGTCACAGCGGAATGAACCGTCAGCATTATCCAGCATGTTTTTATGCAGCGGATGGCCTTCCAGCTGCAAACCATCTCTGGGAAACAAACATACACACTCATTCACACTCATACACTACGGACAATTTAGCCTACCCAATTCACCTGTACTGCATGTCTTTGGACTGTGGGGGAAACCATAGCACCCGGAGGAAACCCACACGAACGCAGGGAGAACATACAAACCCCACACAGAAACGCCAGCTGAGGCTCGAACCAACGACCTTTTTGCTGTGAGGCAACAGCACTACCTACTGCACCCCTGCGTCGCCCTAAGAAATCTGCTCATGATTGGTAATTTACAAGCACATTTTTCTCACTTTGTCATGATTTATTTTGATTTTTAATATACATTTCTTGATTCATTAAAACGTAAATGATTTTTGGTATCATTCTTGTTATGTTTAAATAGAAATCCAAAAATTTCAATGTGGAATTTCTATGTGTGCAGGCAAAAAATAAAAATTTGCTTAATATTAGCTAGCTGCAGAGAAAATAAGGTTTCATTTTAAATTAGATTAACTTGATATACAAAATGTATGATGTACAATTTATGAAATAAATAAATACTTTGTTGAAATATTACATAAAGCTTTATATCTTTTTAAATATTACAACCCCCTCCGATAAAATAACAAAAACCAACAACAGTTGAAATAAGAATATAAAATATCAAATAAAAAACTGATAATAAACAATTACTCAACAACTCCATACTGTATAATATATATTAACATAATAATTTCGGGCTTGACTATATAGAATTGAAGTCAGCATTATTAGCTCTCCTTAATTATTAGCCTCTCTGTATTTTTTTTCTTCAATTTCTGCTTAACGGAGAGATTTTTTCAACACATTTCTAAACATAATAGTGTTAATAACTCATTTCTAATAACTTATTTCTTTTATCTTTACCATGATGACAGTAAATAATATGACTAGATATTTTTAAGACACTTCTATACAGCTTAAAGTGACATTTAAAGGCTTAACTAGGTTTATTAGAGAAATTCATTGTATAACGACGGTTTGTGTTGTAGACAATCAAAAACAATTATTGCTTAATAGGGCTAATAATTTGGACCTTAAAATGGTTTAAAAACAATAACAAACTGCTTTTATTCTAGCCGAAAAAACAAATAAGACTTTCTCCAGAAGAAAAAATATAATAGGAAATACTGTGAAAAATTTCTTGCTCTGTTAAACATCATTCGGGAAAAAAAAAAATTCACAGGAGGGCTAATAATTTTGACTTCAACTGTATACAAATATACGCAAACATTAATAAAAGGATGTATATTGACAGCGGACAGAAATGCAGAGTCAGTGAGTGTTGTTATGGTGAGCTCGGCGAGGCAGCAGGGAAATCAGGAGGGGAGGCTGCAGGGACCGAGGCTATTCTTAAACACACAGCAACAGGCAAACGCAATTACAGGCACAGGGAGACAGAGAACTAATCAAATCAGCAGAGAGACGAGACCAGACGAGACGAGAGAGAGAAGAGAAAAGAAGAGAAGAGGTCGCTGCTGCTGGAGAAACTCACCCACACCCAGACCTCTGCTCTCCAAATGAGGCCTGACATGCAGAGCCCAAACACACAAACACAGACATACAGTAGACCCACACACGCCAGCTGCTGCAGGCTAAAAGGTAAGCTCATAAATCTACCTTTTTCACGCTTTGTATGATCGGATTAGAGGCATAGGCCTCCAGTGGAGCAAATACAGGGTGCAAAATTAACACGCAAATTAACAAGCAAATCAAAGTAACAATCAGGTACATAAAAAAAACGAGATATGAGTATATGTAGAATTGCCACATTCAATTATATATGTTTTGTATAAAGAATAGTTTTTCTTTAGGCAAGGCATCAGGGTCAATAAGTAGCATTCACCAAGGAAGCTCCAGCAAAAACATGCAAGTCTGCCACAAACGAAAATCTAAATATTTACAGTTGAAGTCAGAATTATTAGTCCTCCTGAATTATTAGCCACTCTGTATATTTATTCCCCAATTTCTATTTAACGGGAATATTTTTTTAACACGTTTCTAAACAAAATAGTTTTAAACTAATTTATATTAACTGATTTCTTTAATCTTTGCCATGATGACAGTACATAATACTTTACTAGATATTTCAAGATACTAGTCTTCAGCTTAAAGTGCAATTTAAAGGCTTAACTAGGTTAATTGGGCAAGTCATTGAATAACAGTGGTTTATTATACAAAAAAAATAATAATAACCTTAAAACTGCGGTTATTCTAGCTGAAATAAAACAAATAAGACTATGCAGAAGAAAAATATATTATTGTCATGAACACCAGCAATCTAGCCATTACAGATTGCTGGAAAACATTCACTATCACCTGAACTACAATTCTGCCACTGAACTGCACTACATTTACCATCAGGCATCTCTCACACACATCAGTTCTGGATCACCACTGAATACTTGCACACAGCTGTAGCTCATGAAGACTGATTAGTTGGAGTATATATACACCTCACATTCTCACACACATTGCTGAGTCTTGTCTACTGTGACATGCTTTTTAACGTGCTTTTGACCCATGCCTTGTCTATTGTTAATGTTGTTATGCTGCCTGTATCGACCAGTTTGCCTGTTAACACGACTATGCTTTTGGATTACCCTCATGCTTTTTTTTGCTCCTGCTTTGACCATTGCCTGCTTACTCAGAGTTAATAAACTGAATTTCGACCATCACTTTCGTTATCACCCTGACCATTTGTTACAATTATAGGAATTACTGTAAAAAATGTATTGCTCTGTTAAACATCATTTGAGAAATATTTGAAAAAGAAAAAAATATTAACAGGGCTAATCATTTTGACTTCAATTGTACAAAAAACAAGATATTATCTTTATTAATATTATATTATTATTATTATTATTATTATTATTATATGTAGAATTGCCACATTTAATTATATTTGAGATTTTTTTTTATTTGGTAAATAAACAAGGTCAATAAAAAACATTCACCAAGGAAATGCAAGCACAGCTGCTGCATAAACATGATAAACATGAAGGACTGCCACAAAGAAAATCTAAAAATATATAAATTAGTCAAAGTTAAAAATTTGGGTCAGTAAGATATCAGAAATCAAATGCAAGTAAAAATTTCATATATAAAAATAGGATTGGTAAAATATATAATGTAAAATATACATATATATCCATTTCTTAGTGGATATAGGTAATATATTGTAGTGCATTTGAACAACACAGGTTTATTAAACAGATATATTTATTAAAATAATATTTTACTCACAGAGAGTAAAATATTATTTAGAAATAGAAAGAAAATACATTTAAATTCCTGCAAAATATTGCAAATGACACAATTTCAACAAAATTGTATATTATTTTTGTTTCTCTTGATTTTTCCTCTTTTAAAATTTTTTATTTCATATTTTTCCCCAACATATACATCTGGGTTAATAATTTTCGGACAGTTATCATTAGTTATTTTGTAAGATAAGCTAAAGATTTGTCTTCACTACTGACTAATCTAATGTATATGCACGCATATAATATTGTAAAGCATCCTACAGAAAAATAATCATTTAAAAGAGAGATTTGTGAGAGGTGTACTCATATATTTTGAGTTACTATACACAGAAATGGCAAGAGACATTAAATGCAACATTATGAATAGGACTGCACGATATTGGAAAAATCTAATATTGTGATATTTTGTTATTCTGCGATTTTATATTACGAAATGTATAATGCTAAATATATAATTCTATATGGAAAGAATTGAGCATATTAGTTGATTGATTGGGATAATTACGTAGGTGCATCTGCATAAAACCTAATAAACAATCTCTATCAGCATAGAAAAACCCAATGGAGCCTTTGGACAAGCCTGTTATGATGCATTTAACGGTCATCATAATATTAAATCCTTTAAGGTTTGTAATATTTTGCTAAAAAAAAAACATATTAACATTTATATGCATTTATGAATGTATTATATCATCTTTGCGTCAAATTATTATGCGAGGTGTTTCTAATGCAGAGTCTATGGGCTGAGAATAAATTTGACGTTTTTCTCTCACTCAAGTCTCGCACAATTTTTTTTTTCTTTTTCTTAAAGTTTTTCTGTCATTATTTCAACAAATAGGATTGTAAAAAAAAAATATTTGTTGTACTCTCCCGTTCACTGTGCTCCAAGTTTACCCAACCATGATGCCTTCCGCTACTGAGAAACCCAGAAACGTGAAAAGGGTCAATAAAGAAAAAGATATAAATGAAATAAACCGTTATTTATGGTTTTCCAAGTTTAACAGTATTCAGATACAGTAACTGAATAATCAAATGTAAAATAATACTGCCTAGTCTTTGTTGTATAAATAATTCAATAAAATTTATTGATATTTAGGTTAAAATTGGTACAATTTCTTATGCCTGTATGCTTGCATCTATGCTGGAACATTATATAATAAGTAGGAAACCAAATAATAACACATACAAATGTACATACTTCTTATAAGACATGTCTACAACATCATCTAAACAAAATGCAATCCAATAATCTTTGTTTCAGTCACCAGAGAAAAAAAGAAAAAAAAAAGAGCAGAATGATTTCTGATGGATCGTGTGATACAGAAGACTCTTGAATACATTACTCTGAAAATTAAAATCTAAAAATATGAATAAATTAAGCTTGTTCATTCATTCATTCATTTTCTTGACGGCTTAGTCCCTTTATTAATCCGGGGTCGCCACAGTGCAATGAACTGCCAACTTTTCCAGCAAATGTCTTACGCAGCGGATGCCCTTCCAGCTGCAACCCATCTCTGCGAAACATCCATACACACTCAATCTCACTCATACACTATGGACATTTTAGCCTTCTCAATTCACCTGTACCGCATGTCTTTGGACTGTGGGGGAAACCGGAGCACCTGAAGGAAACACATGCAAACGCAGGGAGAACATGCAAACTCCACACAGAAACGCCAACTGACCCAGCTGAGGCTCAAACCAGCGACCTTCTTGCTGTGAGGTGACAGCACTACCTACTGCGCCACTGCGTCGCCTAAATTAAGCTTGTAACTAATATGTATTATAATAGCATAGAATGTTTATTGCGATACTCTTTTTAAAATTTGTATACATTTTTTAAAGCATTTATATTTTATATCATACAATATAATGAAGAAAAAACCCTTCAGCGCCACCTATTTATTACCAGCATATTTTCTTAATTGACCTCCCATTTTCAGCTGTGCTCAAGAAGCTAATTTAAGCCTCAGCTTCAGAGCCCGAAAAAAAAAGCAAAAAAGCTTTTCAGCCGTTCAGGTGCCTGAACCTCTACAGCCCACACTTAAAAAATGTTGAATTGACCTCGGTGGCCTGTACCACAAAACAAGCAATGTTAGTTTTTGCTCAAATAGGTTAGAGAAAACACCAACCTTTGCTCATAGCTTTCTAAATGGACCTTCAGTCTACTGTTTGTTGGCGTGTGTGTGTGTTCTGCGCTGATAAAGGCCAGGCCGACGCTCGACTCGACTCGACCTCAGTGAGTCACGGTAATCATTTCTCATAAAGCATCTCGATAACGTCAACTAATCAAGTATAATGGTGCGCTGCGCCTTTCCAGACGCCCACCTCCTGCTCTCCAGGGCCACAGAAGATCCTTTAACCTTCTTTACTTCCAGCAGAAACAGAGCTGTGGCCCCGTGGTCCGCAGGGGCCCAGAGTGTGAGGAGGCCTGTCTGCTTCCCCCTCACGTTAATGAGCAGGGTAATTACTGACGCCATAACCCTGGTTCACAGAGCAGATCTGATTCTATACTAAACCACACACACACACACACACACACACACACATGCACGCACACGAACACACAAAGACCTTTAATTAAAAAACGCTCTCAGGGACCAGGAGAAGGAGATAGAGGAAGAGAAAGAGGAAGTGCAAAAGAAAAAATGAAGAAGTAAAAAAATCTACATAGACTTTTGCTGATTACTTTCTACACATCCACACACACTATGGGCTGGGAGATAAAAAAAACTGGTCTTAGTATTTCTCTTATATATATATATATATATATATATATATATATATATATATATATATATATATATATATATATACAGTTGAAGTCAGAATTATTAGCCCCCTTTTAACTTTTTTTTAATATTTCCCAAATGATGTTTAACAGATCAAGGAAATTTGCACAGTATGTCTGATAATATTTTTTTTCTGGAGAAAGTCTTATTTGTTTTATTTTGGCTAAAATAAAAACAGTTATTAATTTTTTATGAACCATTATAAGGTCAAATTTATTAGCCCCTTTAAGCTATATATTTTTTGATTCACTACAGAACAAACCATCGTTATACAATAACCTAATTACTTTAACCTGTCTAGTTAACCTAGTTAAGCCTTTAAAATGTCACTTTAAGCTGTATAGAAGGGTCTTGAAAGATATCTAGTCAAATATTATATACTGTCATCATGGCAAAGATAAATAAATCAGTTATTAGAAATGAAAATTATTAAAACTATTTTGATTAGAAATGTGTTGAAAAATAAATAAATAAAAAATTGTGTTGAATTGGGGACAAAGATTTACTCTCTCGATTTATTATATTATAATCCACGCTATATATATAAACAAATACAAATATGTAAAAAACACAGACCTGTGTGCCTTTTGGATAGTTTTTACCTGAGAAATACATTTGTTTTGCTTTATGGTTGTTGTACAAGTTTGAAAACATGTACTGTATGTTTTATAAACGTGCCTACATAGTATTATCATAAGACATATTTAAATAAGTGTATCGTGGGCGTGCATACAGCCCGCTTACCCTAGTGATGAGGCATGAGGGACAGGTCTATCAAATGACTGAAAGTTCCATCATGGACATGGAACAACATTCAATATTCTTCACGAAGTACAGCATAAAGCAGTCCACACAGTTACATATGGTATACATTTTAAGGAGGAGTGTAAATATTGCAGTTATGTTAAGAGTTAAATGTGTTCAGAATCAGAATCAGAATCAGAAAGAGCTTTATTGTCAGGTATGTTCACACATACGAGGAATTTGTTTTCGTGACAGAGCTTCTACAGTGCAACAGGATAACAGGGACAGGACAAAATAACAGATAATAAATATATTTTGATTTTATTAAGATCTGTTCAGATGACAAAGATGAAAAAAAACGACGAAAAATCAATTTATCACATTAAAATAACAGTTAATATTTATGTATTATTACGAATTTATTCACACATTTGCATTACTGAGAGCAGGAAAGAGACAGGCTGCAGCCAGATCTTAATAAAATCGTTTCATTAAAATAAATGATCAACAAATGAATTTGTCATGGCGGTCTCTGCAAATGAAGGCATTATCTACACACAATGTAAATTCATAATTAGAAAAATACTACAAACTATAAAATACTATGTATGAAAATACTTAGATACACATCCAAATGGCCAACGCAAGCGAGCTGCGTTCCAGACGTATAATGTCTCCAACAGCTCCTGTAGTCCCATTTAGCAACTTGATAGTAACCGTCTTTTTAAAGAAGCACAACCGATTTAAAAAAAATCAAGAGTTTAATGTAACTGATGTGTTTTATCTCGTAGAATAAAACATGAAAGTATCTTGAGTCTGTGGTAGCTACAAACCTTATTTAAGCATTTTAACTGAAATCCCATTAAAAAAAACAAACAAAAAAACATTGACTTTGGGACGAGGGAACCGGAACTGCTAAAATGCTAACTCACTTCCGGGTTTTTGCATACAAATTGATGTCATAGTTCCTCCACTCTATTCCTTTTAGTTAAAATTTAGCAAAAAAAATTCTATAAAATAATTGTAAAAAATTGTGCTACGGTTTCTACTACATAATAACCCCCAATTAAACAAATGTAGTTGATATATTCCAAACTCAACATCCACACCAAACACACAGCCCTTTGAAATCTCACAGTATTTCCTCAGTTGCGCAGGGATCTGTGGGTGAGTGAATGACAGAAAGGATCAAAACAGTCCCCCCCCCCCCAAAGCAAACAAGCTCAGTCGACAATAACGCAGTCAAACTTTTACTCTCTCTATGATTAAAACATGGCGGGCCCTGTTCGCTCACCCCTCGCGTTATTAATGAGTGAAGCACTGGCCTGTGAACACTCGTCCACATCACAGGCCCGATACATCAGACACTTCAAACACCACAATCCACAATTAACTGACAAGAGCCGGCAATTAGTAAAAGGAGCACAGCAACCCGTATATGCAATCTCAGCAGAGGAACAAGCAGCGTCCCTCAGAGAGACCACCACGTGTTGTGCTGATACTTGTTCAACTATGACAGTTTTTCTGTTTAGTAAATCCCAGACTGAGAGTAAAATAACACTGGGATATTCACTGCAAAATGTACATTTACTCACCATTTAATCATAAACAATTCATTCCAAAAATGTATTTAATTCAAGGTTATTTGTACAGCAAAAAAGCTTCTTTTTTTTTCTTTTCTCCTGGTTGAATGCAAAAGAAGATATTTCAAAGAATGTTGGAAACAGGTAGCCATGATTGACATCCATATTAGGATGCCATACTAAAAAAAAAATATTATGGAAGTCCATGGACATTGATTTACGTTCGTTTTTCAGGTTACATTCTTCAAATAATATATTTTTTTGGTTCAACAAAAGAGAGCAAATGTGGTGGAGAGCAAAAATAACTCTGGGATAGTTCACTCCAAAATGTACATTTATTCACCATTTAGTCATTCTCAATTAGTTCCAAACATTTTTGAGATGCTTTTTTCTTTTTCCGTTGAACCCAAAAGCAGATATTTTGAAGAATGTTGGAAACCGGATGCCATGATTGACAACCATATTAGGAAAAGAATGAAAAAAAAACTACTATGGATGTCAATGGGTATCGGTTTAAGTTAATTTATCAGGTTGCATTCTTCAAATTATCTTTTTTTTTTTGGTTCAACAGAAGAGAGCAAATGCAGCAGAGAGCACAATAACACTGGGATAGTTCACTCCATGTTTTACATTTATTCATCATTTAGTCATTCTCAATTAGTTCCAAACATTTATGAGTTGCTTGTTTTCTTTTTCCATTGAACCCAAAAGCAGATATTTGGAAGAATGTTGGAAACAGGTAGTCATAATTGACATCAATATTAGGAAAAGAAAGAAATAAATACTATGGAAGTCAATAGGCATTGGTTCACATTTACTTATCAGGTTACATTCTTCAAATTATCTTTTTTTTGTTCAACAGAAGAGAGCAAATGCAGCAGAGCACAATAACACTGGGATAGTTCACTCCACATTTTACATTTATCCACCATTTAGTCATTCTCAGTTAGTTCCAAACATTCATGAGTTGCTTTTTTCTTTTTATGTTGAACCTAAAAGCAGATATTTTGAAGAATGTTGGAAACCGGTTGTCATGATTGACAACCATATTAGGAAATGAAAGAAAATTTGCATTTATCAGGTTACATTCTTCAAATTATCCTTTTTTTTTTCTTCAAGCAAATGCAAAGGCGAGCAAAAATAATAATGTTAAAGAGATAGTTTACACCAATAAGAAAATCATTTACTCCATTATTTCTAAACCTTTATGGTTTTGGTCACAGTTTATTTTAAACGTACAATTCATGCTGTTAACAAACCATTAACTAGCTTAATAAACTACTTATTAGCTGCTTATTCATAGTTAGTAAGGAAGTAGTTGGGATTAGGCATTGGGTATAAGATTATAGAAGTACTGTAAAATGTAATTATACTTTATAAGTACTAATAAACAGTTTAAATCTTAATTATGGGCAAGTAAAAGCCAATAGTTAATAGTGTGAATTGTTACTTAAACTAGTCTCCTGATTTTTTAGTTATTTATTTAAAATCACAATTTTTGGAAAGAAAAAGAGCAGATTTTGGTCAAGGATGAATCTTTCTAGTGCGTATCCCTGCACAAATGGAGTGTACTTGAGTGTTTGACTGCATGTAAAAATGTGGAGTGCACAGTGCTTTGGGTATTAGTCAGCATCTCTACAATGAACAAACGGCACAAATATGATTCGAAACGCAAAAAAGCCCACGGCATTCAGTCAGCACTGGTTGCATCCATTAGAGTGAAATGCACTTAGACATAATTAGAAAAAAAATCAAATATCCGAACTGTCCTTAGTCTGACCTCGCCGAAACTTTACTTGAGATCATAAATTCCAATCAAGAGCTTTATAGGACACTCGATAGTTTGACGCTTATAATTCATAACTCAGCTTATTCTTAAAACAGAAGGTTGCCAACACTCTGCTGCTGTAGGACAAATACAGAACAAGCATCTTTTTATTCATTTATTTTTTCAAAATATCCCATAGATATCCCTGAATTTCGGTTTAATGAGGAAATAAAAAATAAATAAAAGGATAAAAGATAATTCCCCCATAAATAAATTCTCTCCTCATTTACACACCTTATGTCGCTGTATTATTTTCTTCTTCTGTAGAACATAATTTTTATGCATGGGGATTCTCTAGTCCATTTGAAAGCAACATAAAATAATCATAAAAGATGTCTATTTTACTCATGCATGATATTCCTCCTCACGAGATGTCTTACATTGCTGTGTGGTAAGCAAACGGATGGTTAAGTAGCCTTTTATTGATATTCAAGGACCTGTTTAGTCATTTAATACAAACCAAACAAACCAAAAAATAGCAAATTTTAAGATAAACAGAGACACACACACGCATGCACGCACGCACACGCACGCACACGCACACGCACACACACGCATGCACGCACGCACGCACACACACACACACACAAAATGGTCCTACTTTATATTAGGTGGCCTTAACTACAATGTACTTGCATCAAAAATAAATACAATGTACTTACTGTGTTCATAATGTACTGCAGAACACTTCTGGTGCTCTTGTTAGGTGCTTGCTAGGGTGTTGCTAGGCAGTTGCTAAGGTGTTGCTAGGTGGTTGCTAAGTTGTTCTGAGTGGTTGCAAGGTAATTGCTAACATAATATGGCATGCTTCTGTAGGATGAATTAGCATGCTGCTAGCATATTTCTAACAAAAATTTGCATGTTTTTAGTATGTTTGTTATTATGGATTGGTACATTGTTTGTATGGATTTGTATATTAGTGTGTTTCTAGTATGATTAGTATGTTAGTATGCTTGTTAGTATATTTCTAGTATGAATAAGTATGTTTCTAGTATGGATTAGTATGTTTCTAGTATGAATTAGTTTGTTTCTAGTATGGAATGGTAAGTTGATAGTATGGCTAGGTCTGTCATTAGTATGTTTCTAGTATGGATTAGTATATTGTTAGCATGAACTGGTATGTTGTTAGTATGTCCAATATAAAGTCAATGGAAATTTTTTAAAATGGAAGTCTATGCAACAGTTGCTAGGGTGGCGTAAGTGGCGCAAAGTTATGAGGTCATAAAGTTTGGTCCAATGTTAAGTCAATGGGACTTTTCAGAATTTTCCGGGTCAGTTTTTGGAAAACCGTAAGTCGGATTAGTTGGAAAAGACATAGCAACTTAATTTAGTATAGTTTGGAGGTTTGGAGTTAGTTTGGTGGTTGTAGTATGAACGGTCTAGGAGGAGATGCGTTCTTAAAATAGTCTAAGAAGAAGAAGACAGAAGAATAATAAGTTTATGTAGTATGTTAATGTCACTTTAAGGTACATAGTAGTTAAGACCACTTAATATAAAGTGTGACCAAAAAATCCACACATGACTCATTTTACAACTCCCCTAAACAGTTTTTGAATCTATTCAGCTGATCTTCAAGCACTTTTAGCTTAGCTTAGCATAGATCATTAAATCGGATTAGACCATTAGCATCTCGCAAAAAAATAACTAAAGAGTTTTGATAATATTCCTATTTAAAGCTTGACTCTTCTGAAGTTAAATCATGGACTAAGAATGACGGAAAATGTAAAGTTGCTTATTTTCTAGGCCGACATGTCTAGGAACAATACTCTCATTTCACTGTAATAATCAAGGAACTTTACTGCCATCCCATGACTGCAATAATATTTTGAAGCATCTGAAAATCTTGGAACAATTGAGACATTTGTAAAAGATGTTTCAGAACTATTTTCCGTTGATTTTAGTACACAATGTAATTGCTGAAAAGTCAAGCTTTAAATAGAAAAAATATTTGAGTGAGATGCTAATGGCCTAATCTGATTCAATGATCTTCAATTCAATTCACCTTTATTTGTATAGCGCCTATACAATGTAGATTGTGTCAAAGCAGCTTCACATAAAAGATCATAGTAAATAGTAAATAGGAACAGTGTAATTCAGTTTGTAGTGTTTAAGTTCAGTTCAGTTTAGCTCAGTTCAGTGTGATTTAATAATCACTACTGAGAGTCCAAATATTGAAGAGCAAATCCAACGATGCGCAGCTCTATAGATCCTGAACCATGCAAGCCAGAGGCGACAGCTAAGCTAAGCTAAAAGTGCACTCACCAGACCCAGAGATCAACTGAATGGATTAAAAAATGGTAAAACTCAACAGTTTATGTATTCATTTATTTATGTATTTTGTATTCAGTTATTAATTTTCCTTCGGCTTAGTCTCTTTATTCACCAGGGGTTGCCACTACACTTTTTAAAAAATAGGCTCATTTTACAACTCCCCTAAACAGTTTTTGAATCTATTCAGCCAATCAACAGGTCTGGTGGAAGCACTTGTAGCTTAGCTTAGCATAGATTATTGAATCGGATTAGACCGTTAGCATGACCAAAGAGTTTTGAAAATATTCCTATTTAAAGCTGGACTCTTCTTTAGTTACATTGTGCACTAAGTCTAACAAAGAAAATCAAAAGGGTTGCAATTTTCTAGGCCAGTGGTCAGGAATCTTTTTTTTAGCAAAGAGACATTTAGGAATTTTTTTGGTTATTATGATTTTTTTCAAATGTATTTTTAAGGAGCCATTGTGAGTATATATTTATCACTATAATATATAGATATTATTATATTATATAACTATAAATAATAATACAGATTTAAACAAAACCTTTATGGATGTCCATGCATAGGACAATTTATTTACATTTATTTAAAAATGAACAGCAACATTTTCTTTTGGCTAGTTTTAAAGAACAAAAATCGTATTTTACTATTATTGAGAAAATAAAGAGTAAAGGGCAATAAAGAACACGGGTGATTCCCACAGAAACACAAGTTGTTTGCCCTTTAATAGTGTTGCCATTCAAGTTTATTCACAGCACAGCACATGTGCATTGGTCAAAACATCCTTTTTTTATTAATTTTGATGTAAAAAATAGAGGAGGAATTGTAATTGTTTTTCAATAGGAAACTGATTTCTATAGTAAAATATTAATTGAAGGGAGACAGGAGGGCCATGTATTTTTGGTCAAAGAGCAACATGTGGCTCGTGAGCCATAGGTAGGCCCACACAGAATCTGCTCGCGCAGAAATCCACAGATTTCCTCAGATTTTCATCCTATCACTGAGTCTATTTATTTAGTTGTGTTTAAATGTGTCAATTTATATTTATTCAGTTTTTAAATTAATTTCAGTAATATTACTGACTAATTTGAAAACGTTCATATGATTTACTTACAATACCGATTGTAAAGTAATAATTCCAAATAAGAGGATCTAATATGATTTGCATTGTAAACATTAAATAAAAGTTAAAAATGTATTATGTTTTATTTAACATGCAAATTTTTAAGCTACGGTACACCCAAAATAATTCCGGATAAATACACAGATTTTTCCGGATAAATACACAGAATATTCTTCGAAGTAATAGCAAAAAATGCCCTCAGATTCTGTCTGACCCTAGCAATAGGTTCCCTACCATTATTCTAGGCCAATATGTCTAGGAACTATACTCTCATTCTGGCGTAATAATCAAGGAACTTTGCTGTTGTACCATTACTGCAATGACATTACGCAGCACCTGAAAATCTTTGATTCAGATGAGATGATACAGAAGTATTTTCCGTTGATTTTAGGACACAATGTAATTGCAGAAAAGTGAAGCTTTAAATAGAAAAATTATTTAAAATAAAAAGTAAAAGTTAAAAGTGCTCCTGCCAGACAGAGATCAACTGAATGGATTAAAAAAAAAAGGTAAAACTCAACAGTTTAACTCTCTAGCGGAGTTGTAAAATTTGCCTCTTTTTTCTTTTCCCTGGAGCATTCCTTTAAGTATCTAGTATAAATTTTATATTTATTATACTTTAAATGAATAACTCAAACAGTACAGCAGAGACAACTGTACACGCAAGACACACAGGTTTTGAATGACATGAGGATGAATATATTTGTGGGCAAACTAGCCTACTGTCCAATGATAAAGAGGGATAATCACATCGGGCCGTTTGCATGTGTAAGATCCATCACAACAAAGGGCCTGTCTTCGGATATGCCTGATGGATCAGCATTCTGGGCATTCACTCCATTACCATTTCACAAAAGAGACACGTACTGGGACAAGGGGCAGATTGCGCTCCTCAAATGAAGAAATATACGTCTGTCAACAGGGGAAAACACTGGCCTTCTGTGTTAACCAGCGCCTGACCTCCACAGGACCTGTCTGGAGAAGAGCTGTCACACATGTGCGTGTGCTTGCTTATTCATACTTTGTCTTCCACCGCAGATCTGGCAAAGGGGGAATTGCTTTAAGACGTTATTTTTTACATTTAGTAAAAAATGGGAGGAAAAAAGACTAGAGGACTATTAATTCATTCATTTTCCTTCGGCTTAGCCCCTTTACTCGTAAGGGATCACCACAGTGGAATGAATCGCCAACTTATCCATCATATGTTTTACACAGCGGATGGTCTTCCAGCTGCAAAACAGCACTGGGAAACATCCATAGACACTCATTAGGTAAAAGACTAGCTCTCCTAAAAATAAACAATTCCAAAAAATTTGGATTTGTGATATTTTTTCCCTGATTTTTTTAAATATAAAGATGTTTGCTAAATATCCGAGCAGCTATTTTCCATATAAACAACATTTCCCAGTGAAGCTAATTTCCCCAAATCTTCCCTTTTCCTTTTAAAATTTTCCCTTTTCCCTTTAAAATCACAAAAATTATAAAGGTTTTATTATTATTTATAACAATTAATTTTTTTTATTATTATTTTAATAATTAGTTTTTGTTAAATCCCTTTTTTTCTAAATTCACTTTTTTTCTCGACATTCATTTAATAGTTAAATAAAATTAAAAACATTTATGCGTGATATGATTATGTCCATGTTTTACTGCATACAAGTTTCAAGTTTAAGTTTGACAACTTTATTAATGCCACCAGAGGCAATTAAATTTGGGCAGTAGCATCATGACACAACAAACACATACAGTGCTCAGCATAATTGAGTACACCCCATTTTGAAAAGGAATATTTTTATCCATTTCTCAGTGAATATAGGCAATGTTTTATGGTGCATTTAAAAAAAAACTGATTTATTAAACAGATATATTTATTAAAATAATATTTTTGGTCACCAAACATATTGAGAAATTGAAAGATTATACAATTAAATTCCAGCAAAGTATTGAAAAAAAATTACAACCTATAAATTTCAACTAAACTTTTAAGTTTTTTTGTGCTTCTCTTGATTTTTCTTCCTTTAAATTAGTATTTGATATTTTTCTCTAACATAGTTTGGGTGTACTAGCTTTTGGAGCGTTATCGTGAGTTATTTTGTTAGATAAGCTCCAGATTTGGCTTCAGTACTGACTAATCTAATGTATATGCACAAAAATAATATTGTATAGCTTCCTATCAAAAATATTAATTTAAAAGAGATTTGTGAGGGGTTTACTAATATATGCTGAGCACTGTAGAGACAAATCACTTACAAACAATATTAAAAAACACAATCCAGCATGCTTCATAATAAATTCATAAATATAATAATGCTACTAAAACAACAACAATAAAGAAAGACCCACACTTTAAAAATTCAACTTGCTAAAATGTAAGGTTTTAAAGTTTTATGGCCTCAGGAACAAAGGTAAATTTATTTCCCTGGCATCTTATTATATGGCATCTGTGTATAAAGAAAAGACTAAAATCTAGTCCAGCATTCACTGAAAATCTTTTGCTCAGTTTCTATGAATATTCATATATGATGCGTGATAAATTATACAGAAAGCAACTGCAGAACACTTATTTAAAAAAAAAGTTGATTTTAATTTTAGATTTTCAGTCTATTGTATAACCTTGGAGAACTCTCTTTTGAAATCTTTTTTATATTGCAATGAACCAGAAAAAAGAAAAAAAATAAATAATTAAAAATGATGTGGTAGATGAGGACAGAATTATAATTCTTTGCCAATTTTCCAATTCCCATGTAATATTTCATAACTTGACCATAAATCCTTGGTGACCACTCTAGACTTCCTTTAAAAGGATTTAAATCATAAATGGTACATAACCTAAGAATAGCTTCTAAGAAAAGGACGCACGCACACGCACACATGCACACGCACACGCACACCCACACACACCCACACCCACACCCACACACACACACACACACACAATGTGCAAAGACAGGTGCACACACACTCCCACGCATCACAAATAATTAGCACAGATGTTTAACTTCCTTTAAAAGGTTTCAAGTCATAAATGGTACAAAATCCAAGAATGCTTTTAAGAAAAGGATGGATTTTAAGTGATGTACACACACACGTGCAATACAGGTGAACACACACACTCCTACGCATCAAAAATAATTAGTAGTCCAAATCTTTAACTTCCTTTAAAAGGTTTCAAGTCATAAATGGTACATAATCCAACAATAGCTTCTAAGCAAAGGACGGATTTTAAGCAACGTACACACACATGTGCAAAGACAGATACACACACACTCCCACATATCAGAACTAATTACCAGTCCAGATCTTTAACTTTCTTTAAAAGGTTTTAAGTCATAAATGGTACAAAATCCAAGAATGCTTTTAAGAAAAGGATGGATTTTAAGTGATGTGAACACACACATGTGCAAAGACAGGTGCACACACACTCCCACACATCACAAAAAATTACCAGCACAGATGTTTAACTTCCTTTAAAAGGTTTCAAGTCTTAAATGGTACATAATCTACAAATAGCTTCTAAGAAAAGGATGGATTTTAAGCGACGTACACACACATGTGCAAAGACAGGTGCACACACACTCCCACACATCACAAAAAATTACCAGTCCAGATCTTTAACTTCCTTTAAAAGGTTTTAAGTCATAAATGCTACATAATCCATGAATAGCCTCTAAGAAAAGGCCGTATTTTAAGCGATGTACACACACATCTGCAAAGACAAATGCACACACACTCCCACATATCAGAAATATTTACCAGTGCAGATCTTAAACTTCCTTTAAAAGGTTTCAAGTCATAAATGGTACATAATCCAAGAATAGCTTTTAAGAAAATGATGGATTTTAAGCGATGTACACACACATGTGCAACACAGGTGCACACACACACACACACTCCTACGCATCAAAAATAATTACTAGTCCAGATCTTTAACATCCTTTAAAAGCTTTTAAGTTATAAATGGTAGCTTATCCAAGTATAGCTTCTAAGAAAAGGACGGATTTAAGCGATGTCCACACACATGTGCAAAGACAGGTGCACACACACTCCCACACATCACCAATAAGCTTATAATCACACGCACACACACATGCGGGGTCTATTTCTGACAGTTAATATGAACAGATGTGGGCCTCCTCCTCTGCCTCACACCTTATATACACAACACCATTTTCCCAGCACCTGGTGTGCTGTTCCAGATTGTGTGCGTAAGCTGTGATTGAGGCGGATTTCTAAAAGAGGAGGGAATAGGAGTCATTCCAAAGTTTAATCAAAGAAAAAGAGTGTCTTCATAGAGTCGACTATCCTCCTAAACATCTGGGCCCCTGTACAGCTCCCAACAGCACGCCGGCTGCTTCATATGAGCTGCAACTCTCCACGGTCTGGAGCCTCCATATGAGACAGTATAAACAGATGAATTAAGAACAGAGAAAGCCAAGAGAGGAAGATGAGGACATGAGACAGAAGAGGCGAGTGGGGAGAAATGCAGGGGATTATGGGAGAGAGAGAGAGAAAGAGAGAGAGACGGAGTGAAAAAAAGACAACAAAAGCGAGGGAGAATGAAAGAGAGACTGGGAGGAGGAGGAGGAGGGCGAGTGTGTGCAGAATAGCAGAGCTTGTTTAATTCATCAAAACTGGCTTCATAGAGAGTTGTAGATTTAAACTTTAATGAAAGAGCCCTAAAGTCCTGATGTAACAAGATGAAGAGAGCAGGAAAATAAAACAGGGAACTCAGCGAAAGAAACACGCGGGAAAGACTAGAGAGAAACAATTGCTGTCTGTGTCATTACTGTGGGCTCCGTGGGGGAGAGGAACTATGCACACACATGCTAAAAATTCACTCAAAATTAATTGTGTCCACTGATGGCAGCATTTATTTGAATGCACTGTCTGCAAGGTATCAGCACACAGTCACTGAAAAATATTCACCTGCCTATTCACCCATCTATCCATCCATCTACACATCAATTTATCCATTCATCCATCTTTCCATCCATCCATGCCTACTTATCCATCTATAGTCCATCTGTCATTTATCAGTCAATTGTTGTATTGTACCTATCCACATGTTGCTCAACTATCCATCCATCTATCTATCCATCCATTATCTATTGGTCAGTTCATTTGTCTTTCATTCATTCATTCATTTGTCTATTTTTCCATCCATCCATCCATCCATCCATCCACCTACTTATCCATTCACTGTCTATCTGCCATTTATCCGTCAATTCATGTATTGTACCTATCCACCTGTTGCTCGACTATCATCTATGCATCTATTAACCATCCATCCATCCATCCATTCTACCATCCATCTGTTTATCCATCGATCAGTTAATTTGTCTGTCATCCATCTGTTCATACATCTGTCTAATTTTCCATCCATCCATCCATCCATTCATCCATCCATCCATCCATCCATCCATCAGTATATTTGTCTGTCATCCATCCATCCATCCATCTGCCTATTTTCTATCCATCCATCCGTCAATTTGTCTATCATGCACTAATTCATTAATCCATCCATCCATCCATCCGTTTGTCTATTGATCAGTTAATTTGTCCATCATCCACTCATTCATTCACCCATCCATCCATCCATCCATCCTACCAACCATCCATCTGTTTATCTATTGATCAGTTAATTTGTCTGTCATCCATCCATCCATCCATCGGTCGGTCGGTCCGTTTGTCTATTGATCAGTATATTTGTCTGTCATCCTTCCATTTATTCATCTGCCTATTTTTCCATCCATCCATTCATCTGTTTATCTATTGATCAGTTAATTTGTCTGTCATCCATCCATCCATCCATCCATCCATCCATTGATCAGTTAATATGTCTATCATCCACAAATTCATCCATCCATCCATCCATCCTACCAACCATCCATCCATCTGTTTATCTATTGATCAGTGAATTTGTCTGTCATCCATCCATCCATCCATGTGTTTATCTATTGATCAGTAATTTGTCTATCACCCACTAATTCATTCATCCATCCATCCATCCGTTTTTCTATTGATCAGTTTATTTGTCTGTCATCCATCCATCCATCCATCTGTTTATCATCCATCTATCAATTTATCAGTACATCCATTCACCCCTCTATCCATATGTTAATTATCCATCTATTTATTAGTCCACCAATCCATCCAACCATTCACCCATCCATGTATTTGTCTATCATCCACCCATCCTTCCTCTGTACATCTATTCTTCTCATCATCCTTCTAGCCATCCATCCATGTAGCTACCTAGATTATTGTCCCTCTACTCATTTATCAGTTCATCCATCCATCCATTCATCCATCCATCCATCCATCCATCCATCTGTTCATCTGTCCATCCATCTATTCTTTTATCTAACAATCCATTGCCCATCTAATCATCCACCGATTCATCCTACGTTTATGCATCCATCAATCTATCTATTTATTATCCATCTATCCATTTATCAGTCTATCCATCCATGCATTCATCCATCCATCATACATCTATTAATTTATTAATCCAACAATCCATCCATCCATTCATCAGTTTATCTATTGATTTTAATTTGTCTATCAACCACCAATCCATCCTTCTGTGCGTTTGTGCATACATCCATCCATCCATCCATCCATCAGTTTATCTATTGACTTTAATCGGTCTATCAACCACCAATCCATCCTTCTGTGCGTTTGTGCATCCATCCATCCATCCATCCATCCATCATTCATCCATCCATCAGTTTATCTATTGATCAGTTCATTTGTCTATCATCCACCAATCCATCTTTCAGTGTATTTGTTTTTCCATCCCTCCATCTACCTACATATCAAGTTGTTCATCTATCCATGTGGATATATCAGTCCATTGTCCATCCAGCCATCCACTGATTCATCCAGTATCCTCAGTTTATTTAACCATACATCAACCTGTTTATTGTCCATATAATCATTTATCAGTCCATTCATGCATTGTCCATTCATCTATCATCTGAAAATCTATCCATCAAGCTGTCTATCCATCTTCCAAACTGTCTTTCGTCCATTTATCTATCTCTCTATCTATCCACTCATTAATCAACCATCCATCCATGCCCATATTTATCTAAATATCTACCTGTCCATTTACCCATTTATCTAATCCATCTGTCTATCCAACTATCTATTCATTCTTTCATATCTTACACATTCACCCATTCATTTATCCTTCCATCTATGAGGAGGGATGAAAATAGGATTGAAAGAGCAGCTGATGTGACTCTTATAATCTAATGAGAATTCTCTCTATCTATATCTATTGAATCTTCCATCTTCCCATACATCATTTACATAATAGGAGATGTGTTTATGCAGAAAATACTGACAGTCACAAATGAAACAAACAGAATTATGGTCATTTTGTGGAAACTCTTTTCTTTGTAGTGCAATATTACTCACAAACGTGTTGGAACTGCTTAGTCAATTCACCCCACAGTCTGTGTCTCTGTGGTTATTCGCTCATCCTGTTTCAGTCATTGTTATGAGTTCAATGTGTCAGCAAAACATGCTCGCCTGATGTGACCGAGGAACTCATCACTATGTGTGTGCGTGAGCATTTTAAGCCAACATGCTTGTGATGGAGGCAGTATGCAAACAAGCATGCACGCAGTTTTATCTGCATCTCTGCTTATCACTCTGTTTGGGGACTGTGGGCCATTAGACTGCGTTTGTAAATGCGTTTTGTGCACTGTCAGTTCTGCACATATTCAATTTGACCTCTAAATGATTTTGTCCATTACTTGTGTGCAAAAACAGACACCGACCCACATATTCTTGACAAATTACTTTCTCTATTGGTGTTTACTGTGCTATTACACTTCACTGGGTTTTTAGTGCTTTTTACACCTAAATAACCTGCCATTCTGCCATCATTGATTTCTTAAATGTATATACAGTATATACATATACAGCTATGGGGGAAAATAAGAGACACCACAGTTTTTCTGGATAAAATATATATATATATACATTCCCCCTGTAAACTACAAATATAAAATAGCAAAAGTTGTTGTAATTTAGAGCAATTTTTTTGCATAAAATAACCAAAATTATTATTATTATTATTATTTTTACACATTATTTTTTTTACACATTTTCATATAAACAAAACCAAGAAATGAATATTTGGTTCCATTTCCTGATTTTTCAAATCATAATTTCCGTATTCTTTTTTATTTTTATTTTCCCTACTTTATTAAGCTCATGCTGTCACTTTTTGTAACAACATGTCCCAATAGTAGAATGGGGTAAGTTGTCACAGTGGAATTAATCAGCCTATTACAGACAAAAAACCCTCAGTAAAACAATTATGGAACAACAACAAAATATTTAAATAAATATACAACTACTTACTTCAAATGCATGCTATTTAAATTAAACATAATTAAACATGATAATTAAATCTCAATTATTACGCCAGCAAGACTTTACTGTTAAAAAAAGTATATGGATATAATTTGGTTAACTGTTTTGTACACACTGAAAAAAAAAATACTTTGAACCAACTTAACAGCTAAATTTTGTCGTTTTTTTTGAAAGCCTAATTTAACTTTGGTTCAAATTTTTAAATTGGATTTAATCTAAATAAAATATAATAAAATATATATATATATTTTTTTTTTTTACTTTGGCACAATCTAGATTTTTATGTTGGAATAATTTTTTACCCTTACAGTACATTTACTGTACATGTACTCATTTAGCAGATGCTTTTGTCCAAAGTGACTTACAATTGAGGAGGCATTCAGCGATTCAACAAGAAGAGGCAATACACACAAGAAGAGCTAATTATACAAAGGAACCTGTTAGTGCTCAGAGAATTAAGCTAACTCAAAAAAAAGTTATAATTTTTCTGAGAGAGAGAGAGAGAGAGAGAGAGAGAGAGAAAAAGAGAGAGAGAAAGAGAGAGAGAGAGAGAGTGAGAGAGAGAGAGAGAGAGAGAGAGAGAGAGAGAGAGAGAGAGAGAGAGAGAGAGAGAGAGAGAGAGAGAGAGAGAGAGAGAGAGAGAGAGAGAGATGCACAATGCTTCATTTAATCATTCATTCATTCATTCATTCATTTATTGGAATGATAGTAAAAATGTGTCTGGTGCAAATGTGCCAAAACAAAAAATGGGGGTTGAAACAGTTTACAAAACAACTAGGGATGGAACAGTTCACTAAATTGTTTGATCCCTTCTTACAACAAAGTATAGTTTTCCTTTGGACCCCTGCTGGATTAAAGCAAAAACACTACATTGAGAAATACTACTTCTTTTAATGTTTTGGTCACACTTTATTTTGATGGTCCATTTGTTGAATTTAAGTTAAGTTACATCGTTAAGTTGAGTTTTTTAAGTTACATCGCATCTACAAGCCAACTAATTCTCATTAGATTATAAGTAGACTGTTAGGGTTGGGGTTAGTGTAAGTTGACATGTCCTTGCAAAGTTTCTTATAGTCAGTTAAATGTCTGTTGAAAGAGCAGTATCAATATTTTAATTGATACTTAATCCAAAGTAAAAATATGTTTTGAATGAACGACACATTAGTTTAAATTAAATTATTGGTAATCACAATCTATAGCTAAACCAAAACCTGAAATTTTACATTAAAAGTTCACCCAAAAATGAAAAATTACTCACTATTTACTCACCCTTTACTTGTTCAAAAACGTTATGATATTCTTTCTTCTGTTGAACACTAAAGAATATATACTGAAAAAGCTGAAACCACTGACTTCCATTGTTATGGAAGAAAATGGTTACAGGATTACAGCATTCTTCAAAATATCGTCTTTTGTGTTCAACAGAAGAAGAAACTAATAAAGGTTTGGAACAAATGAATGATGAGTAAATAAAGACAAAAAAAACTTTCATTTTTGGGTGAACTATCCCTTTAATAATACAAATATACAATTAGTATGAAGGATTTTGTAAAAAAGTGTAACAGTCAATTGAAACAAAATCTCAGCGTGCATATTCCCCACCTCCAAAAACCCTCCCTTCATTTTGCAGCCATCTCTGCATTCATTAGCTAGTTGAGTTTAGCAGCTGTCCTTAAAAGTCTCCATGCAGCATCCAGGGCCTGTAATGATGCACAGGTTGCACCATCTGTGTGTCAGAGCCCCTGTGCGGCAATGCTTCTCTGTGACTCATCGGTCTGCGCCATCACTGTTGGCGCTGTCGGACGCATCATCATTCTGCGCCAGGACTCCGCTGCATGCCGGCATCCCATACATCTTCCACCATCATTTATTTGGCAACAGGCAATTAGAGGACCCAAAAGCCTCAGTGTGGGGTAGGACTAGGTCTCCCTTTTTAATCACCCTCCTTAATTACTTTCTCTGTTCCGTGTCATAAGCCGGCATCTGCATTGGACATTTTTTTCTTCTTCAATTGTACAAAGCAGAGAACGAAAGCCTTTCGGAGTTGGGGTACTGTCCAAAAACATTACAAGGTTGTCCCATGAGGAGCCAATCCATCAAAGTGATTTTTCTCTCCGCCTCCACTCCAGCCCTCTTCTCCTTTGCAACGTAGTCATTTTCTTCTCACTGGGAGTGACATTGATTCATAAAGTACTGTGCTGCAGGTGCCAAGGCACGCCAGAGTTTTTTTTTTTGGGGTAGTGTCGTTGAGTTTGAGACTGTGGCTCTCTCCATCTTCTCTGCTGGAGCCAATAGCGTTTAGCCGTCCAGTATTAGCAGGGGATGTGTCATATGACGAGGCCAATAGGTCAAGGCTTGAGGTTTTTGGAGAGCCGTGACCTTGAGCCGCTGTGCTGATGCAGTGAAAGGCCGCCGATGATCCTCCGGCTCTGAGGGGACTTAACCGGGTTCCAAGGGTCTGACAGGAGGACAGGTCTAATCAGAGAATACAGCTTAGAAGGGTAAGACAGCATAATCTGCTCATAGCTCACTCTGCGGAGAGTGGTAATAAAGCTACGGGACTGACACATGGTTTAGTGCCATTGGCACATGGGGGTACAGTCAGTGTGGATGGAGGAAGACAGTTGGGGTCATGTGACCATGAAGCCACTTTATCAGATTTGGGCAGAGGGGACGTTCGGGAAGGTTATGGCTTACTGTGTGATTGATAACCTTGAGGGAGATTCACTAACATGCAAGCATGTCAGACAGGCTGTGCTTACATGATATTTAACCTGCCATGGCATCTAAAAATGCACATTTGATTTCATAAAGTATAAATGTTAAATATTATTTTTAAAACCTGGTGACATTAGCCACTCTGAATGTAGACTAATAAAAACAAATTCTAAGTGTGAGTCAAGTTTGGGCACAAATAAACAAATAAATAAATAAATAAATAAATAGATTAAATTAAATCATATTTTAGATAGAAACATTGACTGAAAAAAGTACATTATAGGACAAATTCAACTCGGGCTCATTCTGAAAACGTACTGCTATATACATTTCTGGAGAGCACCAAATACGTCCCAGGAGCTACGCTTTTTGCAGTTTTTGTTTTCGTGATTCCACAAGAGGCCACTGTGTATGCTTTTTTAGATGTCAAATTTCTCTAACAAGTGCCATTTGTGTCTGCTGTTCTCATGTAAATCCACCAGAGGCTGCTGATGACTGACTGTCTACTGACTGACTGACTGATTGATTGACAGACCCACCCTCCTCCGTCCCTAAACCCAACCAATAGCGCTTTCAAAAGCACCGACTGACCCGCCCACCCACTTCCATAAACCCAACCGACAGTTTTAAAAAGCAATCCTGAATTAAAAAAAGCCTTGCCTAATGTTTACCATGTTTTCAGATTTTACTACATTCTCACCTTGTTATTTACTTGTTTATTTTATTATTTGGCTTTTGTTTCATTCTTACCCGCTTACTGGACTCGAACCCCATTGTCATGGTCAACTCCGTCATCAACGTACATGGTGAGCTACTTGACAAACTTTTTACAGTGGGAAAGCTGTCCATACAGAGGTAAGGGGTCAGCTGGTAAGTGTGAAAAGGAACGGCGTCATATTGCCCTGTAGCATTCATTTTAAAGATGAAATGCAGCCATATGTACTTCTGGCTACATAATTGGTGATCTCCAGAAATGTACAGTATTTAGGGCTACGTTTTCAGAATGAGCCTCTGTTGGACTAATTCTATAAAAAAAAATACATACAGATTCGAAAACTTAAAAAAAAAAAGTAAATAAAAATATAGTCATTCAGAGTAATTTATTTACAGAACTGGAGAGAAAAACAAATAGAAAAAGTTCTAAATGACAACATAAATGGAAGAATTCAGTATTCAACAGGATAAAACAAACAAAAAACAATGTTCTACTGTAAATGAGAAATCCAGAAAAATTTAAGTGCTATCGTAATTTAATCTATATATTTATTTATATAAAGCAATGGAAAAAACTAAATATACAAAATATTATTAATAGACATTAGTCTATTAATTAGTCCTGATCATAACCATCAACACTGGGATTTGAAAATAAGGGATTCTCCATTAAAAATGCACAGATCTATAATGAAAGCATTCGATTGCTTTCCTAACTGTTTTTGCTAATTTAAGACAAAATTAGTTGCGTTTAAAAGAAAACCCATCAAAATCAACATGTTTAGATTATATTATTATTATTATTATTTTGTATATACATGTATATGTGTATACATAGACAGATTACAAATACAGGAGAAATACAGGAAAATATCTTTACGGGATAATAGAGGGATAGAATTGTAAAATACGGGAGAATCTTGGGAAAAACGGGAGGGTTGACCGGTATGAATATGACTATTTTACAGTAAATACAATACTGTAAATACACATACAGCAAGATAGATTGTGCTGTAAATGTAAATATTGTATTTTTGCTGTAATTGATTTACAGTATGTTACTGGTGACCGCTCTGTTACTGTATATTCTAAAAAAAATCTATAAAATTTTATTTGTTTCATATCTTTATATAAATCAGTAAAAAAACAAAAACAAAATATAATTAATAGACATTAGTCTATTAATTAGTCCTGACCATACTTCTCAACATTGGGATGTGAAAATAAGGGATACCCCTTAAAAAATGCACAGATCTACAAAAGCATTCAATTGCTTTCCTGACTGTTTATGCTCATTTAAGACCAAATCAGTTGTGTTTAAAAGAAAACCACCAAAATCGACATGTTTAGTCATTACTATTATTACAATTATAACTATTATTATTATTATTATTATTATTATTATTATTATTATTATTATTATTATTACTATTATTATTATTATTATTATTATTATGTCTGTTCAAACACGCACTTAAAACCCATCGCTTGTACAGAATCCATTTGGGAAACAGCGTCTATTTACCAATATGGAGCGTGTCTGACAGACACGCACTGCTACATTAAATGTTTTGAGGATTGCATAGGGGCAACGGCACCTGTAATGAAAAGGAAGGGAATCCAGACATTTATATATATAATTCAAAGTGTTTTCATGCCTAAATAAAATGAAAGCACAGAACAGGTTTACATTTAAAAGCAAGGGGCATCCCCTGGTGATTCGGCGGTATGGGTCGCGTATAGGAAGGATTGGCTATTTGAAGTTTATTGCCACCCTTCAAAGACAGATTAAATACACATGAGAGATACGGGAAGATACCTTTACGGGATGATAGAGGGAAAGAATTGTAAAATACGGGAGAATCCCAGGAAAAATGGGAGGGTTGACAGATATGGACATGACTATTTTACAGTAAATATATACAATACTGTAAATACACATACAGCAAGATAGAGAATGCTGTAAATGTAAATATAACATTTTTGCTGTAATTGATTTACAGTAAGATGCTGGTGAATGCTCTGTTACTGTATATTCTAAAGAAATCCAAAAACATTTAAGTGCTATCTTAATATGTTCTATATCCTTATTTATATAAAGCAATGAAAAAAAAGACAAAATATAATTAACAGTCGTCAGATTATTTTGTCAGCTTAGAATTCCACTGTTCACAGACCTGTTTAAATTTCCTGTCGCAGAATAAAAATGATGCAATACACAGAAAAAGCATCAGCTACACACACCTAAAGTGAACGTTAGGCTCTTCGTGATGTGCTAAAAGCATTCTGTCTTTTTCAGGATGTGAAAAAAAAAAGAGTGTGATATAAAAATCGCCCCAACACATCCACTTCATCTCGATCATCAAAATCACTTGAATGCACATCATGGTATAATTACGACTACCCGACTCATAAGCTGGAGCCTCCCAGGAGGACGTGAAGGCAGCGGCAGCTCCTCAACATTGTTAGCACAAATGCTAATGCAGCATATTAATGAGAGCTAAGCTAGCGCTCCCCTCGCCTGCTGATCTGACTAATAATGGACCTGAGATATCAAGACTTGGGCGTCCACAGAGACTGACAGAAAAACTAAAGAGAAAAAGGGAAACGGTTAACAGAGGTTGACACGTCTGACGTCCAGAGTTGTTAAATTACTTTCGGATAGCAGGAAGAGTGTAAGCAAAGGGCTGCAAGTGACGAGACCACAGAAAAAGCGAGAGAGACTGAGTGAGACTGACATTGTTCTGCCATGTGGAAAGGTGAAGAGAAAAAGAGTGCGCAGAAAACAGGACCCAGTTTGAGATGAACTTCACAGAAGAAGTCCAACATTCAGAGCTGAACACTGCTGATAAGGTCAGTGCTAGCTATTAAATCAACGTTGTGCAGTATTGATAAGTTATCAATAAAACATACTGCTAGATGTGCACACAAGCATTGGTCTCAGACACACACAAACAGACACACACTGGGTTTTCATGTGTTATGGGGACCTCCCATATTAAGGCTGCACAAATTATAGTTTCATCATCAATATTGCAATGTGCGAATCTGCAGTCACATGATCTACAGTTCAGAACATAGCAAAAGTCATTTCTGTTTTCAAGCTTAAGAGTGAAATTTATTATTTTGCATTTGTTTTTAATGCCTGTGCAAGCATTTCAAGCTAATTTACCCTTTCACTGCCCACTCTACCAAATGGTTGACCATGTTTTGACTGTTTTAAATAATGACTGTTAAAGTCATTTAAAGAATGACTGATTTAAATAATGATTTACACTACACAGCATTGTTGGTTTACAAAATAAAAAAATAAATAAATAAATAAATAATAATAATAATCTAAAAACATAGTCCTGTTGCACTACTACGACTGATTTTGGTTTTATTGTAAAAACAACAACAACAAAACATGTTAAATGAGAATCTGAAATATTTTTAAGGCATACTTCAAAAAATAAAGATGATTTAGCACTCAAAAATGTCTTCATTCTTTTTTTTTTTTTTTTAAATTGCTCTTGTTCTCTCCAAACTGGACTATTGCAACTCTCTACTAGCCGGGCTTCCAGCTAACTCTATCAAACCTCTTCAGCTGCTTCAGAATGCAGCAGCACGAGTGGTCTTTGATGAACCTAAAAGAGCACGTCACTCCGCTACTCACCCGTTTGCACCCGTTTGCGCTACTCACCCGTGACCTCGGGCTTTGCTCTTTCTTATCTGCTCTCACTTCAGCGGATTTATGTGCCCCCCAAACTTGCGTTCTGTGAATGAACGTCGCCTCGTGGTTCCATCCCTAAGAGGGAAGAAATCACTTTCCCGAACTCTCGCATTCAATCTGCCCAGTTGGTGGAATGAACTTCCTAACTGCATCAGAACGGCAGAGTCACTTGCTGTCTTCAAGAAACGACTAAAAACTCAACTATTTAATCTCCACATTCCTTCATAATCTGCAACTGCCTCTCTGGCTATACCACTAACTGTACTCTCTCAAAAAAAATAAAAATAATAATAATTACTATTGCTTTGCTTCTTAGACTTTACACACCTGAAACTTGCCTATAGCACTTGTTCACTGCTGCTCTTTTAGTTGTGTGAATTGCTTCCTTGTCCTCATTTGTAAGTCGCTTTGGATAAAAGCGTCTGCTAAATGACTAAATGTAAACGTAAATAAATTGGTCTGACACTTGATATTTTCAGATTTTTTATATTAATTCTGGTACTTTTACCATAAACTGACATATCATCCATTTGGTAGAGGTTAATATTTTAGAATTGATGGGATGTGTTGAAAAGAAAATGCATTGAGTGTGTTAACTAGCATTAGGAGATAAGAAATGCAATCCAAATATTTTTTTCTTGGTGGGGTAGCTGAAGGGATAAGCCATTAAAAGCAAAATTAAAACAACTTAAACGATTGTAACCTAAATATTTATTGCAGTATATAATAATTATTATTTTTTGATAATTATTTTTTACATTTATTGGGACAGGACAGTGGAGATTGTTCAGACAGGAAAGTGTGGGGAGCAGGGATAGTGGAAGGACCTCGAGCTGGGAATCAAACTCTGGTCGCCGTGTGTCGACGTACTAAGCACTAGGCTATTTGCGCCGACAGTATATAACTATTTACACACAAACAAAAAGAGATTTTACATTTGATTGTATTTTATCCAGATACAGTATGCTCCCCAGCAAAACCTCCCAATCAATCTAAAATGAGGAATTGTTTACAAAAAGAGCTGTTCAATTCGTCTGGTGAAATTGTTTTTATATTGCAATGTTTTTTCCATTATTGTGCTGCCCTATCCCATATAATGATTTTTATACTGTACATCTGTGTGGCTACGTAATATATATGCTGTTCTCTTCCCTAAACCCTACCTCGAAAATTAATCTTTACAAAAAACTTTTACATTTTTACATTTTCAAAATACTTAATTACAGTGAGTGTAATTTTCCTCATATCGTCCCCAAAAACGTCCCCACAAGATAACAAAATACTGGTATTAGAATAGTCCTCACATTGTGATGGATACCAAGACCACACACACGCGAATACATTTGTATTTGTGGTTTATAAGGACTCTCCATAGGTTTAATGTATTGTATACTGTAAAAATATGGTTATTAAATGGCCTTACCCTAACCCTAACCTCAATCCAAATAAGCAATTGTCAAAAGACCCTGTTAATTATGATTTTTAAGCGTTTAAATTCCACTCATAAAACACCTTAACAGTGTAATACCTAGGTCATACCCATGCCATTATACAATATCTGTCCTTGTAAACAACATAAACCAGAACACACACGGACACACAACATGATGAATACCAGGACCACACACACACAAACACGCAGGCTAACCAAGAGGATGCCCGCGGCTGGAATTCAGAGCAAAAGAGAAGCCTCATTGAGTACAGTCTGGCAGTTTGAACACGCAGCATCAAACACACACAATCGCAAACAGGCCAGAGCTGAATGAGCTGCACGTTTAGGGCCAGGGGAGAGAGCGCTGAAGCACGATGGACTTACTTTCAAATGCTCTCGAAATTTTTTGCGTTTTGTACCTCGACCAAATCAAAGAGCATACTGCAGCAGTGCACAGTACATTCTGTGCTGATCATTACCAAACTGCACAAAAAAGCAATACAACTGCGTTAAGCATCAGAAAGCTGAGCTCTGTTTCAAAAGCTGGTGAGATGCCTACTTAGATAAAGCATCATAGACGTACAATGAACATGAAAGCACTTCCATCAAATAATGCTGACTCAGAAGAGGCCTACAAATGAATTCTAGCAGCACTGCATGCGTCTTTTGTAAAGAACTTAACCCCAGAATGCATTGCGAAATGATTTGTTTGGATCTATAAAAATAAATAAAAGAATTCTACAATGTTAATGATTTTTGTAAATTACACAGTATTTAACTGTAATATGAACTGTATTTTAGTGTAGAACAGTTATGCAGTATGTTACTGTATTTTAAGATTCAATGTGAAAATCTATCTATCTATCTAATAAACGGTAAATGTACTGGCAGCTCATTACGCAGATGTTTTACTGTAAATTAAAAATAGAAAACTTCCAGTAATTGACAGTGTGTCCACATAACAAAAAAAAATCTGTTAAATCTGTTTTTGACTGTATACCTACTAAAAAACATAAAACATTTTCTATTAATGTAAGTGTTTTTCCTATTAAAAACTGTAATTTTCTGTGGTTTTAAGGACATACCAATCGTAAAAAAGTAACATTTTTCTGTTTTAGTAGTATACCTACATTGAAAAAATGTCAGGTTCTGTTTAAATTATATACCTACAGTACACAAACTGGCCTTTTTTTGTGTTTTAATAGTATATCTACAGTAAAAAAAGACAGATTCTATGTTTTATTGGTATATTTTTGTATTTTAATGATATACAATAAAAAATGAACTATTTTACTGTTTTAACGCTATTCAATCAGTATAAAAATGGCAAATGTTAAGTATACACATATATACATATGGAAAAATGCACTATTTACGGTTTACTTATAGTAAAACAAAACCTTTTTTTAGAAGTAACAGTAAATAATTTGTTAACTGTGCACTTACAATGATTATACTATAATCTACCTACCTACCTACCTACCTACCTACCTACCTACCTACCTACCTACCTATCTACCTATCTATCTATCTATCTATCTATCTATCTATCTATCTATCTATCTATCTATCTATCTATCTATCTATCTATCTATCTATCTATCTATCTATCTATCTATCTGTCTGTCTGTCTGTCTGTCTGTCTATCTATCTATCTATCTATCTACCTACCTACCTACCAAGATAGAATTTTTACATTGGTTTTGACAGAAGTATCTATTGATTTTAATAAAACCAGTAATACTGTGAAATATTACTACTTCCTAAAGTATCAGTATTCTATTTGTTTTGATAAAACACTTCCTGTTATTTCCACATTTTTAAACAGTACTGCTGCTATTTTTTCAACAAGAACAGAACAGCTTTTATTTGAAGCAAAAATCCTCACTGTCACATCTTATTCATTTATTGTGCCGTAGTGTTACTGCAGGATAAAGGTATACATTGCTTTAAACTGAATCTCAGTGAAATTAGTTTCCAAGTATCAAAATATTAAAAGGGTTATGCTATATGTGTAATGCAATCCAAATGGAATATACTATTCCTTAAACATTAGAACATGCTTTATTTATTATTTTATTGTTCTCAGCAGAAATAAGTAAATAAATAAATAACTGATATATTTTTAGCAAGACTTACAGACAACATCCACTAAAATGTCAGTAAGAATAATATTATAATACAATGAGTCATTCTTTCATATTGTAATGAGTACAGGTCAAAACAAGGCTATTATTTGTTTGACAGGATAGAGATAGAACATAATTTCACCCGTAATTCGACTTTTACAAGCATTAATTGAAATATTAAAAAAGACACTTTATTTTGCTAGAAATCACTTTATAAAAATATAATTCATTAAAAAAATCTAATTAAATTGTACATTTCTTTATTTGAGCCATGTATATGCTGTAAAAATGAATTGTCAGCTATGTGGTTGTTATTTGTTACCCTTCAACATGCTTCCTCAGAAGACAGCTGTCTATTTAGGCATTATAAAGCATGTCAGGAAAAGAGCACAGGATGTACAACAGCAAAACTAAAACTATCACGACACACAACAACATGGTGCAAAACAGACTACGAAGCGGCAGAAAGCAGCGTTGTGGAAGAACATGCACAACAACGCCTGAGAGATGAAGCGCACAACAATCCAGAGAAACAAATGAATAAATAAGAGACACCCCTAGACTGAAAAAAAGAGGACAAAGAGAAGAAACGGAATAAGCTGAGAGCCAGGAGACAGACAGGATGGAGAGACGGGGAAGAACAAATAGAGCAGGAGGCTTAGATGTCTGCCAAGCTGCCTGGACACACACTCTGGTCTGATCTCTCCAAACCTTCACCCCTCCTGCTCACTTTCTCTCTCTCTCTCTCCTGCGGACACAAACTCATGATCTAACCAATGCCAATGACACCGTCCCGAACATTTAGAGCATGCAAAATCTACTGTCTCCTCAATTCTCTGCTCTGAAAGAGAGAGAGAGAGGGGGAGAGAGAACAATGTACAGCAGGAGAGACTGGATGACACAGCAAATGTGTGACAGACAGACAGCTAAAAGCATTACATGTGGATGGAGGTGGCATTCATGATACATGTATTTCAAATATGTGTTTTAAATACAAAATAATGGTTAGCGCTGTCGCCTCACAGCAAGAAGGTCGCTGATTCGAGTCCCGACTGGCCCAACTGACGTTTCTGTGTGGAGTTTGCATGTTCTCCCAGTATTTGTGTGGGTTTCCTCTGGGTGTTTCGGATTCCCCCACAGTCTAAAGACATGTGCTATAGGTGAATTGGGTAAGCTAAATTGCGCCTCTGAAGATGAAACGAAACGAAACATGCGGTGAATTTTGGAGGTGAGAGACCTCTCTTTGGGTGTCATAATAGTGTCATTTCAGTGGAACAATGAATTTGTCATTAAAATTTATCGTTAACAGTGCCATTACTCTGTCAAATAATTTTATAATGGCACTGTTAATATTTAATGACAATTCAATGACAAATGTTTTAGGTAGTTGAGGATAATTTCTTTTAATTCACTGTTATAAAATGCATGACATAATTATAATGGGCTCATGACATTCATGTTTATGATAGATTTATGACAAGTCATATTGCCTTGATAATGTCAACTAGTCATAAAGACAAAGAGAGGCTACTGTATGATGCAATGTATCTGTTTACATCATGTTGACATTACAAAAACATCTCAAAAGAATGTCACCTTTGCATTTTAAATGAGAACTGAGCTAATGACACAGATTTTTCTTAAAAGATTCATTTTTCTTCTGATTATTTTCATAGAAACCCTTTTTTCAGGATGCTTTGATTACTAAAATGTAAAAAAAGCATTTATTTGAATCAGAAGCTTTCATTATAAATGCTTTTATTGCCCTTAAGATTAATTTCAGTGCTAAGAAAAATGTTTTTTTTTTGCTAAACAAAATTGTATTGACTCCCTATCCACAAAAAAACCTTATAATAAATATAATGTAATTATTAAATAAACAGTATAAAAGTAAATTACAATTTACAAACGAATAAATAAAATAAATAGGTCATTGTAACATCACATCAAATGCTTTTTTTTTTCCTACTCACTGATTTTCTTTTACATGCCAGCACTATTTGAACTACAACGTTTTTATACATCCACAAAATGTATCTATAATAAAAGTGCAAAGAAAATTTAGCTTTGGGTATGTTATTCAAAGAAGGTCACAATAAATGAGAAACGCTCTGCAAAAATAATACACCGCAATCACAGACATTGCAGCTCAGATGAAATGAGATTTTCTCCATCATTTTCAAAGAGGTTGTGTCACCGAAAAGCATAGCGGATAAATCAACTCAGAAATAAAGTCAGACAGAATGACCTCCTCAGGGAAAACTAGTCCTGTTGTAATAAGCTTGAATAAATGTAAAAAAAAAAGGCAGCTCACTTTTGCAAAATGAAATATAGGGTCAAAGTCGAGATGTCCCATTTTGGTGTCTGGATCAAATTACATTTACAAAATTGATATTATATACAAGGAAAGCATATTAAGAGCAAGTAAAGTGCCTGCTTTAATGGTTTAAATAACTTTCGGGAAAGTACAACATCAGCATTTAAGACTTGGACTTCTAAAAATTCATAAAATGATAGGCAATTTGCATTTACATATTTATTTATATGTGACCCAGGATCGCAAAACCAATCATAAGGGTCACATTATGGAAGCTGAGATTTATAAATCATCTGACAGCTGAATAAATAAGCTTTGTACCAGCTTGTTGTAATATGACAATATTTGGCCAAGATACAACTATTTGGAAATCTGAGAAAATAATAATAATAAAAAAATTAAAATAAATTGCCTTTAAATTTATTTTAAATTAAGTGCTTATGCTCATTCTGAAAACGTACTGCTATATACATGCCTGGAGAGCACAAAATACATTCCAGAAGGTAATTTTTTTGCAGTTTTTGTTTTCGCAAATCCACAAGAGGCCGCTGTGTTCACTTTTTCAGATCTCAAATTTCTCTCGCCAATGCTATTCGCGCCTGCTATTCTCGTGTAAATCCAGGCCTCTGACGACCGACTGACTGATCGATCGACTGACCCACCCTCCTTCCCTAAACCCAACCAATAGTGTTTTCAAAAGCACTGACTGACTCACACCACCCACTTTCCTAAACCAAATCGACTGTTTTAAAAACCAATCCTGAAAAAGAAAAGACCTCGCCTGATTTTTACCACGCTTTCAGATTTTACCACATGCTCACCCTGTTATTTACTTGTTTATTTTATTTTTTTATTCAATGGCTATAATTGTCTAATCCTGCTTTCTGGAACTGTTCTTCGCAGGACACAAACCCAGTCGTCGTGGTCAACTCCTCTCTCAATCTCAAGGAGGACTTGCGATTGAGAGCTACTGGACAAACTGGTAAAGCCGTCCATACGGAGGTAAGTGGTCAGCTTGTAAGCATGAAAGGGAATGGCATCATACGGCACCTGTAGCATTCATTTAAAAGACGAAATGCAGTCATACATACTTCTGGCTAAACAATTTCCAATCTCCAGAAATGTATATAGGGCTACTTTTTTAGAATGAGCCTATGTTGCATATTACTTATCGAAAATTCAGTTCTGAAGTATTTATGGAAAGAAATTTACAAGCTATATTCATAGAACATGATTATTACTTAACATACTAATGATTAAAAAACAAAGCAAAAAAGATTATTGTGCCTCATACAATGCATTGTTGGCTTTCCTAACAAATATACCTATGCAACACAAGCATGATTCAGTGGTCCAGGGTCACATATTTGCAAATGTAAATGTAATTTATATATTTAAAATTATTAAAAACTTGGATGAAGCCTAGTGGTTTAAAGGTTTTATTCTAAAAAAATTCTAATTCTGAAGGCAAATTTAAAGATTTTAATTAGTATTTATGGCTGCAGTTTTATCTAAAATAGAGTCTTTCAATATGTCTTAACATTATTCTTGTTATAATTATGACTGCTAAGATTTTTGGTATATAAACTCTTGTTATTGTCTCTGAAAATCATGCTTAAAATATAACATAAAATATTATAGTAATCATTTTGCTCGCTTTGGAAATGTAAGTTTTTTAAAGGGGACTTGTTATGCCCCTTTTTACAAGATGTCAAATAATTCTCTCATGTCCCTTGAGTACGTTTGAGATATTTCAGCTCAAAATACCCTACAAACAATTTTCATAACATTTCGAAACTGCCCCTTTTAGGCTTTGATACAAATTGTGCCGTTTTGGTGACTGTCGCTTTAAATGTACATGAATTTTCAAAAGAGGTGGAGCTCCCTGTGCATCACCATAAGCTGAAAATGTCCAAAGAATTGGCTCAGAAGAAGGGCATCTTAAAAACTCAACATTTACAATTCATCTTAGTCGCTGACATGATCCAATAGTGAATGACTGCTTCTAATTCAGGGCTGTCTATGCTAATGAGGGAGAAATCATCACTAATGGGCGGAGTTTTCCCCCTCTGATGACACTTCCAGGTGTTTCTGCACACAGAAACTTTGTGATTATAAAAAACAGAAATAGTAAATTTTTACCGGTTATATTCACACACTGTTGCCACAAAAACCTCTTACAAAAGTGATTTTTGCATGATAGGTCCCCTTTAAATTAAACACAATTTTAATATTGTTTGTTTTGGTGATTGAAAAGCACTTCTCATCTTCGACCCATACATACAACATTGTAATGCTCAAAATAATTCTTGATAAAACATAAAAGATTTCCAATTGCCTGCGAGCTTCGAGCACAAAGGCCACCACAGAGCAGACTGCATGTGAAGGAAACAGGTGTGAAACAGACAGAATGACTGAGAGAGAGAGACACATAAAGAGAGAAAGAGTGTCTGAGTCCAGCGCCTATCGATCGTCTCCCAGCACACATCACCACAACTTTCACAGATTGCTATTGAGAAGTGACCTGTAATGCAATTACTGGCCAATGCAGAGCCGAAGTGGCCATCAATAATTAAAAGCCAGCCAAGTCGCGGCCCGCAATTGCGCTTTTACTCTCTTGTTGTGTCCGTCTGCCCCGGCGACCAAACTGTTGAGCCATTGGGGACTCTGAATAAGATTTGTGAAAATGCATCCTTCAATAAAACCAATCACGTCTGACAAATGTCCTTTGCTGCAAAGTTTTTGGGTTTTTCCCTCTCGCTAATATCCAGACACAAATCACCACATGCAACTGCTGTCTGCACGATGACACTTTACCATTCTTAATAGGATAGTTCATCCGAAATTAATTATTTCAAACCTTTATTGGTTTCTTTCTTCTGTTAAACACAAAAGAAGATATTTTGGAAAATGATGAAATTTTGTAACCTGTGACTTCCATAGTATTTGTATATAGTAGATATAGATACCTAAATATACACTACCTGACTAATGTCTTGTCACCTATCCAAGTTTTAGGAACAACAAATAACAACTTGACTTTTAGTTTATCATTTGGTATCAGAAGTGGCTTATATGAAAGGCAAAGGCCTCTAGATTACGCTTATTATACAAAAAAATATGATCATGCCTTGATTTTTAATCATTAAATTAGGATGGTAAGGTCTGATGTATTATAAGTCAGTGTAGAATATGAATTCATGGTGCAGTGGAAAAAGAATTAATATTGTGTATGATTCCCATGAGCTTGGAGGACTGCATCCATACATCTCTGTAATGACTCAAATAACTTATTAATAAAGTCATCTGGAATGGCAAAGAAAGCGTTCTTGCAGGACTCCCAGAGTTCATCAAGATTCTTTGGATTCATCTTCAATGCCTCCTCCATCTTAATCCAGTCATGCTCAATAATGGTCATGTCTGGTGAGTGGGCTGGCCAATCCAGGAGCACCTTGACCTACTTTGCTTTCAGGAACTTTGATGTGGAAGTACAAGGAGAGCTATTCTGCTGAAGAATTTGACCTCTAGATAGAAGTCAATAGCTGCAGGTTTTTAGCTTCCTTCAAAATATCTGCTTTTGTGTTCAAGAGAAGAAATTCAGAGAGATTCGATACAAGGAAATGCTGAGCATATAGTGAGTAAATTGAAATTTTGGAGTGAACTATCCCTTTAATTCTGATGTCAAGTATCACAGTTTCTGAGTCCAAAAGCAAACAATAAATGGCTTATAGTGTGCTGTAATAATGCTTACTGATTGTAAAATAAATTAGTAGAATAAGCGAGACAACCTTAATTTCCATGTATTTTAGCTATTTTATATATTTTCTCTGTTGTTTGGATTTCTATTATGTTGACAAGCGGTTTGATATGTAACTGTTAAGGTAACTATGGAATAATGTGATGAGGTGTAATGTAGTTGTTGCGAGATCAGATGCAGTTACATCTGGAAGCTAACGAAAATGATTTATATTATTTATTAAATTTCCTATTAACTATTTTATTAACGTCTACCCCCACCCCAACCCTAAACCCAACAGTCACAGTTACGTAAAAACAGTAGTTATACAGAGTATTATTTGTTATATATTAAATTACCCAATAAACTTTATTTTTTTAACGTCTACCCCTACCCTAACAGCAAACCCAACTGTCACAGTACTGTAAAAATATTAATTTATTGTCATACAGTGTTCTAAAAAATGCTGCTATATTGATGTGCATATCGTACTTCGGGCCGGACGTGTATTCTACTGAAACTTTACCGTGTAACGTGATGTGTGTTCTTTGACTGCTGAACAATTACAAAAAAAACTAAAAACATGATTGTAATCTTTATGCTACTGGTCAAAAATTTGGGATCAGCAAGATTTTTTTTTTTTTTTTTTAAAGAAGCCATTTCTGCTCACAAAAGCTGCATTTACTTGATCAAAATTCAGTAAAAATAATAAAATATTAGTACAATTTGAACTAAATATTTTCTTTTTCATATGTAGTTTAAAATGTAAATGATTCCTGTAACTCAAACTGAATTTTCTGCATCATTCCTCCAGTCTTCAGTGGCACATAATCCTTCAGAAATCATTTCAATATGCAGTTCAATTATGATTATGATCATTATTAGTACTCATAATGATTCATATAATTATCAATGATGAAATTTGTAAAAACTTTATTTTTACCTATAAGACAACTTAACACCATTTATTTAAAAAGATTTTACATTTGTATAGAACTTTGGTAAATAAAAATAAGTACATTTTAATTGTAACTTTTGAAAGCTACTGCAACACAGTTTTCACAAAAATATGAAGCAGCCCGGCAATTTTCGAAACTAATAATAATAATAATAATAATAATAATAATAATAAATGTTTCTTCTTATTAGAGTAATTTCTAAAGGATCATGTGACAATGATGCATAATGATAATGAAAATTCCCATTTGAATAACAGAAATTTAGACATAAAAAAAAAGCAGCTATGTCAAATTACAATAATATTTTCACAATTTCGGATTTAAAAAAATGAAGTCTTGGTGAGCTTTTAGTGACTGGTAGTATATATCCATGCCTAATCTCAGATGGTCAGACAGTCATTCATCTCTCATAAATAAGTAAAATATTGTTTATTGAATTCGGGATGCAGCGAGTTATTATTGCAATTATAAAATTATATTGATAACACTTTCCAATAAAGATTTAACATTAATTAATGTATTTACTAACATGAACAAACTATGAACAATACATGTATTACAGTATTTATTCATCTTTGCTGACATTATTTAATAAAAATAAACATGTTCATTGTAATTAATTTGGATTTTAATAATGCATTGGTAAAATATCAAACTGTTATTAACAAATGCTGTACAAGATTATTCATGCTTAGTTCATGTTAGTAAATACATTAACTAATGAAACCTTACTGTACACTGAATTTAGCTGTTTTATGAAATTACTTAAAGCACAATTCTTGAGTTTTTTGGGGGACAACTTAACTGATTTATGTTCAACCTACTTAAATTTGTAAAAACAATAAAGTTAAATTAATCCATTTGTGTTGGGACAATATAAAGTAATTGTGTGGAACCCAACCTTTTTTTTTTTTTTTTTTTTACAGAGTTTAGTGTGACATATTTATTATTTAATATAATATATGCAATATAAAAAAGCTACTGACGTTCCATTTTCTCAACTCAAATGTGTAGATGCCTTGACCTGGAAACAATATTCCATACGTCACAACTTAACAAGCGGATTATGAGTGAATGTGTCAACATACCTACAGTCTCATCCGCTCCAGGGGCCCAAACAGTGTTTAGACAAAGTCAGCACGACATCGGCTGCAAAGGACAGTTTTTTATTTATTTCTCTCTCTCTCCTTCCTGGGCCACTGTGCTGTCACAAGCATTTTTCACACTGAATTCAGGATATAGAGCGTCTCTTCCGCATTACATAATGTTGTAATCAGTACAGCGGGCCTCCACACCGGCTCTACAAGTTGAGAAGAAGAGCATCTATTTTTCAGGACGACAGACGAGTATCTGTCAAAACGTCTCTCTCAGCGATGGAGTCTCAGGTTTAATCACTGGGAGCTGTGAGTGATTATGTAAGGACTGTGAAGTCGCAGGTGATTCGGAGTAAGGTTTTCTTCCCGAGAACGAGGTCAACCGCAGATTCAGAGTGTCAGAGAGAAAGACACAGAGAGGTGAAGATCAGGAAAACATCTTCTGGAGACATTTCAGCCCAGTGTCTGTGTGCATGTATTAAAATGAAAATTGTGGTGACATTCTGACTTGCGCCATTGTCTTCACATATATTATTTGTTACTTACTTCCTAAATATACCATACACTGAAAAAAATGCAGGGTTCCACACAATTCATTCATGTTGTCCCAACACAAATCGATTGAGTTAACAAATTTAAGTGGATTAAACATAAAACAATTAATAAATCTAAGAATTTTGTTGTTTCAGCGAATTTTTAAAAAGTTCTGTTACACTTGTATTTACATATGCATTATAATAAGACAGTACAACGAGTACAAACATGGCAGGATGTATAAAATGATCTACACTTTGAAGAATAAATGTGAGTTTTTCATTTACGTAATAAGGATTCTTTTCTAAATATGCTTCATTATCATTAAAATAGGGGTGACGCTGTGGCGCAGTAGGTAGTGCTGTCGTCTCACAGCAAGAAGGTTGCTGGTTAGAGCCTCAGCTGGGTCAGTGGCCGGTGAGTTTACATGTTTTTACCGTGTCCGTGTGTTGATGTTCAAAATAGCGTATACACTCACCGGCCACTTTATTAGGAACGCCTTAGTAGTACTGGGTTGGACCCCATTTGGCCCTCGGAACTGCCTTAATCCTTCATGGCATAGATTCAATAAAGTACTGGAAATATTCCTCAGAGATTTTGCTAGATATTGACATGATAGCATCACGCAGTTGCTGCAGATTTGTCGGCTGCACATCCATGATGAGAATCTTCAGTTCCACCACATCCCAAAGGTGCTCTATTGGATTGAAATCTGGTGACTGTCGAGTCCATTTGAGTACAGTGACCCTACTATCCGAATGTCACAGTAGAAATCGAGACTCATCAGACCAGGCAACGTTTTTCCAATCTTCTATTGTCCAAATTTGGTGAGCCTGTGTGAATTGTAGCCTCAGTTTCCTGTTCTTAGCTGACAGGAGTGGCACCCGGTGTGGTCTTCTGCTGCTGCAGCCCATCCGCCATAAGGTTTGGACATGTTGTGCATTCAGAGATGCTCTTCTGCATATCTTGGTTGTATCGAGTGGTTATTAGAGTTACTGTTGCCTTTCTATCAGCTAAAACCAGTCTGGCCATTCTCCTCTGACCCTAGGTAAGGCATTTGCGCCCACAGAACTGCCACTCATTGTATATTTTCCCTTTTTCGGACCATTCTCTGTAAACCATAGAGATGGTTGTGCCTGAAAATCCCAGTATGTCAGCAGTTTCTGAAATACTCAGACCAGCCCGTCTGGCACAAACAACCATGGCACGTTCAAAGTCACTTAAATCACCTTTCTTCCCCATTCTGATGCTCGGTTTGACCTGCAGCAGATCGTTTTGACCATGTCTACATGCCTAATTAGGTGAACCTAATAAAGTGGCTGGTGAGTCTATATAATATAGATGTATACATATCATATTTATGTTATTTTGTGTGTTTTTTTTTTTGGTAGAAGCAAATATGTTTTATCTAAATAAATATGACTTTATTTGTAGTTACTATATTTGTATATGATATATTTAATAATATATGGTATATTTATCAAAGCAGAGCATTGTACACCATTGCAGCATGACGTAATTAACCATTTTTCATTTCAGAGTGAATGTTTATGGTTGAAAAAGATTAATTTTGCCATGCTGCAAAGTTGTACAATGCTGTACTTTGATCAATATAATATATTTTATCAAATATATCATATAAAAAATACATTTACTGTTATTTTTAAAATTAATTTAATTAATGCCTGCTTAATACAAATATTACCTTTGTTTAAAGAGTATTACACCATACTACATTTTTTAATGCAAGTGTAAATTGTGCCTAGGCTACATATAAAAAAAAAAAAAAATCGTAAATATTTTATCTAAACATTAAACATTTAATGTGCCATATATTATCCAGCATTTAACATTAATATTTAATACTACTTAAAAAAGAAAAAAGCTAATCTGAACTACATAGAGAAGAGAAAGCACCCAATCAGTTTTCTTACCAAATGTATAACAATAATATAAGGCATTTGAAATTATGTCAGATTTAATAACTTGAATTTTTGGTAAATACACTGTAAAAAGTGCATTAAACCTTTGCGTTAAAAAGCATTAAAAAGTTGACTTTACCTAATAATTATTCCAGAGTTATTTTACTTGAAGTCAGTATAAACTAGAAGTTGCTGAGACTTTTATTTGAGTATGCTGATGTCCTTCCAACTGAATCTGAATATAGAGTAGGGGGTGGGACTTTCTTTTTATACATCCTTCTCTCATAGCAAACTAACAGTAATAGGGGTGTGGTTAAGAATATTGCTATGTAGTTGCTACAGAAACCATTAAGTTGACGTCAACAAAATGACCGCCACTCCAAAAGCTGAAGCTGATGCTTAAATTTGACTGAAGATTCCCTAAAACATTTTTCAGGTGATTAACAATAATGCAATAGCAAAATAACATTGTACATTTTGATTTCACGTGGACTATACAAATATTCTAACAATTAAAAGTCATCAACAGCAATAAATACACAAAAATACATAAATAATAATAATGATAATATATACGATAAAAATCTAAAACAGTTTTTTAAGGTTTACCTTTTTGTAAGTGAACTAATCATGATTTGCAATCTAGTTATAATTATAAAATTATTTAGCAAGTCCAGACTTTTAACTTGTAGTACAAGATTACACACACGGCATCTGTAAACCAACACAGCAAGTTTAAAACAAAACATATCTAAAGGTCTTTGCGCTCTTTTTTTAACCAGACCTCTCTCGGGGAGCAGGTCTATATTGACCGGCCGGCAGACTTATTGAAAGAGCTGCCACAAAAGTAGGTCATGCGGTTGGTCAATGCTATGGATTTCTGGGTCTGTAGCATATCTCAAACATTCGCCAGAGAGACAGAGAGTGAGAGAGAGAAAGAGGGCGAGAGAAAAAGATGAACAGAAATCAGAGCAAAGAGTCACATCGCTTGCTGTTTCCTTTCTTTTCACCCTTCATGTCTTTCTTCCTTCATCCTCTGTTCATCGCTCTTTATATATATATAAAAAAAAATCAGTGCTTGTATGTGTGTGTGTGTATCTCTATAATTTGTCCTTTCACTCTAAGTGTGTGGATGTAATATTATTGTTTTAAATAATGATCAGTTTCTGGCACAGACTGATCGTTTTACTTCATAAGACCTTTTATTCATTTTGTTTTGCCGGTGTATGTTCTTTTTTGTCTAAAAGTGCTAGTACAGTAATAGTTGGCTTGAATTTAATGAAATTACCAAGGACAATAGATTCAGCCTGAAAAGCTGTTAAAATAATATGTGATCCTGAACTGCAATAAGCATCCCTCATACGTATATATTTTCGGAAATTAAGATTTATGCATTACCTGACAGTTGAACAAAAAGGCTTTCTTGATGTGTACCTTAGTATTAGGCGTGGGCTGGTATAAGTTTCTGAGAGTATGATAATCTTGGATAAAAATACCATGGTTTCACAGTATCACGGTATTGTAATTACTAAAGTATGTTCTTTTTAAATGTCGGAGTAAAAAAAAAAAACAGCATTTCTCCCCCATTGAACACAATACATTTTATTTTAGTAAACATTTCTAATATTTTAGAACAGTAAACATCAGACTAAATAATTAAAATAAATCATTAATTCTGCTGTCTTCATTGGTTTCAAAAACACAGGTTTATTTACAACACATAAAAAAAAACCATTAAAAAACCTTACAGATACCGTAGGAACGTTTAGGAACGCTTAGGCACATTTTTGTGGTTTTAAAACCATGACTTTTCCAAAATCTGGGAAACCGGTTATCATACCATGCCTAATTAGTATAGGTCAAAATTGCACCAACTAAAAAAAAAAAAAAAAGAATAAAAAAAAATTTACTAATTAAAAATGTGTTTTGATTTACAGGATAAATATCCTCATGAAACATGATCTTGACTAAATATTAAAAGAGATAAAATCTATAATTTTGACCCGTAATATGTACAGTAGTTTAACCTTTTACCAAAAATACTTTAGTGAAACATTCTTGTAAAACATACACCAGTTTTTTTATTTACTTTGATAAATACAATAAAATGTTATACTTTAAAAAATCATCTTGCACTCTAATTTTCAATCTTGTTGTTTCTGTACCTCAAGAATATGTTTAAAAATCAGAACTGCCACAGTTTTAGCTAAACAATGAGCAAAACTTGTTTTTCTTGCATCTTTACAGATAAATCTTAATCAGTACTCTAATTTCAACTCAAGTCAAGATAAAATATGGACAAATAAAAAAAAAACTGGGGTTCAGTTGGGCTATAAAGTTAATAAAAAAATAACCCAGTGATTTGTCTATATTTTACACAAATTTCAGTTGAAGTAACCAACACTCTGTAAAAATGCTAGGTTACACAATTTTTTCACACTGTCTCAACACAATTTGATTAAGTTAACTTAATAATTTTTACAAATTTAAGTGGATTGAACATAAAACAATTAAGGCGACCCAAAAAACCTTAATAATTGTGCTGTTTCGACTCATTTTAAATAAGTAGCTTTAACAAGCAGTCTTTTTTTTTTGGAGTTTTTATAAATTACATTAAACTGCTTTGCAAACTAAATTATATGCTACAAAAAGTATGTACTACTTACATAGTACTGTACATGCTATGCACAACATTGCATTTTAAACATTGCCTTGGTGCATACACTACAGCATTACAGCACTCGCCAAATATATCTTCATGAATATTAAACCATATAAATGCATATCAGGGGGCATTTTTGCATATGTTTGTGTTCCGGTGAGTAATAATAGCTTATATGCTCCTGTATTTATCTTTAGAACTTACAAAATGATGCATCAATCTATGTAATGCTTCCATAATATTGTTTTTATTCACAGCTTATTAGTGTGTAAGCCAACGGACAGTGCAATTATGTATCTGTGAGCATATATGTTTTTTCTGGATATAGTGGCAAGCATAAAATGAGTAAACCTTAAAAAACGTGTTTATCCATTTCTCTATGAATGTGGATGATAAATAACCCAGCATTTTAACAACAAAACAGTTATATTCATTAACACACGATGAATATTACATGTTGCAAAAGAAAAAAAAAATGCAATTACAATATTTAAAAAGATTTTCTCCTAACATATTCATTAGATGGAACTTCTTTTTTTGCACAGTGATCTTTAATTATTTGATCAGATCAGTTCCAATTTTGCCTTTGGTACCGATTCATTTAATCTACAAACAATTAACAAGATTTGTACGAATTCCTCACAGTATAGAACCCCACAGAAAGTATTAATTTAAACTGCGAGATATGTGTATTTCTGAGAGATCTGCTAGGATGTATTCATTTATGCAGGGTGCTGTATGTGGGAGGTGAGGAAGGTTTATCTTTGGATATGTTCAGAATGGAAAAGCAACTATTTCTGAAAGAAAGTAGCATGCGGTGTGTCTCCAGCGCACACTGTGCCAGGTTTCTGTATGCGTGAGTAACCGAATGATGCAACATTTGCCAGAACGTGCAACCAGAGAGCTCTGTGTGAAATACGGTATCCCATAATGCAATGCGATGGACTTGACATTTTATTCTGATAAATGAACAAGAACAGTATGAAACGAGATCTCTTTTGGCTTTGTTATTTGATTGGACTGTCAAAAAAAGTGACAACGTTTTTAGACGAAATCGGATTAAACATGCAAAACAACTGGATTTATTTACGAGATGATAACTGGATTGTGCTTGAATTAAACAAGGGGATAATGAGAAAATATGACCGCAATGTAGTGGTTTTTAAATGTTCATACACTGAAAAAAAAACTGTGTCAAAAATCTGTAGTAAATAATAATAAAAGACAAAGAAATAGGAAATTATTAATGAAGCTTTTTTCTGCCATGTGATAAAAAGGAATTTCAAGCTTTAATATCACAACTCAGTTATAAATGTGATACATAAACTTAGAATTACAAAATACTGTATAAACTTATGTGATACAATATGAAATTCTAATTAATATATAAACAGGAAAGAGTGGAAAATTGTAAGCAAATAATTATTTCCTGTTATTTTTTTATATATTCTGGACACATGTAAAATTTTATTTACAATTTTATGACTTTTTTATGATCTTCCAGGATACGTTGCTTTATTAGAGTACACTGTAAAACCTGATAAATTTAGTTAACTCAAACTGTTTGAGGAAACCGATTGCAGCAAACAATTAAAGATTTGAACCCAAATTCAAAACTCAAAAGTTTGAGTATTGTAAAGTTATATAAATATATATAAATGTATATAAAAATATAAGTACATGTAAATATATATATATACATATATACATATATATATATGTGTATATATATATATATATATATATATATGTATATATATATATATATATATATGTATATATATATATATATGTATATATATATATATATATATATATATATATATATATATATACACACACACATACAGTATATGTACAGTATATACAGTATATGTACAGTATATATATATATATATATATATATATATATATATATATATATATATATATATATATATATATATATATATATATATATATATATATATATATATATATATATACACACTACACATATACTGTATATACTTTAAATATAGTGTATGTATATATATGTATATATATATATATATATATATATATATATATATATATATATATATATATATATATATATATATATCGAGTCAGATACACATATATCATTTGAGTTTATATAGTCAAACATTTAAAATGTTAGTAACTTTATGGGCTCTGTTTTAATGATCTAGGTGCAAAGGGCGTGTCCGAAACCAAAACCAAATATATCTATTCTGACGTCCATATTTATAGTTTTACTGTAAAGCAAGTACTAGAAAGTAGTTTAAAAAGATGACAGAGCTTTTGAAGAAGGGATTTTTTCCCCCATCGCAGTGTCCAGGCCAGTCTTTCTAATGCAGGCTGCATGTATTCAAATCTCTGGCCTCTCGTACTACAGTATGATGCCTCAGAAGCACTCTATTGATTTTGGCAGTGCGCCTTATCAGTGTGTGTGTGTGTGTGTGTGTGTGTGTGTGTGTGTGTGTACTGTACACACCCACAGTCCTTCTTATACTCGCTCACGTTTAAACACACATGCATGCCAGTTATTACTCACTGGAACACACAAATAATGCAAAATGTTCACAAATATGCATTCATGTGGATGAATATTCATAAGATATTTGTCGGAGACTGCTGTAGTCCTCATTGTGGCAGACACACAGAACATAACCATGGCTTTGTTCGGAATGCAACACTGTGAAAATAATTTTTCAAAACTGTAAATATTAATTATTGACAAGATGCATTTTACATGAGAGTACTATATTAGCTCTTTTTTGCTTGAAACCCTAGCATTTCTGAGGGAAACAAAAACAGAATTGTGAGGTCTTAACTGCAATGTTTATTCTCATGATTCAGACTTTACTGAGTGTAAATACATATATAGGGACATTGGGGCGTTTTGAAGCCGGTGGTCTGTTCATAAGATTACATACAAGCGATCAACTGATGAATCGACTGAATCTTCACTGTGGTTGCATTCAGTAAACAGCGGTGAGTTTGGTGAACTGATGACCTTCACACGGCCAATCACAGTCATTTCTGTTGAGCACGTGAACACAATGGCAAATCAGCGCTGTTTAAGAAAATGCTCAACAGCGCTCAAATGTTAGCGGGAAATGGGCATTTTAAAATTTTCAGTACCAATTGGTGTTGAATTCCAGGATAAAAATTCCAGGTAAAAATGTAAAAATGAGAAATGGTTTGTATCGTAATTTTAACGGTAAAATACTGGCAACCACAGCTGACTGGATTTTACGGATGTATTTTTTTACAGTGTATTTTTATATTCTGGGTAAGGCATAAGACTAAAAAATGTTTATCCGATTAAATATTGTCGGACTGATAACTCACAGAATTTTGATACGTAGCCCAAACTGTCTGTCAGCAAACATAGATTTGTGCATCTGCGCATCTCTGTTTGTGCAGATCCGCCATTAGCGCGTGAATGCGCGTTCATGTGCACACGAGACACAGCGGTAATATCAAATGCTGAATCAAAACTTGTTGAACTCCTGAATCAATATTGGAGTTAAGTTTTGCATATTGGAGGAAGGATGACACCATGGCTGAAGTACTTTTTTTAGACATGTAATGTTGTGTTTTAAAACTCTTTTAGTCACGCAAAGCTTATATAGATGTTGTCGTTGTTACGAATGGGTTATATGCACAGAAGTGTTGTTCAGAAGCTGAAATCTGGCGATAGATTGATGTGACTATTTTTAGTTTCATAAGGTCCTTTTACAGCATTGATTATGTCGATTTTTATTTAGTTTAACAACAAAACATCAGTAAATAGTGCTATTCCGCCAAGCCAGCTTTACTGAAGCGGAGTTGGTTTTATATTCACATTGGTTCATTTGTGATCAATGACAACCTGTATATTGTTTACCATGCTACTTTGAATATTCACTCTGAAATAGCGTGCAAGTATGGCTTAGTAATAAGTGTAATTCCTGCACGCTGCCAGCCAACCACTAACTACATTTCTAACTGGCAAATGACATGAACTAGTGGGTTGTCTGCTGTCGTGTGCGCATTCGTGTTTGAGGAGGCGTGGCTTTGGATGAAAGGGGAGGGATTGTGCTTCAAAGCTATTATGCCAACCGGTTAGCATTTTGGCAGATCACCTACTGCACCTTCAAGGTAACTTAATCAAATTGTGTTTGGACAACATGAAGGAATTGTGTGGAACCCTGCATTTTTTATACATCAATTACCCATGTTTATTTTTAAAAGTCTATTGAGTTATAAGCATCATCCAATCCTTAAATTTCCAAATTAAAGTCTTTAAATTGCAGTCCTAGAAAAAAAAAGTGGTGCTTCTTAATGACAACCTACAATGTGTACACAAAAGGTCAACCTGTTAAAGGGTTAAAGATACAGTACCAAAATACTGCTTACTGCAAACGATCCAAAAAGGTCAGAAAGGATGGTCATACAACACCAAATTACCACTTGTTTTTATTCCTGCAAGTTACATTGACTAGCATTATATAAAATATAAAAGTGCGGAATATAGCCTAGAAAACATGACAAATGATGATATACCTATATGTAATAACCCAGCAAAAAATATATATAAGCTACAAATGGCTGCTTTTCTGTATCAAACCAGTAGGTAATACACCTAAAACCAAATTACTCTTACAAACACTGTATTCTGTCCTGCATTACTTTATAGCCGCAATATTGTGATGTCAAATGTGGCAGAAATGCTCGATAAGCACAATATAAATGATGGTGCGATTTTAGCCAGTGATGCGATCCCAAACCAAACAAGAGAAAGCGTCAGAAACAGTCAGGCTTTAAACTAACAAGCACAAATGCGTACGTTTTTTTTATCGTTTATTTGGAGCGACTGCCATTGAGCTGCAGATTTTGAAAGTCCAACGGCGGCCCACTCTTTCTGGCACTTTCTATTTCTTTCCAACTGGAGCTTGGGAGGCCTTCTTGCACTTGACAGAACTTTCTAACGTAAAAACCACTTTCCTAAAAACCATCAAGCTGTCAAGTGAAGTGGAAAAATGAGAGAGATTACTGCATAAAGGCCGAGAGAGGGGACGGAGAGAAAGAAAGGAAAAAAGAGATGCTGGGATGCTTAGAGATTCTCTTGCAGATAAAACAGAAAATGTTCCTTTGCTGCAGACTTATTTATACTTTTTCTCTCTCTCTCTCTCTCTGCCTTTTTCTTTCTTTGTTTACTTAAGTATTTATTATTCATAATGTAATGTGTTACTCGTCTTTGAAATGACCATGATGACACACTGTATGTGAAAATGAAAAATAAATCCTTTTTTTTTTCTAGGGAAAAGTGAGATGGATTGGGCAACAATAAACAGTTCTGTTTATTCTGTATATAGTGTATTAATCATACAGTTGAAGTCAGAATTATTAGCCCCCCTTTGATTTTGATTTGATTTCCCAAATTATGTTTAACAGAGCAAGGACATTTTCACAGTATGTCTGATAATATTTTTTCTTCTGGAGAAAGTCTTATTTGTTTTATTTTGGCTAGAATAAAAGCAGTGTTGGATTTTTAAAAAACATTTTAAGGTCAAAGTTATTAGCCCCTTTAAGCTTTACATTTTTTTCTAAAGTCTACAGAACAAACCATCGTTATACAATAACTTGCCTAATTACCCTAACCTGCCTAGTTACCCTAATTAACCTAGTTAAGCCTTTAAATGTCTTGAAAAATATCTAGTCAAATATTATTTACTGTCATCATGGCAAAGATCAAATAAATAAGTTATTCGAAATGAGTTATTAAAACTATTATGTTTAGAAATTTGTTGAAAAAAATCATCTCCCTGTTAAACAGAAATTGGGGAAAAGACCAGGGGTCTACTAATTCAGGGGGTTTAATATTTCTGATTTTACTGTATATATGGTTATACGGGTCCGTTCATCTCTAATTAAAAATATCGTCATTATTAACTCACCCACTAATAAAACTTCTATTCATCAGAACACAAATGAAAATATTTTTAATCAAATCTGAGATTTTTCTGTTCCTTCATTTCTCCAAAACTAAATAAATACAATACAACATGATTTAAGGAATCCAAGAAAAAATAATCAGAATTTTACAAGCTTTTCATTAGCAGTAAACAGATTTAAGCAGAATTTTTAGCCATCCTGGGAATTTATATTCTTTTAAAAATATTACTCAAATGATATTTAACAGATCAAGGAACATTTTACAGTATTTCTTTTGATATTTTGTTTCTGCTCAAAAAAGGCTCATTTATTTTAGTTTGGCTGGAATAAAAGCATTTTTTTTAAATATATATATATTAAGTTCAATGTTACAAGCCTCTTATATTACAAATATATATTTTTCAGTTGGCTAGAAAAAATATTGTTTACTATCATCATTGCAAATGCAAAAGAAATTAGTTTTTAGAAATTAGTTGTTTAAAAATAATGTTTAAAAACGTGTTGAAATAAAATCTTCCCTCTGTTAAATAGCACTTGGGAAATAGTTAATAGTAAATAGTAATTAACCTCTTAAGGCCCAAGGGTTTTTTTATATGCAATTTTTTACTTCTCTTTGCTATTTGGGCTTATAATAAAAATCTAAGTATCATCTTTTGAAAAAAAATGATGCCCATATATGTGGACTCGTGGTCCGAATTTCCATAAAACACTTTTTTCCTGAATGTTTTTTAATGCATATATAACATAGATTTTTTTTTAACATGTTTTAACTATCAGAGAGTAAAAACAATTTTTTTTTCCAATTTTGAACAGTTAAAAAAAGTGTTTGGGACATTTCATTAGCTGCAAAACAGTTGCAGGATGACACTATATGTCTGTAACAAAATATAAAACATCCAAAGTATTTTAAATAGCCGCTTGAGAGCTAAAATGTGCTGTCCACGTATGTAGACACTCAAGCCCTAGGAGGTTAAAATATCACACTTCTTTAAAAAGTGATAATTTAAAAAATAATTTTGCCTTCAACAGTATAAACACTTATTTTGCTACATCATCCAGATTTTCTCATGAAATGTTAAATCACTTTTGCCTGACGTGTGAGAACAAAGCAGTTTAATTTTTACAGGAACCAATGACATTCCTTCTCACTTCATTCCAGCAACTATGAGCTTCCATAAGAACCAATAACATATCTCTTGTGAACCATGTGTCACATTTTAGCTTCTGGGAGAACCAATAAAGTTAAGACCAGCAATTTTTTCTTTAATGTTTAAAAAGAAATTTGAGAAAAGTCTAAAATCTCAATACAAGCTCCAGGATTTCTTATCAAATCCTCCTAAACCAATAAACGATCTCATCTGCATTTATTCAAATAGATTTTACATGACTAAACCCATCTACATCCATCCTGTACCTCACTTACACTTAAAAAATAGCATGAGAAACTTTTGAGACAATGGCGAGAACGAAACCTACTCCATCGAGTCTCCTGAGCTCTGAGTGAGCGATAAAACCCTTCCTCTGGGTAATTAGCATTCCTATGAAACATTTGTGATAGGCAGAGCCTTCGATTGAATTCATTTCGCGGCTGCTGCGTTTGCATTTTGCACGAGTAGATGTGCTCGTAATAAGGCGATCAAGGCTTTTTCTTATTACGCTCAACATCTAACATGATGACTTACATGCTCGTGGGGGAGGAAGAAAAATAATAAAAAACTGTGTGTGGCTACGTGAGCCATTTTACAGAGCGAGAATGTAAGAGAAAGGAAGTGGAACTCCAGCAAAGTGACTCCTGCTACATTCAACATCTATGATGTCATAATCACTCGCATCAAAGGCATTCTGTTCGCCACGGCAACTGTCATTCTCCCTGGAGGCGTCATTAAAACAGAGCACAGCAAACCAGCGAGCTGAGCAAGAGCTGACGGAGAAACTTCAAAACACACACACACATACACACTGCAACCAAACAATGGTGGCAAGTTTGTGCTTAATGCAAAGAGGAGTGACAGAGTATGTGTACACACATACACACACGTGCCCGCAGACATTCATACAGCACGCTGGCACACACACACTCACACACACACACGCTCAGAGACACTAAAAGACACTATAAATAGGACAGCTCTAATGTGGTGCTGTGTAGTTCTTGCCCTTGGGTACAAGGCTCTTCCAGAGAGAAAGAGAAAGAGAGAGAGAGATGGAGAGAGAAAGGAAGGAGGAGAATGAGAAGAGCAAGTGAACGAGATTGAAAGCGTACCACCCACCTCCCAAAAAAAAAAAGAAGAGTTAGCACTTTTTGAAGGCTCGCTTTTTAAGACTAAAATAATAATAATAATAATAATAATAATAATAATAATAATAATAAAAAGTCAAAGAAAACCTGCATATAAAAGTGGGAAATGTATAACAGGTAGTTGACACACAACTGTATAAAAATGTATTTTGTATGTAGTTTATCTTGATGTACTAAAATAATTACAACAAAAACTGAAATTATGATAAAATAAAAAATTAAAAACAAATCTAATTAAAAAAATACAAAATGCAAAAACTTTAGATGAAATTCAATTAAAATGAAAAAATGATGAATAATTAAATAAATTATAGCAAAAATGTAAATAAATTCTAAATATTAATCATAACTTTAAACCACAAAACTCTAACGCTAAAATTTGTGTGTGCAAACATGCATAATATCTAGTGTTTTTAGTATTATTATTTAGAATTAAAGTTATTTAATGCAAGGAAATAAAAAAAACATTTTTAAATCTAATAAAATAATAGTAATTCCTGAAATTTTGTTTTTGCTGGATTAGCCAATTGAATCATCATTACCACACTTCAGTTCCTGGCTGTGTTCTATTCCCAGTTCTCCCCTCTATGCCCTAGTCATTTAGATCATTCTAACATTTAAACTTGAAATGATTTTTTTAAAAAAGCATTAAGGTCATCTCTCTTAGGTGTAATTAGCTTTCAAAGTATTTTTACAGTTCAGTTTTAGGGATCTTCATGATAGCGCTCCCTTCGCAGTGCATTTTGAAACATTGATGTAATGTTGAACACATCCGTGGCTCTCGACGAAAGCAATAGGTGACCCTATTATTTAAAAGCGGAACTTATGCTACGTCTATAAAGCTTGTGAAAACGAAAAACAGCATACGTTAATGCTTTTAATTTATAGTAGGTTATTTATTAAGTATCTGTACTGTATATGACATGGGTCTGTGGGTTAGAACATTTCTACAGTGGTTTGCATGTGTCAAATTGTAAAAGTAGACTTTTCAAAAAAATTTACTAAAATGAACAATATCCTACTAATCATCATCATCATCATCATCATCATCATCATCATCATCATCATCAATATTATTATTATAGGATTTTTTTCATTTCCTAATAAATAATAAATATTAAATTTTGTTTCTTAATAAATAATTTATTTATTTATATAATTTATATATGATATTTCAATACGTGCTGGCTTTTGTAAGTGATTTTATATTTTTGAATAGAATATGTAATGTTCTCAATAATATCTGTAAAGGAAACATAGGCCCTATTTGTGGCGTTTACATATATTTCAATTAATATGGAAAACGAGTGTATGTTTTTACAAAATTAATGTTGGATTTATTTATTTTTTAAATGTGTGTGCATGTAAAACAATATAATTTACACAAATAAATTATGGGGTTCTTCTCTAAAGAAGTTGTTACCACCCCGGTTAAAGCATCATTATGGGCGTTTTATGTTATAACTGATGTGGTTCAAATGATGGATCTGCGACAGAGAAACTACGGGTTTCGGGAAACAGTCGTTACTACATCATTCTTTTCCCAAATGATGCATCGTACTATGATAGCTCAGCAGCGAGTTACGTCATTGTTTGGGAAATGCACCCCTGGCCAGCACATTTAACTTTCCTCAGTCAGAGTTTGGCCATTTTAATTAATTTAAAAAAAAAAAACATAATAATATTAATAATAATAACAATAATAATAATAATATTTAAAATAATGTAAAGCTTCACAATTTTTCTAGTCTCTTTTATAAAAAAAAGAAAGTACATTAATTTAATATAGGCCGCTTTTGGTGCTTCACACCTTTTTATTGCTCTTTTTTGTTTCAAGAACAAGCTCCAAGATTTATAATAAAAGTTACCTGTAAAACGTCATTTAAAAACAATACAGCAGCAGCGAAAGATGACTTCTCTTACGTCAGATTATAAAATTTAAATATTTGTTAGCATTTGCCAAAACAGACTAGCTGAAGTCAGGCCGAAGGGACAGCCAACAGAGGATTTTGCTTGGTCTTAACGCCTTTTTAAAGGGTTATTTTCATTATTTATGATGGCAAAGCAGTCAAAATCGGACAAACAAGCTCATGTATAGGACATATTCTGGACCTTCTGTTAGTGAAGGGTGGGTCTTTCAAACCCCGACCCAAGCTATGGGCGTGTAAAACTACTATAATTGATCAAACTGCTATAAATTATAATAACAGCTATATCTTATAATAAATATTATTTTAAAATATTGAATTTTAATAATTTATTAAATCCAGTGCACACATTCAGAATAAAAGTATTAACTTTTTTTAACAAATAAACAAACTTAAATGATGTACTGACCGCAGTTAACACTCACACACACATATACCCCAGAGAAAAGATAGAAAGAGATTGTCTGTGTGTGTCTGTTTGTGGAAAGAAAATACTGTATGCAGCTTCATTTCATTTTCTGGATACGAGGTCAAGCACACGCACACTAACACTCGTTCTGACTTAATCTGACCTCAAACACTAAATTCACCATTTAAAAGATAAATGCTATAATATCACGTCAATATCAAGCATTATAATGTCAGCTACCCACTGATACCATTATTATCATGATGATATATGCGCGTTTTGTCAGACGTGTTTGTGTTTATGTGGTCTTTGATCATGGTGACTTACCCCAGGTAGTGTCTTCTGCTCATGAAGCGCCGTCTGAGCTTTTAGCGCAGATTCTCTCGCACAGTATGTGAGGAAGGCACAGCCTGCGAGAGCAAATAACAGAGACAGAGAGAAATTAAAGACAGGTCAGAGAGGTCGACACACAAGCAGGTTGTCCATTCCCGAAGAGCTGGACAGTAGAGAGAAGCTGCGTTATTACATTTGTGTAGCAGAAACAGAGAAATAAAAGATAGACGAGAGATGAAACACATGCCCACAGCCATACACACACACACACACACACACACACATACATAATCCCTGGAGAAAAGACAGAGAGATCTTGTGTATGTGTGTGTGTGTGTGTGTGTTTGTGGAAAGAAAATATGCAGCTCCATTTCATTTTCTGGATACGAGGTCTTGCTGGTGTCAACATTTAACAGTGTGTTTGTGTTCGCTTGCTCATTAATTTGACAGAAAATAAGGATGTGCTGTTCAAGAAATTTTGGGCAAGAAAAATAGCTGATCGTTATTATTTTTGGGGGCAAATTACAGCATTCGTGCTAACACTCTTGGAATTTTGTACTGCATTGCAATCACGTTTGAACGTTTTTTTTTTAACACAGCTTGGCTTGACACGACATGCTTAAAAATATGCTGAGAAATAGATAAAAGATGACAACAATACTAATATATACACACACACATCCATTCCACACAACTGATTTGCGTTGGGACAACATGAAGGAATTAAGTTCACTTAATAGTTTTTACAAGTTTAAGTGGATTGAACATAAAACAATTAAGTTGTCCCAAGAAACTCAGGAATTGTGTTTCAGCTCACTTTATAAGTATATAAATAAGTAGTTTATTACTTCTTTCTATATACATTTCATTCCTATATATCTATATATTTCAAATATTCCTATACCGTATATGAAATATATCTATATATTCCTATATTTTCATTGCTATTTTAAAATGACCTATTTACTATTTCTAAATTAAATTTTTGGAAAATATTAGTCATGTACCTAATAACAAATCATACTGTCATACTAATCTTATCATCAACTCCAATAGTTAATAGTTATTTTAGTTATTTTTTACTATTATCCTTAAACTTTATTTTATTTTAGCTAGTAGCCAAGAAAGTTTCTCATGTTCATTTATATTAACTTCATGTAGTTAAAAAACCCAAACTAAATCTAAAGTAAAATAAATAATCAACATTTGTCAACATTTGACAAGGATCATAACCTTTCAGAAAAGTTGTCCTCAAAGCAAAATATGTACTGAAGGATAACAATATGAACAATACTAATATATAACAATAATATAGACTATAAATATTTATAAATGTAGTAGTCAATAACATTTGCCTCATGCTCATTTATTTTAACCTCATGTAGTAAAAACATCGAAAATAAAATAAAGAATTATTTATCAGCATTTGTCAGCTTTGACAAGAATGAAAACCTTTCATAAACGATGTCCTAAAAGCTAAATGTGAATTGAACAATATTAATATATAACAACAACATAGACTATACATATTTATAAATGTAGTAGCCAAGAAAGTTTATATCTTGTTCATGTATTTTAATCTTGTGTAGTGAAAAAATCTAAAATAAAAACTAATTATTTAGAAGCATTCATCAGCATTTGACGAGGATCAGAACCTTATATAAATGTCCTAAAATCAAAATATGTATTGAACAATACTAATATATAACAATAACATAGACTATAAACATTTATAAATGTAGTAGCCAAGAATGTTTATCTCGTGCTCATTTACTTTAACCTCATGTAGTAAAAAACAGACTATATCTAAAATAAAATAAATAAATAATTATATATTAGCATTTGAAGTGGATTAAAACATTTGTCCTCAAAGCAAAATGTGTATTCAACAATACTAATAAATAACAATAACATGGACTATAAATATTTATAAACGTAGTAGCCAAGATCGTTTATCTCATGCTCATTTATTTTAATATTATGGTAAAAATGAACTAAATCTAAAATAAATAAATAAATAAATAAATATATATATATATATATATATATATATATATATATATATATATATATATATATATATATATATATATATATATATATATATATATATATATATATAAATATATCAGATTTGTCAACATTTGAAGTGGAACAAAATCTTTCAGAAAAGTTGTCCTCAAAGCAAAATATGTATTGAACAATACTAATATATAACAATAACATAGACTATAAAAATTAATAAATATTGTAGCCAAGAATGTTTATCTCGTGCTCATTTACTTTAACCTCATGTAGTAAAAAACAGACTACATCTAAAATAAAATAGATAAATAATTATATATCAGCATTTAAAGTAGATCAAAACATTTGTCCTCAAAGCAAAATGTGTATTCAACAATACTAATATATAACAATAAATATTTATAAACGTAGAAGCCAAGATCGTTTATCTCATGCTCATTTATTTTAATATCATGGTAAAAATTAACTAAATCTAAAAGAAAATAAATAAATAAATAAATAAATAAATAAATAAATAAATAATTATATATCAGATTTGTCAACATTTGAAGGGGATCAAAACCTTTCAGAAAAGTTGTCCTCAAAGCAAAATATGTATTGAACAATACAAATATATAACAACAACATAACTAGAAATATTTGAAAATGTAGTTTTTTATTTACTACATACTATTGAACTTTAACTACATTTAAAAACTCATTTCATATTTCAGTGATATTAAAATATCACTGATGAGCAGAGTTCATCTGTATACAGAATATACTGATCATAGACTTACAGACAATGCTACATCTTCTTGGCCTCTTGTACTTGTTCCTTCAGTTCTTTGTTTATTCTTATTTTTTTTTGGAATTGTTGTGTATTGCTGCATTAACATACTGACATCACTAACGATACAGCTACTGATACTCTGGGCCTCTTAAAAAACAATATGCACGATATTATACCAACTGTGAAAACCTGACAGAGATGCCAGCGGGAGAGAATGTACAAAATGTGCTGCATGATGAATGGATAAGCCAAACAACAACGCAACAGGAAGTTATGAAGGAGATCTGAAAGCAGAAAACACCAGATAGCACGAAAGTTCATCCAAGCACGTCTTGAAGTGATAGGATCTTTTTTTTCCCGGCGCTTTCATGGCCTGCTGCAACACACACGCGGCTGTCCTTAAGTTCAGTCTGACAAGACGACATCAGCCCTCGCCAACCAACATCACTGTGCATTTGTGCTAGCGAATGATGCTAATCTCAGAAACCGCTAAAGTAGCTTGCTGAAAACAACCCTGAATCTTTTCAGCATCAACTTAATCAAAAATCCCACTGGGATAAGAAGCCAATGGAATAACCACCGAACAAAAGCCGAAACGATTAGCGTTGCATTTGTACATGAAGTAAGCAAATTTGAATATGCAAAGGCATGTTAATGGATGTTAATGTTTATGCTAATATTGCATTAATATTAAAAAAATGCTAATATATTAATATGCTGAGTAAACATGATAATCTGCCGCTGACATTTCTGCCTGCATGCTAATAGTGTCACAAACGGCGATAAGATGGAAAAAGCTGATTGCCGACCAAAAATGGAAAATTAAAACGTTCATTTACTTTCAAACAGGGCCTTGTTGCGGCGGCGAGATGCTAATCTTTTCTTTTTAACTGCCACGAAATATATAAATAAATACAAATAAAATCATTTTGTTGATGAAAGAAAATCAACCTTTAACAAAAAATGACCATGTTAACCCCCAGCTTCTGGGGTTTTTAATAAAAACAACAGTAAAATCATGAATAATTAATAAGCTTTTGGCAACACTTTATAATGAAGTTTAATTTCTCAACATTAATTAGCTATATTAGTTGATTAACTGTCAACGAACAATACTTACAGAGCTTTTATTAAACTTTCATCAACATTTGTTAACAATGTTTTAAAAGCGTGGTCCACAGTGTATTTTTAAGGCTTGGTTGTGTTTATAAGATGCAAAGCAATGTGTGCTCATGTCTCACTTGTAGAAATCACGTTATTTTTTATCATATATATTACTTTGATTATATATAGCTACTCAGCTAACATGAAAACTGTCATATTTCCTAGTTGCTTTGAAAGGCCCATCCTCGAGAGGCTCTGATTGGTCAGCTAACATAATTGTGATTTGTGGATTGGCTCCACATCACGCCCCTTCTTTTGCGCTGTGTAAACAGTCAGTCAGAGCAGATGTTAGCAGTGCTAGCTGCCTAAATCAGACACAGAGCACACAGCTCAACCTCACGCCTGCTCTCTAAAATAAAATCTGACAAGTGTCTTTCACATATATTCAGAATAAGCAAGTGTAAGTAATATGAAATGTTCACATATCTTTTGAGAGTTGTTATTTGTCATGTAGAACGCAGGGAAAGTGTGACTGATAAATATGAATTTGTAGCTAAATTGTTAGTGGTGCCAAACAGCATTTCCCTTTGTTTACATCCATGTTTACTTCCTCGCTCCAACACACCGCTAGCGCTAAAAACTGCATGTAGTTGATCAACTTTAACAAATAATAAAAATACTTACAGGTTGTGGCTCACAATCCACAGCTTTGTCTGTTGGAGGAGTTTTAACCGAGCCCATCACTGAACTGGGGAAGATTCTGAGAGCTGTCCTTCGTCAAATGCTAGACTTATATATATTTTTTTTATAATTCTCTGGAACATAATTAAATTAAACTGTAAGCACTTCTCTCTTTGTGTTGTGTCCTTTGGAGGTCCAAATACAGAAACAAAAGAAGTTTGTTAACATTTTATTAATTATTAACATTTAATAATACAGTGCAAACCAATGACCATATAGTAATGTTCAAGTTAAAGTACCATTCTCACTATTAATCACTGGCTTGTTATCTGCTTATTGTTAAGATATTGGCTGTTTATTAGTACTTATTTCACAAGTTCACACAGATATTTGAGGAATTGCACTCTAAAAAATGTTGTGTTATTTCAAATCAATTCTGGGTGTAATAGGTCTAACATAACTGTCTCTGTAATAGGGCTAATTTCGTTAATTAAATAAATAGGACCAAATTTAACCCAATGTTTGTGTTAGTCCAAAATAGCTACCATAACATTAAATAGCTATATTAGTTGATTAACTATCAATGAACAATACTTACACAGCTTTTATTAAACTTCAGTCAACATTTTAGTCAACATTTGCTAAGAACTTAAAAAAAAGACATAGAGTAGTTAACATTTGATTATGCAGTGCAAACTAATGACCATATAGTAATGCTTGACTGTTTATTAGTACTTATTTCACACTTGCAGATATTTGACTGAATAGAATATAATGCAAATTTGGCATGCTGTCTGAGGAGAGGGCTCTGAGCTCGGAAAGACACCCTAACTCATGTTATCCCCCTTTGTCAGGAGAGAGAGAGATAAGTGTCCGAGCGCAGTGTCTAACCCGGCCCCATAACTCTCAGATTTAAGTAGGAATTGGGTTTAAAGGTGAGGAGTTGGGGTGGTGAAGACATACTGACAGTCGAGAGAAAACAGAGGAGAGACATGCTTGGCTATTTATAGGAGTTTGGTCTTAAGTAGATTGGTTAATGCATTTGCCTTGTCAAAACATCTGCGCATGCTTCTCCCGAAATTGGTTCATAAAACATCCTAAAGTGTGATTTTATTCTACATCACCAATCATATCCAATACCTAAACCTAACTGCTACCTTAATAACCAATAACAAGAAGTAAATAAATAGTTTATAGAGCTAAAAGTCTTTGCTAATTTATTGTTAATAGCAAGAGTTGTATCTTAAAATAAAGTGTGACCGATCATACATTTATGAATCATCAATATAAAATAAGCATTTTGTAGCTAGTTATAATCTGAGTAATTTCAATTGTTCCTCAATTTTTCAATTGGTATATATTCAATTAATCTACAATAATAATTATTATTACAATATGAACAGCAATAATAAACAATAATTGAATGATGTTTTGGTCATATTGCGGTCGTAACCTAATTAGTTCCTTTATTGGAAATGTATTAATTGGCCACACATTATTTTAAGGAACAATTCTCAGGACTAATATACCATTAACTACGATGTTTGCCTCAAAAAAATCCTAATTAACAGCTTACAAATAGTTATTAAGATATTAGTGGAGTATACAGTAGGTAGGATTAGGGATGTAGAATAAGATCATGCAGAATATGTAATGTACTTTATAACTACTAATAAACAGCCAATATCTTAACATTATAAAAGGTAATTTGTTGTTGGTCTCAGCTTAAAAAATATATAAAATAAAATCAGACTGACTAAACAAAAGCCTCTGAAAATCAACTGATAATTTAATTTCTGAACCTTTGGAGTCACCTTTTCCCAAAATTCCATGCTAGATTTGAACTTAAATATATTTCATGTTAAAACCTGAGACCTTACAGTAAAGTGCTACCAATATTATCATACTTTATTGCGTTTACTAACATGAACAAACAATGAACTTTTAATACAATGAGTTTTATTACAGCATTATTCATTCATTGTTCATTGTTAAATGTCTTTGTTCTTTTTCATTCCTTTAAAACCTATTTCAACACATTTTAATAATTTTCATCCTTTGTTTTTAATCTCTTTGCACTTGTTTGTTTTATTCATGTTTACGTATGTTAAACACTTTGAATTACCATTGTATATGAAATGTGCTACAGTGGGTGACACTTCAAAAGGACCATAACCATAACTATTAAAAGGGTATTAATAGTGTTTTTAGGTGTAACAGCAGTTTGTGACTATGCCACCAGGGGGCACAAAGGGACAGGATGCAAACGAACAGAATTATACAGTAGCTATAAATACCCTGCAACTTATAATGAAGATGAAATAATGAAATAAAGCATTATAGTTCCTTCATAATTCATTCAATCATTAAAAACTTGTTAACATGCTTTATTATCATTGTAAACTTGTTAAGTGCAACGAGGATTCATTTTGGAAAGTAAAATTAAAGAAATAAGAGACAACTAAAATGAAAGTACAAACATACACAAATAAAAAAATAAAAAAATAAAAATGAAATAAATAAATAAATAAATAAGTAAATAAATAAATAAATAAATAAATAAAGCAGTGTTTTAGCCTAAATATAGAGAGATGTACAATGTTTGTTATTTTAAAGTGAGAGGACTAAGACTATAAATAAGATTTTTCATGTATGTTTTCATTTACAGTTTTCAATTACATTTTCTTTGTTAATTAAATTTTATTTTCTCATTTCATGTCTTAATGTAATGTGATGGGACGCTGACAAGGAAGTGCTGATCCAAATGCAGGTTTGTTCAACATATAATGATCAGGCAAGCAACAGTCAACACAGGAGCAAACAGATGTAAACATGCAAATCCAGAGTCGTGCTCATACAACAGGCGGATTTTCATTAGGCAGGTAGCAGACAATGAAAATAAACAAAACAACAAAGCAAGGGTCTAACACGACAAGGCAAGGCAGTGAAAATGCCGCCTTTCAAGTCCATGCAAACAATTCTGAACAGCTTCAGCTGTGTGTGTTAGCAATCAGTGGAAAACCGAAACAGGTGTGAGTGTGTGGTGCATGGCAGGATTTTTAGTCCCGAGTGAAAGTGAATGGTTCCAAGCGATCTACAAGCCTGGATCGCTGGTGATGGCGACACTTAATTATTGTAGATAAATAATAAATGAATAACTAAATAGGTCTGAATAATTATTTATTTAAAGACATTACCGAAACACGGAGAAACAGCCCGTGACTAAATAAATCAAATATAAATAGGTTTTCAAATATAAATCAAGTTTATTAATAAATCAAACATATATAAAAAAAACTTGGCTTAAGCATTAATTAATGTTAGCAAACACAAAATGGAACTTTAATGCATTAGCAAATGTTTGATGATTAAATAAACGCCGTACAAGTATTGTTCGTTCTTAGTTGATGTAAGCAAATCCATGAACGAGTGCAACCTTATTATAAATTATTTCAAAGATTACTTTCACTAAAAGTAAAAAAGCTTTCAGGATCATTCTTTTTAGGACAGTAGTCGCCAGCTATTTCGGTGGATACTAAAAGAAAAGCGTGACCTCAGAAAGAACCAAAAAAAAAACTATAAGAGAGCGGTGGCGGTAGAATAGCTTTCTCCTTTCCTCCCTGTAAAAGCCCGAACGCTGCAGGGACGCTAAACACACACAGGGGACACACACACACACACATACATATAAGCCCCCTGAGGCTACAGCATGAATCAGCAAAATTCTTCCCTGCTGTCCACTATGTGTGTTTAACCCTGGCCATGCAGGATGAGGGCATGTATGCTTGCGTATATGAGTGTGTGTGAAAGTGTGTGTCTCCTGCAGTCCTGCCTGGGTTTTTTTTTTAATTAACTCTGACTCATTAGCGTTGGGGATAGCTCAGTGTGACAGCTTGGCGAGCTCCTCTGAGGGCCTGTCATGTTATAGAACAGGCTAGAGCTCTCGTGGGACGCCTGCGCACGCTTCCTCGTCCCGTTTGACAAGCGGCGAAACACATACGCGCACATACACAGGCCAGTGCACAAATATATGGGATGAACGGAAAGATAATGGGGAGCCGCGGTTTGTTTGTTTGTCCTCTAAAAGCAATATTGTTTCTTTCTGTCTGGTCACGACTGCACTTTAAAAGACGAGCGGACAGACGGAGGAAAATACAGTGCAAGGAAAGATGAAAGACATCGGTCGGATGGTAATGGAAAGGGGTTCGGACCAAACGCTGGAGGATTCGTGAGAATAACAGAGGAATGAAGGTTTGTCAGTGCCGTAGGTTTGATTTGAACATCAGGGCACGTCTGCGAGTGCTCTGAAAAAAGAAAAAGAAAAATCAAATAAAAAAATGAAACGGTACAAACAAACACACAAATGAAAATGACTTTGGCTTAGAACTACTGTAGTTTTGCTTCAAGAGATTTTGAATTGGAACACAGAAAGCAAACAATGCATACACTGAAATGTTCAAAAGAACTGCAACTTTTCACTTTCATTCAGTATTCAAAAAACGATCACAACTGATATAAAATAATTAGCAAAAAATATTACTGTTTTCAAAATTAATAAGCACGTTGTCATTTAGAGAAGCACCTATAGATGGCGCTTTTACAACCAATCAGATTAGTCAAGTTGCGTTTATCCAGCCTGATCTCACAAGAAAACGTGTGGCTAATTCATACGAATTTATATGAGTTCAGTCGTACAAAAATGTATGATGAGGAGGCGTGGCACCGAACCCCGCCCCTAAGCTCATCTGTCATTGGGGGAGAAGCCAAATTGTACTAAATTGTATGAATGAGATTGTACGAATTAATATGAATTAGCCACTAAATCAAAAAGTTAAAAATTGCCGTGAGATATCATTGGTTTATCATCTTATGGACAAAAAAATGTTTTCTGTTTTTGCTTTGGTCAACACTGAATGTCTTCTGTTAACTCTGCTAAACTACAAATTATTACTAAAACTATAATATATATAAAATATATATAAAAAAAGGTTCAACAAAATAAAAACAACCGAAAACCATTAATACAACTAAACTTAACTAAAACTAAACAGAATTTTTACTAAAACTTCAAAATAAAATTGAGACAGAATACGCAAAAAAAAACTACTTTAGATTTATTTTATTAAGATATGACTGCTGTTATATTGGTGCGAGCAAGATCGCGAACATATTAATTTCACACAAGATGTATATTAAGCGAGTTACTTTTAGGACACTATATTGTCAGTATTTCCTGTTTTGCCAATTAAAATAGTTCCAAACAAAGAACATTAGTGCATCTGAAAGCAACACAGTGATGTCACAAATCAACGATTTAACAATCCATTCACAGAGACCATTCACTTGCTTAATTTCTAAATGAATCATTTTTTAACAAATCATTTGAATTCATAACTCATTGAATCATTCATTAAAAAAATTACTTGTCACCACAGTTTAAGTGTCATACTTATTTAGCCCTATACATTACAGACTATAAGCTATCCAATGTTCCAGCAAAAGATACTGGTTAATAGAATAGTTCAGCCACAAAACTAAAAAAATATCCTAACGTCTTCCCCCTCGTGTGGTTTAAAACCTTTATGTGTTTCTTTTTTTCTGTTGAACACAAGAAGATATTTTGAAGAATGCTGGTTGCTGGCACCAATCGAATTCCATAGTATGAAAAAACAATACTATAGAAGTCAATGAGTGCCAGCAACCAACAATTTACAACATATCTTCTTTTGTGCTCAACAGGAGATAAAAGAAACTCAAATAGGTGGAGGATGAGTAAATGATGGCAGAATTGTCATATTTGTGGTGAACTGTATTTCTTTAATAATCCTTATAATCAAAAAAATAAAAAAAAAGCTGAGCTATAATTATTTTTCTTCTCCCAGTTCATACTGTATATCCCATAGCAAGGAAGCACCAACTAATCAATCATTCAAAAACACGAGACCTCACTGACCTCAAACATTTGACCAGCAGTGCAGATTGCTTGAAAGTTTCTACCAAGTGATGAATGTGGACCAAAATATTTACAAGGAATTTCATACAAAATTCCTCTCTTTGATACGAGAAGACAGAAGCATGACTGGGGGAATAATTTACTCGCTCTCAATCTAGACTTTCAGATGTGAAGCACGAATGCTGTGAAAACTGCGGCACAAGGAAGAAGAAAGGATGAAGGAAAGCAGGAGAAAGGGTAGCAGAGAGAAGATAAGATCACCAGGATTCTGTGAACACTATCCACTAGTGTCCTACACTAGCATCTTATCTCGCCTTCTGCAGACACCCTAAAGACACACACACACACACGTACACACACACACAAATCCGGAGATACATACTGAGACGCAAAGTAAATACGAAGGAGAAATGACAGTGTAAGAATGAAATTAATCGAAAATGTTCATAATACAAATCACTCCACGTTGACAAAATGTGGCCAAAGAGTCTTCAATTTACTGTCACTGCCCTAAACGCTTTTTCTATTTCAGTTTCTGCCCTATAAGACTCACAATCAACCAGTTTAATCTAATCTGGATGAGTCAATATATTTGGCCTTCTCCTGATATACAAGAATGATGAATTGCTGCAATTTATGGAGCTTTCCTAACAATGGAAATTGCCATGTATGAATGTAGCTGATCCATGGGAGACCTTCTTGGGGTTACACATGTCAAAAACGACTTTCTAGAGATTTCACAACGTACTATGGATTTACGACTTCAGGAGATCACATTCTTGCTTAAAATAAATAAATAAATAAATTAATTAATTAACAGCATGAAAATCTTATTGAAATATTTTTTAAAAACTAAAACCGACAACTTAAAATCTGAAAATGCTTTCAGATTACTCAGTTATGCGTGTTAATCTGATACCTGGTGGTTCTTTCCTTAATCTCCATGTGAAATCAAAATTTACAGTGTTTTGCTAGCTCACATTTTTATTCTTTATGCAAACAATTCATTTGCGCAAGTTAATCTGCTAAAATAAATGTTTGTTTAGGTAATCTTCAATTAAATTCTGACCATTTACTTCTGCGTTTTGAGTGACAGTCCTTCTGTTGACATCAGTTTACACTTCAGCCACACTATTCATAATCACACTCCTCTTAACGTTTGTTTCAACCCACACTCATTCTGAAAACGTACCGATATATACATTTCTGGAGAGCACCAAATATGTCCCAGGAGCTACTTTTTTGTTTGCAGTTTTTGTTTTTGAAAGCCGTACTAAAGTGACTGAAAGTGGAAAGCTGTACTAAAGTGACTGAAACCCTTTGGCAGAAGGTTGACCATGATGAAGGCCAAAGAGATTACCCTTTTCAGCCACAGCAAGAGAAGCTGATATTTCCAATTCTGTGATTTCTAGAATATTACAGATTTACCCCGTCACAAACTCGTTCAAAAGGGCCTTATTCGAGGACAGGATAACGCAGAATATCTCAATGAGCAATCAGTTCAAAACTGCAGATGGAGAACCTCATCAGTTTAACACTGAACGGTGTAAAGATCTGAATCTGAAAAACCCAAAATCAAAACACAACGTCAGCAGCAAGAATCAAAAGACCAGAATAACCTATGCTAAAGGCTGCTTTACTCTTTTGCATCAAGTGATCGCCATGACCCACGGCGCATGCCTTGCACGTTGTTGTGCATTAATTCTTCTGAATGCTGTTTGTGTTGCTCTGCAATAACCCTTCCGAAATGCTAGCTGGCAGTAGGTTTTTAATGTTCCTCTGTGTCGAATTTCTTTGCTGGTGTTTTGTTTTTTCTGAACGCTACCTTAATGTACAAGTAGCTAAAACTGGCTCATTCTGAGGCGGGAACCAGCGAGCATGCCGCACTTCTACTCATAAGGTAAACACACACAAAAAAAGTTTCCATCTGGAGCTTCTTCACGGGACTCGACACTTGTAAACACTCGCTCCAACGGGTTCTCATCCACGCTCGTACTCGTCAGCGCTACCAAGCCGACCAATCACAGAGCTTGTGCTACACGTCATTGCGACGTGTTGTTACATTTTTTGAGAGGTGCACATCAGCGTCGGCATCAGCCACGGCAAGGGGTATGCGCCCGCATGAAGGCTGTGCCTGAGCATACGTGTGCGCTTGATGCAGAAGTATAAATCTGCCTTTAGGAGCATTGTTGTGTGGACAGATAACTGTTCCCAAGTTCACTTTAACAATAAAGGCAACTTTAAATTATTTGGATCTGATGTAAAACATTGTGTTCATTATTAAACTGTGGGAAAAGACGAAACCCAAAGTGAGTCAGCCAACAGGACAATGAGCCCTATCAAAGCAAAGCATGTAAAGCAGTTCCTAGAAGCTGAAAACAGTGAAACAATGGAATGGCAGCCCATAGTCCCGATCTTAACCTAATTAAAAATCTCTGCGTAATCCTTGGCAACAAAGTTATGATTAAAAAACCCACTGCAGTCAGCTTTGTGGAGAGCATTTAGTCTAATCATCTATACAAAAACTGGGATTTTTTTCTCTCTCACGTATATCTCTTTTTTTCTCATTTTTCTCTTTATGTATATCGAAGGTTTAAATTGTATTTAATTATAGCCAAGTTGTGACAGCAATGCATTAGTTGGAGACTAGTTCATTCAGGTTGGTTAACAGTAAAAATACTGTGTTCTATTATGTGCTTCACTTACAAATCAATAAAACTGTTAATCACTAAAACTGTGAAAAGTTTGAGAGACTAGTGATGTATGCGGGAGTCTACACTGTAAAATAATATGTTAATTAACAGTTTCCATATATTGTGATAGTGTGTGAGGAGTTTTCCATTTATTAACGGTTAGGATTTGCATTATGGGATCTTGATCTCTGCTCTGTGGACTTTTGATGTTAAAAATCCAACTCTACAGTTTGACAAAGGGACTTTTATTGACATTTTAGTAGTCTGAAATAATATAAAGTATAAGAAAAAAGAGAATTAAGAGAATTATTAAGTAGTAGTGAAGTATTAAGTCTGTAAAATAACAGAAAATGTACTGGCAACTTATTACAAGGTTCTTGTACCTTAATATACAACACCAACCCAGACAATATATCACTTTAAATTATTAATAATGTTAATAAAAGACACATTTTAAACTGTTCAAGATGTTAGAAGAAAGATCAAGGTTTCATAATGCAATTCAAAAGCATAAATAAAGGGGAGGGGGGTGGGTATAAAAACATGAATCGCAATATACAGAAAACTGCTAATTTATGTATTTTTATAGTGTAGTTGTGTCCTGTGAGAGATTAGAGATGTCCTGTAAGAGACTAGTGATGTTTATTGAGACTATTTATGTCCAGTGAGCAAAGAGACGGTATCTGCAGATGCGCTTAAGTCATTCAAAGCAAGGGGCTATTCACACTTATACTTATTTTAACCATGTGAAACAATGCATAATAATACATAACCATGTATAGACGGTAAATATAGGCATATTCATGTTTAAGACTGCTACTGTATTCAAAGATATTTAAGTTTATGAAATCTCCATCCCACGAAGGCCAGTTGCACATTATTTATGAAACAGCCGGATGGCACAAACTGGCTGTCTTTGGTATTTCAGCATCACATTCCAGTCACCATGGTGATCGCTGACCCTGACTCTATTCACAGCGGCTTGGTCACACTTTGCGATGAGCAACTGTTACAAAACTAGATTTAATGATTGAAACGCTAGCGCACGCAAGGCTGAAAAAGACTAATGTTGTAGGTTTAGATGATATGTTTTAGTCTGGAGCTGTGCATAATGACATGCTGCATCAGAGCAAACAAACACACGGGCACGGACACGACACTCACTACATCTCGTTTTCGGTTTCAGTACATGAGAATAAACACTCGGTAATGTTTGCTGCTGTACTGTACTCTGTAAAAACATTCTGGGTTCCAGACAAATTTTTCATGTTGTCACAACACAAATGAATTAAGTTAACTCAATTGTTTTTATAAATTTAAGTTAATTGAACATAAAACAATTAAGTTGTCCTTAACAAATAAATCAAGAATTGTGTTTCAGCTCGTATTAAAATATACTGTAAAAACTGCTGGGCTCCACACAATCGATTTGTGTTGGGTGAACATGAAAGAATTATGTTAACTTGTTAGTTTCTGCAAATCTGGATTGAAAATAAAACAATTAAGTTGTGCCCCTAAAAATCTCAATAATTGCGTTGTTTCAGCTTATTTTATACAAGTAGTTTGAACAAACAGAAAATGTATTTTTTTAGTGTAAGTAGTTTGAACAAACAGCAAACATTTTTTGAGTGCTGTAAAAAAATGCTGGGTTCTACACAACTCTATGTTTTCACAACACAAATTGATTAAGTTAGCTTAATTTTTTTTACAAATGTACGTAGATTGAACATAAAACAATTAAATTGTCCCTAAAACAATTACATATTTAAATTGTCACTGTTTCAGCTCCTTTTAAATAAGTTGTTTAAACAAGCAACAACAAAAAAAAAAAAAAATTTGAGAGTACACTAAAGACTTCTGGGTTCACACAAATTGATTAAGTTAATTTAGTTGTTTTTACAAATTTAAGTAGATTGAACGTAAAACACTTAAGTTGCCCCTAAAAAAAATCAAGAATTGTGATGTTTCAGCTCATTTTAAATAAGTTGTTGTTAGCAACTTGCAGTAAAAATGAGTGCTGTAAAAAATGCTGGGTTCTGCACAATTTCTTCATGTTGTCACAACACAAATCGATTAAGTTAACTTAATTGCTTTTAAAAATGTAAGTAGATTGAACTTAAGTTGTTGCTAAAAAAATCAAGAATTGTGTTTCAGCTCATTTTAAATAAGTTGTTTAAACAAGCAGCAAAAAATAAATTAATAAATAAAAAATTGAGTGTACACCGTGAAAAATTCTGGATTCCACACAAATCGGTTAACTTAGTAGTTTTTTTTTAGAAATTTAGGTAGATTGAACATAAAACAAATAAGTTTTCCTTATAAAATCCCTTGAGAATTGTGTTGTTTCAATTTGATTTATCAACTATTCATTTAATTTAAAGTTAAATCATAAAAAAGTAAAACTTGAAAATATTCCATTTCAAAATATTCTTAATTTTTTTTTTACTGTGTTTTTGATTAAATAACTGCAGCCTCATTGAGCACTCTCAAAAGCATCAGTAAATCTTACTGGCCCCAAAATTTAGTATATTAGGGTATGATAATATTTCCTATGATAAATATATGTATATAAACATCAATATCACACTTATAACAAAAAAACAACAACAAGTCGAGCCTGTATGTTAAGTGGCTCACGCTCACTTATTTGTGAAAAAAAAGAAACATTTTCGATACAGTGTAAAACACATAGTACATACTGTTTCTTTATCGGAATTCTATGAATTGACAGGAATTTTTCACATTTTTAAAGAATGGTGACCCCGAATAAATAAGGGGCTAAGCTAAAGGAAAATTAATGATTCTAGTAGCCTTTTAACGTGGACGCACATTTAAAAGCCGTGTTCTGCAACATATAAAAGGGCCTTCAGGTTTTTATTTGAACAATAGGTTGAGAGAGAAGCAGGGGGCAATGGAACAGCGCGGCCGTCATTTATATCAATTGAGATTCATGATATGAATAATAAATTACAGCTGCTTTCTCACTTGTTTTTGCTTATTACTGTCATTACTTATACCTGCCACTGCTTATAATGCAATTGATCATCTGGCCAAAAAAACTAAAAAAAGCATTCATCTTTAAAAGTTTTTAAAGGCAATAACGCACGACAGTTTTGGCGATAATCACCGGTGCACCAAAAACACACACACAGCAGCAGCAGGTACTGTATGAAGAGACTTTTCCATCGGTGGTTTGTGTGTGTTTGAATCAATATGTGCTGATCAAACATTTATTGTTCTGAAAAGTGCTTCTGAGAATTGTTATGTTTGGTGGTCTAAAATAGCATGTGTCATTTTTATGTTGACAGAGACTGAATAAAGGCATCAGATTGTCCTATTAAAATTCATGATAAAAATAAATAAATAAATAAATAAATAAATAAATAAATAAATAAATAAACAACAACAATAATAATAATAATAATAATAATAATAATAATAATAATAATAATAAATAAATAGAAATAAATAAAATGAATTTCATTTGTTCATTCATTTTTTTCGGCTTAGTCCCTTTATTAATCAGGGGTCGCGACAGTGGAATGAACCGCCAACTTGTCCAGCATATGTTTTACGCAGCGGATGCCCTTCCAGCCGCAACCCAACATTTGGAAACACCCATACATGCCTTCATTCACACACATATACTGCGGCCAATTTAGCTTATTCAAAAATCTTATATATTGTTACATAATTCATTTTACAAAATTCATTTTCACATACAAAACTATCTTAAATTAAATGAATCAAGTTTAATTTTTAAGCTATACAAGATTAAACTTGACACTTTAGATCAGTTTAATGCAAGCTGAAGTTACTTAAAAATGTTTATTTGATTCAGCTTAAACATTAAAGGCAGCAACTATTCATTTTAAAGCACATCACTGTTCAAAGTTCTGTTAAAGGTGGTTACATTTATTTAGATTATACAGGCTCATAGCCAGCCTGGTAAAAGGGGGGGTTCTTTTATCTCAAAAAGTAAACATTTTTGCAGTTATTTTCCGAACTTCTGTTGAACTACAGGGTTTAAATACTGCATTTTAACGACACTAAGTACTATTTTTAGCTGAATTAGCTTGTTGGGTGGTCATCATAACCACATTTTTGACGTACCAAAAACAAGTATTTATATGTATTATTTTTAAAACACAAATTTATCACATCATTTATCATTAGGGGAAAAAGGGAATCTGTTTAGGCTTTAAATTAAAAACTGCCTATTAAGGCAAAGTAAATTGTCATTTATTAGGCAAATGACAAACAGACCACACTTTCCTGTGAGAATTTGGCCACATGTAAACATTATAATAATAATGTAGAGCTTCTTGATTTTTCTTGCCTCTCTTGTAAAAAGTATATTTGAAAATTCATGAACAACAACAATATCCTAATGAGTATAAAAATATTCAAATAAAAACTATAAAAAAAAAAGTTTCAAAATTAACTTCAAGCTTCACACCTATTTGATAATTATGATAATTTTTCCTATTTCTTACACACCTGGGAACACAATATTGACAACCTGATGGTAACAATTGGAAGGTGTTTAGCATCCTTTATCAAACACCTTGCAATTGCTACATTAAAAAAAAAAAAATAAAAATAAAAATAAAAAAATAAAAATAAATAAATAAATAAATATATATAAATATATATATATATATATATATATATATATATATATATATATATATATATATATATATATATATAAATAAATAAATATATATATATATATATATATATATATATATATATATATATATATATATATATATATATATATATATATATATATATATATATATATAAGCAAATGAGAAATGAGCTCCTGCATAATTCTGGACCGCCCCTCCCCCCTCCCCCGCCTACGGGCCTGCGATATGTGTTCAATTAATCAAAATGAAAGTAATATCATGCACTGTAACAAAATATGTCAACAGGTTCTAAAATACTGAGTATCATTTTACAGAATATGAGTAAAGCTACCAAATTCCCTGAAGTTCACCCTATTTCTTATGAGCATCCCTGCAGGTCTTGGGTAGTTTAACTAAACTAGGTCTGAGAATTCAAGGTCTCCTGAAATACACCTCTGCCCTGCCCCCAACTCCAAAACAACATGTCTTCTTAAAATATTTAATTGGAAGCAGTAAACCCCTGATTAAATAAAAATGCACTTTGAAGACAGCAATATGAGCTCAGAGTAATCTGAGAGAGAGAGAGCGAGAAAGTGAGAGAGATCTTCAATTACTGTGCTGAAACCACGTCAAGCTTTTTTTTTTTTTTTTTTTTTTGATTCAATAAAATAGGCCTTAAATATTCAGGGGCTGTTTCTGGGACTAATGAGTCCTCTGCTTGAGTGAAATTATTCCAGTGGAATGAAGTGGTGGTGTGAGGGAATATTTGAGCAGGTCGGTAGATGTATTTCTAATGGGCTTTAATACTAAACCTGGAATCTCCCTGCTGGGTTCCTGATTGTGGGGGCAAAAGAACTTTGAGATGGTACTGTTCAATAAGTTTGGGATGGGTATGATTTTATTTATTTTTTTTACACACCCCACACAGACACCTGCATGCATTCATGAACATTTCATTCAACAAGGATGAATAAATTAAATGAATCAAAACCAGCAGTAGACTTATACTTTGCAAAATGAAATAAAATGAAATAAAATAAAATAATCAATGTTGAATATTCAAAAATATAAAGCAGCACAACCATTTTCAACATTAATAATAATAAGTTATTTATAAACATTTGAAGTCAGAATTATTAGCCCCCCTTTGATTTTTTTTTTTTTTTTTAAATATTTCCCAAATGATGTTTAATAGAGCAAGGAATTTTTCACAGTATGTCTGATAATATTTTTTTCTTCTGGAGAAAGTCTTATTTGTTTTATTTCGGCTAGAATAAAAGCAGTTTTTAATTTAAATTTAATTTAAATTAAATTGTCTAAATACCATTTTAAGGTCAAAATTATTAGCCTCTTTAAGCTATATTTTTTTCGATAGTCTACAGAACAAACCATCTTTATACAATAACTTGCCTAATTACTCTAATTAGCCTAGTTAAGCCTTTAAATGTCACTTTAAGCGGTATAGAAGTATCATGAAAAACATGTGGTAAAATATCATTTATTGTCATCATGGCAAAGATAAAATAAATCAGTTATTAGAAATGAGTTATAAAAACTATTATGTTTAGAAATGTGTTGAAAAAATCTTCTCTCCGTTAAACAGAAATTGGGGAAAAAATTAACAGGAGGGCTAATAATTCAGGGGGTTTAATAATTCTGACTTCAACTGTGTATATATTATTTTTTTTGTTTATTTACTTACAATTTAATTTTATTTCATTATTTTTCTTATAATTTTTATGTAGGAAACAGGACTCAAATAATATGAATGATGGATAATATCTTATAACTCGATGTAAATTTCTGATATTTTTTCCACAAAAAAACATTAAATAAAATATATACTTGAAAATGAAAAAAGAAAAATAAATGAGTGAAAAGGTAAAAAACATGAAATCAAAAATAAAGGACAAGTCAGATAAGGGCAAAGGAAAGGCAAAGAGGAAAAAACTAACAAAATAACTAAAGAAAAGCTACAGTACGGGAACAAGCAATGGAAATGAAACTAAAAAAGGAACAGAAGAAAAAAAGAGAAAGTTTCAAAAAAAACTATGGAATAGAGAAAAGGATGAAATTAATAATTCAAATAAGAAAAAAAACTGCCACTTTACTGCTATTTATTTGAAATAAGGGCAAAGGAAAGCATAGAGATGAAGTAGAAGAGAAAAGAAAAAGAGAATTCACTTCTGTTTCCTTGCGAAAAGGAAAAAAGTGGGGCACGGAGCAATGGAGACCAGGGCAGGAGAAAAGAGGAGCGACTATAAGTTCTGTGAATCGATTGACGGAGGAAAAAGCCTGGGCTCTAATGTGTTGCATGTGAAGGATTTACAGTGAAGCAGAGCTACTGAATCAATGGTGTAGAAAACGCATCATTAGGACACAGTCCCTCCACTACACACTCCCACAGGACCAGCCACTGTATGAACATACACTACAGTACATGCAATAAATACAGCTCCGCACACTTCCTAATACACCCTCCGTCTCACAACAAACTGCTTCATCTGTCTTCCACACTACATGCAACATGCGAAGAGACCATAAACACACAGCTCCACCAATTATAATAGATTTTCACACATCTATAGTGGATCACTGAGACATGTTTACATGCAAACCTCTATGCTTCTATGCTAACTTGGCCTAAGCCCTCGCTTGATCACAAATCACCTTTACCACTTCCGTGTAGCAATTTAACACCCTAGCAACTTAAACTCAATGAAGAATTGTTCATTTAAAAACCCCAGCAGCATGTTGCTAATAAAGTATTATGCTAGCACAATTAGCATGTAGGTAACACGATGAATGCATGACCGCGTGAAGCTTAATGCTATAGCAATACACTAATCAGGTGAACTTAGCAGTTAGCACATTTTTAATAAGACATTGAATGCTTTAGCCTTTGACTCAATGTTCCTAGCATGTTTTAACATGTAGCTATGTGTTAACATACCTTGTATGGATATGTAGCATGTTATAGAACTTACAGTGGGTAATAATTATTAGCATGTAGCTAGTCACTGCTACAATGAGTCAAAAGTGCCAATCCCCATGTCTCTATGATATTCTGAAGCAGAGATATCGATGTTCCGTATTCCTGTTTCTCATATTGTGATGTTCAATTTCTTGTTATTACTATTGGGTGTATATTTTTATGCATACAGTGTTTTTGTAGGTGGTTTAAACAAATGTTTAAATGTTTTTATGTTTAAAAACTTTGAAACATATGACAGTGTCATTACTTTTAGTGAGTTTATAATGTAATACATTTCTCATAATGTAATTATTGATGTTACATTATGAGCTAATTTTTTTATATTTTGAGACAATTATTATATCATGAACATTACAATAATAATGCAATTATTGCATTGTGTGCACAGTTTTTATATTACTCAAAAGTTTTTACATCATGACTTGCTACAGATGTCCAAGGGTCTGTTCTTCGTACCTCGCTTAAATGTGATTTGTCAGGTCCTGGATATTTTAATCTTGATAACTAATTTCTGGCTAATTTGGTTTTTAAAACAAGTTCGCAAATCAGATTAAAATGTCTGGATGAACTGATCTGAGATCGCTGCATGTGTTGTGAAGGACAGATCTATCGATCCTCAAAATATTAACATATTAGCTGTCAAAACATGACTGCATAAATTATTTTGCATTTTCTTAAAAAAAAAAAAAAAAAAAAAAATAGAATATTGGTGTCTATTATCATACACAAATTGTACTAAAGCTGGGTCGGTACCTTAAAATAGTATGCATTTGTATCTAAAAAGTCCATACATTTTCTCTTTGAACCCCTTGGGGAGAGAACTCCCATTTTTGTACTTTTATTTCGGAGTGTATTGCATACCAGTTTTATTTATATTTAAAAAACATTTCTTTAACATAATATTTTACTATTTTCCCCAGTGTATATAATCTAGTTACTATTGTCAGCAAATATCAGCATTCAGTACATACTTTCTGTATTATATTTGCTTGAAAAGAGCCAATCTAATCTTGTTTATATAAAATTAGCCTGCTCCCAAGCAGGTTTGAGCTATCAGACCTGTTGTTATGACTCTGAGTTTTGAAGAACAAAATGATCCTGGATCGTGTCAAATCATCAATTACCAAATCCAGCTAATTGATTAATCCAAGTACAAAGATCGGACTAATTGTTTGAATATTATCTATTGACTCTGATTAGCTTTAGATAGCTTTTCTGTAATGCTTTTAATTAAGTTATTTTCATACACATTTACACTATTGCAATTTACTTACCCCTTCCTTTGTATGCTGTCTTATTTTTCTGTCAGCAAGTATGCAGTTAATGTAACTTCTATTTTCCTTCTTTTATATCGATCTCCTGATTATGTTTGTATATTTTCATCTCTAACAGAATGAATAATAAAAAAACTAATAGTTTGAGCGTGAGTCTGGTTTCTCTCAAGGTTTTTTTTTCCCCTTCACTTTTGTCAATTGGTGAAGTTTTGTTCCTCGCCACTGTCGCCACTAGCTTTCTTGGTTCGAGACTTGTGGAGCTGCGCGCCAATGGTTTTGCTCTTCAGTGTTTTGACTTTCAGCAGTGAAAATTAAACCACACTGAACTGAACTAAACTAAACTTTAACTCTGAAAACTGGACTAACACAGTTTCAGTTTACTAGAACCTCTATCCTAGGCTGCTTTGACACCATCTACATTGTAAAAGCGCTATAGAAATAAAGATGAATTGAATTTTGAACTCAAGAGTATTTCATCTGTCATGTTTTATTTAACATGACAATCAACATTAACAACTGTAAAACTTACAGCTCATATATTTTCCTCTCAAGGTTCAGCATTTTGATTGTATTCCTTCCAGATCTGTTGAACAACTTTATAAACCTTTGGGCCTAGAAAACAGAGTTTATATTTATTCTTACCGCAAAACATTTTGGTCTGGATGTGCTAATAATAATCCATCATAAGAATACGTTAGTGTCACATTACACAAAGTTGAAGTCAGAATTATTAGCCCCCTTTGATTTTTTTTTTTTTTCTTTTTAAATATTTCTCAAATGATGTTTAATAGAGCAAGGAATTTTTCACAGTATGTATGATAATATTTTTTTCTTCTGGAGAAAGTCTTATTTGTTTTATTTTGGCTAGAAGAAAAGCAGTTTTTAATTTTTTATGACCCATTTTAAGGTCAAAATTATTAGCCCCTTTAAACTATATATATTTTTTTGATAATCTACATTACAAACCATCGTTATACAATGACTTGCCTAATTACCCCAACGTGCCTAGTTAACCTTAATATCTTAATTAAGCCTTTAAATGTCACTTTAAGCTGTATAGAAGTGTCTAGAAAAATATAGTCAAATATTACTTACTGTCATCATGGCAAAGATAAAATAAATCTGTTATTAGAAATAGGTTATTAAAACTATTATGATTAAAAATATGCTGAAAAAAATCTCTCAGTTATACAGAAATTGTGTGTGTGTGTGTGTGTGTGGGGGGGGGGGGGGGTAAACAGGGGCTAATAATTCTGACTTCAACTGTATGTTCACTTCAGTAAACAAAGAAAGCAAGAAAACATGTTTACAACATCGGGGGAATCTGCATAATGGGCACAAATCTAGCCAATTTATACATAAAACATTTCTGACCTTACTCTGATAAAGGAAAAACAGGTTGACAGGTTTACACGACTATGAGAATTGTCGGGTTAAAAGCATGCATGTAAACGCACTCGCTATAAGGCAGGTCTTTTCTCCTTATACGCACACATACATACACACACACACACACACACACACACACACACTTGCTGCTTAATTCCACCAAGCCTTTTTGAATTGAATTTACATCACCTTTTGGACAGATAATAGAAAATTCAGCCGTGTGGCGTTCAGAAATGGACAGTCAATTACATCCTGGCTCTGTGGGCTGCACACAAGTATCAAGGATAAGCCCGTCTGCCAGGCTCTGAAATACAAGAACTGAAGGTTGCACTGAAAGAGGGCAGAAAATATCTTCGGCTTACCAAATATACCCATAGTATTGTTAGAGCAAAGACGTGAGGGACTGTGTTTAATACCGAGAGCTTGTTAGCGGGATGTCATGCGGGAAGACGTTAAAGTCAAGGTTTACGTAAATGTACTGCCAAGTTACAGGACTAATCAAAGCGGTAATACAGCGGTTTACAAATCAACGGCCTTCCCGCTGGCAGGGTCGGAGAGAAGGGCAATGCTAAAAGTGAGTTTCTGGGGCTTCGGCCCTTAAAAAGTTTCCACACACTGTAATTTTTGTCGCTGATAAAATTGTTTTGAGCTCCAATCTGCTCTATAAATCATCTCTAGTGTCACAAGCCAAACTTTTTGACTGCTGGCATGAAAAATGGAGTTGGTTCTGCGACAAAGTGGAAGCTCATTTAAATTTTGTGCACTTTCAGTTCTGCAGACAACCTTTTGACTTCTCGCTCAGATTTGTGCTCCATCCAGATGAAGTGCTGAATATTTCAAAGCGTAGCTCTGATAACAAAGAGGAATGTACAATTGTGTTTGAAGAGTTCAAATTCAAGAGACGGGTCACTTGTGGTGTCTTTTATTAAGACACAATGACACAAGCCTTATAATATTTGACAAATCCAGCAGCCCCCCCCCAATGTATTCAATTAACAACATGTTGACTTTTAAGCACACCCAAAACACTTGGTAATAATTAACTGAAAACAACTGTTACATAAGCTGTGTCTCATCCTCCGGAGGATGCAGACTTCAAAGGTGAGTTCTTCGAAGTCTACATAAGCCAAACCGAGCATTTTGAAATGAGACGATCTAGCCTACAGAGGACAGATCTTGTCAGCTAGCAACCATAACAGCTGCCGTTCAAAAGTGGTAATAAATTTTGTAATGACTTTTTTCAAAGTGACTTTAACCCTCTATTGGACTAATTGTGAAAATCACATGTAAAAAACATAAATAAACAACTATTTATTTCTAGAGTATTCATACATTCATTCATTTTCTTTTCGGCTTAGTCCCTTTATTAATCTGGGGTCGCCACAGCGGAATGAACCACCAACTTATCCAGCACATGTTTTACGCAGCGGATGCCCTTCCAGCCGCAACCCATCTCTGGGAAACATCCACACACACTCATACACTACGGACAATTTAGCTTACCCAATTTACCTGTACCACATGTCTTTGGACTTATGGGGGAAACCGGAGCACCCGGAGGAAACCCACATGAACGCAGGGAGAACGTGCAAACTCCACACAGAAACGCCAATTAACCCAGTCGAGGCTCGAACCAGCGACCTTCTTGCTGTGAGGCAACAGCACTACCTACTGCGTCACCTATTTCTAGAGAATTTAAGGCTAAAATAATTTTAAGGCTAAAATTATAACTGACTTTGTCCCATTAGGGTAAATAATTTTTGGAAACTTGTCTGAAACTTCACACGTCAAAGACGATGAAACTTCTTCATATGCCACTAAATTTGTTTTAGAATTTATGTAAAAATTCCTGGAACTCGAGATTCAAATGCATTTTACCTCTATGGATGCAAATAATGCAAACATGTCTTAGTGTTTCACAAACAGTTGTCTAACAATGGTTTAGAATTTTAAACAGCAATCAAACAATATAATTGTGTTTCAAAATCAGTTGTGTATCGATATATTTTTAGTATTGACAGGGCAACAGTGTCTTTTTTCAAACAAAGTAGTGTAACAATGTCTTTTCACAAAAAAAAAGTAATTAAAATTTTTTTGTTCCCTCCCCAAAACATAAGTGCAACATTTATTCATTTTCCTTTAGCTTAGTCTCTATTTCAGAGGACGCCACAGCGGAATGAACCACCAACTATTCCAGCATACGTTTTACACAGCGAATGCCCTTCCAACTACAATCCACTACTGGGAAACACTACACATTCATTCATTCATTCATTCATTCAATTATTCATTCATTCATTCACTCACACACACACACACACACACACACTCACACACACACACACACACACACACTCATGTACTATGGCTAATTAAGTTAGCTAATTAAGTTCTGTTATTTATTTAGAATAATAATTGTACAATAATAATATTAATAATAATAATTTTATTTATAAAAAATATATAAGTATTTTTAATAATCCCAATTCTGGTTTTGTCCATATCTTACCCAAAGTTGGGTTAAAACATTTTTTTTAGAATGTACATGTTTAATCGTACTGTTTCTTTAGCTAGATTGTTTTTCGTTTTTTTTTTTTTTTTGGGGGGTGGGGGGGGGGTATATATGAAGTGATGGGTAAATGATACAAGATAAAAAACCCTTGCTGCCAAATATGAATGGTAAACAGTAGTAGAGTGTGAAATTTAAACATGACAATTAATTAGTATTCCAGCACAAAAACTATTATTACACTGAACGACAGCATAGTCACAATTGACAATAGACAGCAGTTGAATGATGAAGTGATTGCTTTATGAGGTGATTTGCCCAGGGTGCCATTTAAGCTGGAACCGCCACTGATTATTATGAATTAATGATGAGTTAAGCCACGCGCTAATCATGAGCTAACTTTAACTACAGCATGATTTAAGAGTTTATGTGTAAATACTACCTTTATTACTTGTTAGTACATGATGTTAATCAATGTATTAATTAATGTTTATGTTTAAGCTAAATGTGACCAACTCATGAGCTATTAATATATAATTTTGTCATGACTTTACTTGGAGGGGCACACCATCATTAACCCATTCTTTTCTACTACTCATGAACTCTTTATGCACATCTGTCTAGTAAGTTTACACTGAATAACAATAGAAAAGTGTTTTGTCAACATCAACATGAACAGTTTAAACACGTTCATGAGTAGTTAAGGATGAGTTAATGGTGATGTGCCCCTCCAAGTAAAGTCATGACATAATTATTTATACTCACTACTAGCTCATGGGTTCATGTTGGTTACATTTAGCTTACACTTAAATGTTGATTAATACAATAATTAACAACATGTACTAACAAGTAATTAAGGTAGCCATTATTCATGTACTGTTATTGTAAAGTGTTACCAATAAGTCATTGGAAAAGTAAAAAACGATGAAGAAGAATGAAATAAAAAGTTGAAGAAAGGCTTAAATGCAAAGTCTAACAGATCACCTTCAACACTCACAGAGGCCCAGCTCCAGTTTGTGGATCATGTTTTTGGGGCACACCCAAAAATGTGAAGCGTCGACATCTAGAGCGCCGAGACCTGCCTGTGGAAAGTGAGTGTGTGGCAGGGTGACCGGCCTGTCTGTCTGCACCTCTCACCCTCTCGGTGCCGTCCTTGCATTGACACAAACAGCTCCTTAATATTCCCCCTCGCTCCCCTTGTCTCATCCCGTCAGTGTCCCGCTGTCCTCCTGGCCGCGTGGACAAAAGAGACGGGACGTTCCGGGCGGAGGACATGAATCATTATGCTTCCTCTTTCCGGGACCCGCTCGCATGCCCATTGATTCTACCGACTTAATTGGCTTTATTAGCCAAGACGGGAAGCCGGTGAGGGGGTTTCTGCAGCATCTCTGTCTGCGCCCCCCTTTCCTCCTCCATTCTTCCACCCAGGAGAAACCCTGCGTAATTGTTTTCCCTCTATCTTCTATGTCATTGTCGGATGGGTCCAGGGGGATTATTAGTAACCCTGGGTCCCTCAATAATTCATCCTAAGCTATTTATACACAAATGGAGAGTCCTTTAAACTCTCCCTCAGTGAGCTTATCTACTGTTCAGATGGAAAGGCAGAGCGAGGGGGAGAGAGAGAAGCTGAAGAGATTGTGAGGGGTGCAGAGAGCGAGAGAGAGAGAGAGAAAGAGAGAGCGATGTGTACCTCTTTTCAGCAGAGACACAATGACCTGTTTCTCCAGTGTTTTCGACTTTCAAGGTGACGCTGGCGTACTCTCTCCCTTCTTGCCTGCCAAACCGACAAAAGTGCCATCCCGGGAATACGCTCGCTCACACAACGCTCATTAATGGCTTCTAATCTGCCAGCTTTTCTACCCATTTAACGCAATTAAGACGTTTACTAAAGCTAACATGGACCAGCAATCAACTGCAAGGACACAGCAAACGCGCGTAATAGGATTTGTAAACAGACAGCGTTTCATCAAACGCAGGCTCGACATGGTTTCCGACGCGAGCGCGGCCCAGACAGGAAGTCAGGCTGACTCTCGGCAGGAAACAGAGCGTTATGGCTGCTCTCCGAAATCCTGTGCATTCACACAGAAGCATGCTGAGAAGGCCCTGGCGGCTGCTTCCCGCTGATACCCATGTTCCTCACTCTTTTAAAAAGAGGACAGCTAAGCTGCTCAGGGTGAGGAGGCCCGCGGTGGAAAGCGTTCCGACAATCCTCAAAACTCGTCATATTTATCCGTTTGGCAGTGCAACCCTACGCTATCTTTCTCTCCTTGAATAAGTAGGACTGCAGAGCTTCAATTTCAAGTCTTTTTTTGTTGTGAATTTAATGCCCTCGGGCAGGGCATCCGAGGTAGTGGGGCAGAGTGCAACTACACATAGAGATGACATGGGAATTAAACGAGAGGGTCGTTTGCTTAGGCTAGATAGTTTGGCTACTAAAAGCAGCATTCAACATTCTTATAGGGGTGATCCAGAATGTATTTTAAGGCTTGGTTGTGTTTATAAGATGCAATGCATGCTCGTGCTTCATTTGTAAAAAAATATATATATATTTATTTTTTTAAATATCCTACTTTAATTATATACAGCTATTCAGCTAACATGAAAACAACTGTCATATTTCCTAGTTCCTCCGAAAGGCCCCCCCCCAAGAGGCTCTGATTGGTCAGCTAACATAATGTGCTGTGATTCGCGGATTGGCTCCACGTCACCTGAAAAGCATTACACCCCTACAAGCACGTGCTTTTGAGCTGTGTAAATAGTGTCAGTCAGAGTAGCTGTTAGCCGTATCAGTTTTGGCCTGAATCAGACAGAAAATGACACAGATGACACAGCTGAACCTCATGCCTGCTCTCTAATATAAAATCTGACAAGTGTTTTTCACATTTATTTGGAATAAACATGTGTAAGTAATATGACATTTACATATATTTGGGAGTTTGTTACTTGAGATGTAGAACGCAGGGAAAGTGGACACTGCATCGCTGCTGAAGATTGTGGGTGTTTACAGCGATTTGATGGGTAAATATGAATTTTTAGCTAAATTGTTAGCGGTGACAAACAGCATTTCCCATTGTTTACATTCTCACTACAAAATACTGTTAACGCTAGACACTATGCATGTAATTGATAAATTTTAACAAATAAAATTACTAACAGGTTGTGGCTCACAATCCACAGCCTCTTCTATTATGGTTGCAGCTGCTCCTTCATTGAGGAGTTTTTAGCCGAATCCAGCATTGAACTGAGAGAGATTCTGGAAGCTGTCCTTTGTCAAATGCTAGTTATATCTTTTTTATAATTCTCTGGAACATAATTAGATTAAACTGTAAGCACCTCCCTCTTTGTGTTGTGTCCTTTGGAAGCCCAAATACAGAAACAGAAGAAGCTCTGTGGAATTAGCAGCATTTAGACGGCATTTTAGCTTTCTCTGCTTTAAAGCCCCTCTGTCCTTGCCCCTTTGCTGCACGGGGTGTATGCGCCTTGTAGAATTGTGAATGCGCATAACCTGAAGCATTTGTGATCTCACTAACCTGGATGTATTTATCTGTAGTCCCCAAACTTTGTTCGCTGTAGGATTTGCTAAGCTAACTCTGTAAAAGCCAATGTCTCCCTTTACATTGAACGTTGAGTGCGTTACATTCAGAGATGTTTTTTATGTTCACACAGGTACATTACACATCAACTAAAGTTAAAAATATGAGATCGTAGTTGACCACCACTTTAAGGCCACGTTACACAACGATGTAGCCAAAACCTTTTTCAAAATGATCTGCATTTACACATCTGCCAAACATGCATTATGTATGCCAGGCCAGTATTGTCTACTAACCTTGCTAGTAAACAGTCCCCTTAAAAAGTGATGATGTGACGTCGGTGGCTAAGCATCAATGTGTATTATTGTCTGTATATTTGGTTTTAATTACACACTTTGCTGATGAAACGCAGGCATCCACACCACTACTATGGACTCTGCCATTGTTGTGTGTTTGTTCATGTTTGCCTTCTACTCCTCCCTAAACACATGCCATGCACACACACACCCATGTCATCATTTTTATAGACTTTTCAGACTCTTGAAAACTAAAATAAATGGCGTTTGTTCAAACTATTTGTTTAAAACGAGCTGAAACAATTCTTGAGGGTTTTTTGGGACAACTTAATTGTTTTATGTATAATCCACTTAAATTTGTTAAAACTAATACTTACTCCCAGGGTCATTTTATTTCAAATATATTTATATTTAGTCGCACCATATTGGTGTTTTGTAAAATCATATTTTTACAAAGTGGGTCATTAGACCAACGCTCAACCCCCAACCTAGGGGACCAGGACATATACACATACATTAAGAACAATTAAGTTTACCAATTCATAGCGCACGTCTTTGGACTTGTGGGGGAAAACGGAGCACCCAGAGGAAACCAAAGCAAATACAGGGAGAACATGCAAACAGAAATGCCAAATGACCCAGCCATCCCACACTGTAAAAACTAATAAGTTAACTTAATTCCTCCATGTTGCCCAACACATATCGATTGTGTGTAAATATTTTGTTCACACATATATTGTATATACAGTATACCCAGTATTTTTACAGTTAAGGGCAGCGTTTTCAAAAACTTCCACTTTGTAACCTGTTTTTCAGCCCCCAATAAAGTGTCAAGTTGTGTAAACAAACAGGCAAAATGCATGAAAAGTTTCCCATTTTTTGTCTGAAAACATTAGTGTAAACGGCCCCTTAGCTATCATTGTCATCAAAGCCTGGGACATTATTACCAACTCGTAATGTTCTGTGGTGAACTATAACGTAGTCTGCAATCTCCAGACAGCTCTAAATATGTCTGAATTGACTGGGGAGTCGTGAATTGAAACTAATGAAACATGCTGTCTTCAAAACAGAAACTATTCAAAAGTACACTTTATTGATGAAGAACAACTATGGCAGTACAACTGGGAAAACTAGAAAGATAGACATGAACAATTAAAAAAAGAATGAGATAAATTGCAAATCCTTGATTGGCTTCCTATAGAAAGTAGATTGGAGCACATTCAAATTAAAATGGTATATAACATAAATCTGCAAAAATGTCAACAATTCTGTCAATATGGGGTGCTGTGTGTACATTAATGAGGGAAAAATGAACTTAAATGATTTTAGCAAATGGCTGCAATATAACAAAGAGTGAAAAATTTAGGGGGTCTGAATACTTTCCATACCCACTGAAAGTATATCACAGAGTCTTAATATGTCATTAAATATGTATTGTTCTTAATATGCCTTCTGTGAACCATGGTAAAAAATGATGACATGATAGTCATGCTTATAAAAACAGAACAGATTAGACAGAAAAATATTGATTTTAATGCCACCCCAGTGGAGCCCACTGGCCAGGTACAGTATGTGGAAAGGGGCAGGACAGGACAGTAGATTCACTTAAGATTATGATTTAGGCTCTCTACTAATAAGCTTTGCCATGCTGGGAATGGGCTGGTGGGGTGAGGAAAGCGTGATCTCTGGGGCCATTAAATTGCAAATGAGTGATGATGTGCCAGAGAGGCTCCCCCAGATCACGAGCCACTGCTGCAGACATAAGGGCCTCTCATACCCCTCAGCCAACAGCAGACCCAGCTGGGGTCTCTGGATGCACAGCCAAAATCTGAGCAGGGTGCCTGGTCTCCCTTTACTTCCTCACTGCAGCCCCTGTTTGAGGCAGAAAGTTCCAAATCTCCCAGAATGTCATACAAACTTGCGCTGTATATTTAAAATAGATCCAAATCCTTAAAACAAGCAGGGTTTTTAATTAAACGGACCAGCCTAAGAGAAGCCAACAATAAATGCTTACTGCTGTTAAATGAGAGAAGAAAATATGAGCTAGTACTTACATAAATATATGCGTGTGTGTAAACAAATCACAAAATATAGAAGACTGTTTGATATATTTGGATTGAACTATCTGACTATTTGGATTGATACAGTATACACACACATACACACAAAAATATCCATATAAATAAATAAATAAATACATAAATACATATTTTTTCCCATTTCTTTATGGTTATGAATTGCATTATGCTACCTTGATCTCTGCTCTGTCTTTTGATGTTGAAAATTAAACTCTGTAATTTAACACAGTGACTTTTATTTACATTAGTTTATTAGAAAGTTTTATAAACATCATTTAGTAGTTTGAAACAATATATTGTGTAATAAACAAACAAACAAACAAACAAACAAATAAATAAATGAATATATATATATATATATATATATATATATATATATATATATATATATATATATATATATATATATATATATATATATATATATATATATATATTTTTTTTTTTTTTTTTTTTTGCGCTGCGTAAAACATATGCTGGATAAATTAGTGGTTCATTCCACTGTGCCAACCACAGATTCAGATTAATAAAGGGACTAAGCAAAAAAGAAAATGAATGAATGAACATACAGTTGAAGTTAGAATTATTAACCCCCCTTTGATTTTTTTTTTCTTTTTAAAATATTTCCCAAATAATGTTTAACAGAGCAAGAAAATTTTCACAGTATGTCTGATAATATTTTTTCTTCTGGAGAAAGTCTTATTTGTTTTATTTCGGCTAGAATAAAAGCAATTTTAAATTTTTTAACACCCATTTTAAGGTTAAAATTATTAGCCCCTTTAAGCTGTATATTTTTTGATTGTCTACAGATCAAACCATCATTATAAAATGATTTGCCTAATTACCCTAACCTGCCTAGTTAACCTAATTAACCTAGTTAAGCCTTTAAATGTCACTTTAAGCTGTATAGAAGTGTCTTAAAAAATATCTAGTCTAATATTATTTACTGTCATCATGGCAAAGATAAAATAAATCAGTTATTGGAGATGAGTTATTAAAACTATTATGATTAGAAATGTGTTGAAAAAATCTTCTCTCCGCTAAACAGAAATTGGGGAAAAAATAAACAGTGGGGCTAATAATTCAGGGGGGATAAATAATCCTGACTTCAACTGTACGTATACATAAAAAGTACTGGCAGTTTATTACCAGGTTTTTGTACCATTATTTACAACACCAATACAGAAAATATATCACATCAGGCTATTAAAAAATGCAATAAAAGTCACATTTTTAAACTTTTCAAAATCAAAAATCAAAATTGCAGGAAAGATCAAGGTCCCATAACGAAATTCAAAGCATAACGCATAAAGCATAAAAAAACTATATATATATATATATATATATATATATATATATATATATATATATATATATATATATATATATATATATTGTTCACGCATACATTATATATACAGTATATACATGCATGCGTGTCTTTATAAATACAAAATATACTTAATAAATACAGACAATAAACAAACTAAATATTCAAATGTTATTTTGTTCATGATGAATCGTGATTCAGTTGGTATAGATCTGCATGTGCACATTCAGCTCTGGACCGACACTGCCCCATTAGAAGGTCGTTCACTGTCCGAGGCCATGAGGGCCACAAAATAGTGCTTAAATCTTTAAAAACGTCACCTATAAATTACTGCAAAGGACAGCGGGGTCAACGCTTGGTGTGGAAACCGGCCAAGAGCCATCAATCTGCGGTGAGGGTGACATCTGTCTCTGGGACTCCCCTGTTCTCTCTTTCTGCCCTGTTCCCTTTCTCTTTTATCCAGCCTCTTTCCTCACCGTCCCCTCTTTATCACACTTTCTCGTGCTTCCTTGCAAATGAAGGTCCCTCACTAAACCCAAACATATTAAAATTCATGAGCAAATGTTATGTCGCACGTATTTCAACGCAGGGGCTTCTAAAGCACCCAGGCTTTTCGTGGCATCACTTTCAGTGCAGGTTTAATGCCCATTTTGGGCATGAAATACAGATTTTCTGCCTCAGACAGTGGGCTCTGCGCATTTTAAACCGCCACACAGACTTTCACAGCACGAGCCGACAACTTTCAGACTTCCATCCTGAAGATCCTTGAGTTTAGTCCCCGCAGCTTTGGTCTGACCTCCCCTCCCTCCCTCTCTCTCTCTCTCTCTGAAGAAAGCCATAACTTATTTATATATTCGCCTAATTCCCAAAACAAATCTTAAAGGATGCCTGCAATTGCTCTAGATCTCTCACCTCCATTTGAAATACAAACTCCATGAACTTTTAATTCATAGGACGAAATGAGAAATGCGAGCACCTGACAAGTCAGGTCTTTTTAATTTTAGTTTTACAACCTCTCTGATGGCGGCGGATTAATGAACAGGCTTAAACTGACCCTGAACCTCATAACACAGAATTTTTTTAGCTCCTGATGGACTCAGAAGACAAGCAAAACAACGACAACTTTTTTTTTCCCTTTCATTTCCAAACAGTCTGCAAGCTTTCATAAGCATTTTTTTAACCTTAAAGATGCACTAAGCAGTGTCTGAAAGATGCTTTTGACCACAGTGTCAAACACATCCTTTAAAGTCAACATACAACGCAAGTTAAGATTATCATTTTTTATCTTTCCACATCCACTTGAAATGATCCTGAAATGTAGGGTGGTGCATGATTTCGTTCTTTGGGCACCGATAGGATTGTTGGAAGATGGATGTTGCTGGCAAAATGAAAGATGATTGACAAACGGATGAAGACAATGAGACACACTCTGATAGCTCCACCCTAAAGGCAATCCATGTGACCAGAAGTGAAGAGAAGTCATTTTGAGGAGGAGAGAAGATATGATATTTGATAAAGAAGGGCAAATTAATTTTTACAAAATAATAAGTGCACAAATACATCATTTATAACAAGTACTACAGTATAATATTAATAATAATAATAACTAGATATTAAAGTTTGAGGACAAACTTTATGGTGGCTTGAAAAGCCGAGTCTGAATTAGCATGTTACTAGCATGAATTAGCAAGTAACTAGCATGATTCTAACATAAATTAGCATGTAACTAGCATGATTCTAGCATGAACTAGCATGTTACTAGCATGTTTCTAGCATGAATTAGCATGAATTAGCATGTTACTAGCATGTTTCTAGCATGAGTTAGCATGTTACTAGCATGTTTCTAGCATGAATTAGCATGTTACTAGCATGATTCTAGCATGAATTAGCATGTTACTAGCATGTTTCTAGCATGAATTAGCATGTTACTAGCATGTTATTAGCATGATTCTAGCATGAATTAGCATGTTTCTAGCATGAATTAGCATGCTATTAGCATGATTCTAGCATGAATTAGCATGTTACTAGCATGATTCTAGCATGAATTAGCATGTTACTAGCATGATTCTAGCATGAATTAGCATGTTACTAGCATGTTTCTAGCACGAATTGGCATGTTACTAGCATGTTTCTAGCATGATTTAGCATGTTATTAGCATGATTCTAGCATGAATTAGCATGTTTCTAGCATGAATTAGCATGTTACTAGCATGATTCTAGCATGAATTAGCATGTTTCTAGCATGAATTAGCATGTTACTAGCATGATTCTAGCATGAATTAGCATGTTACTAGCATGATTCTAGCATGAATTAGCATGTTATTAGCATGATTCTAGCATGAATTAGCATGTTACTAGCATGATTCTAGCATGAATTAGCATGTTACTAGCATGTTATTAGCATGAATTAGCATGTTACTAGCATGATTCTAGCATGGATTAGCATGTAACTAGCATGATTCTAGCATGAATTAGCATGTTACTAGCATGTTTCTAGCATGAATTAGCATGTTATTAGCATGATTCTAGCATGAATTAGCATGTTACTAGCATGATTCTAGCATGGATTAGCATGTTACTAGCATGTTTCTAGCATGAATTAGCATGTTACTAGCATGATTCTAGCATGAATTAGCATGTTACTAGCATGTTTCTAGCATTAATTAGCATGTTACTAGCATGTTTCTAGCATGAATTAGCATGTTATTAGCATGATTCTAGCATGAATTAGCATGTTTCTAGCATGAATTAGCATGTTATTAGCATGATTCTAGCATGAATTAGCATGTTACTAGCATGATTCTAGCATGAATTAGCATGTTACTAGCATGTTTCTAGCATGAATTAGCATGTTACTAGCATGATTCTAGCATGAATTAGCATGTTACTAGCATGATTCTAGCATGAATTAGCATTTTACTAGCATGATTCTAGCATGAATTAGCATGTTACTAGCATGATTCTAGCATGGATTAGCATGTTACTAGCATGTTTCTAGCATGAATTAGCATGTTACTAGCATGTTTCTAGCATGAATTAGCATGTTACTAGCATGATTCTAGCATGAATTAGCATGTTACTAGCATGTTTCTAGCATGAATTAGCATGTTACTAGCATGATTCTAGCATGAATTAGCATGTTACTAGCATGTTTCTAGCATGAATTAGCATGTTACTAGCATGATTCTAGCATGAATTAGCATGTTACTAGCATGATTCTAGCATGAATTAGCATGTTATTAGCATGATTCTAGCATGAATTAGCATGTTACTAGCATGATTCTAGCATGTTACTAGCATGTTTCTAGCATGAATTAGCATGTTATTAGCATGTTATTAGCATGTTTATAGCATGAATTAGCATGTTGTTAGCATGATTCTAGCATGAATTAGCATGTTTCTAGCATGAATTAGCATGTAACTAGCATGATTCTAGCATTAATTAGCATGTAACTAGCATGTTACTAGCATGATTCTATTATGAGTCAGCTTGTTTCTAGCATGAATTAGCATGTTGTTAGCATGATTCTAGCATGAGTTAGCATGTTACTAGCATGACTAGCATGTCACTATCGTGTTGCTAGCACCTTTCTAGCAAGATTAGCATGTCAGTAGGATGTTAAAACTGTTAGCGTGTGTTAGAATAGCTAGTCACAGTCTCTGGGACAGTTGCTAGGGTGCTGAAATTGGTTGCTAGGGAGTGGCTAGTAAGTTTAAAGGTAATCAGTGATTGGCTGCTGGCTAGACTGAGTTGAATGAGGCCAGACTCTAGTCTGTAGGACAGTCTGATGCAGAGTTATGAGCTCACAAAGGTTGATCCAATGTTAAGTAAATGGGAGTCTTTTACAATGGAAGTCTATGGGACAGTTGCTAGGGTGCTGTAAGTGGTTGCTAGGGAGTGGCTAGTAAGTTAAAAAGTCATCAGTTATTGGCTGCTGGCTAGACTGAGTTAAATGAGTCCAGTTAGAAGTCTGTAGGACAGTCTGATGCAGAGTTATGAGCTCACAAAGTTTGACCCAATGTTAAGTCAATGGGACTTTTGGGTTTTTTCTGGGTCGTTTTTCGGAAAACCCAAGGTCGGATCAGTTAGAAAAGATATAGCAACCCGAGTCAGACCAGTTTGAAGGTTTGACGAAAGTTTGAAGTATGTAGCTTGAAAGGCCTAGGAGGAGATACACTTAGAAATTAGTCTCAGAAGAATAAGAAGAAGAAGAAGAAGAAGAAGAAGAAGAATAATAATAAGTTTAAGATAGATAACAATATGCTGGCTTTTCAAGCCACCATAATAATAATGAGTACATTTAATCCTAACTTTAAAGGGTCTGTTTACCCAAAAATAACAATTTTGCTGTTAATTTACTTATTCCCCAGCCATTTAAAATACAGGTGACTTTTTCTCTTCAGTAAAATATTAAAGAAGTTTTTTAGCTCAAACTGTGGTTCATAGTGATTTTGTATTCCAGCCAACATAGTCAAAACAAAGTTAACAGCAATCCCAGCAGGAACACAACATCCAACGTCATAAGATATTAATATTAGGTTACATTTAGATTGAGATGTCAGGTAAATAAAATCTAGCCAGCATCTAACGACAACATTATTTTGACATCCAATAACGATGTTAAATGATGGGCATGCATTTTACTGGTAAGCGTAAAAAAAAAAAAATTATATATATATGTAAGTTGAACTAACCAATCTGCTTCACACTTTGTATGGTACACATTTCAGTAATGACAGCAGACTAATTACCTCAGACAAACAGCACATCCAAACACTGCAGCGGTTTTTACTTTTCTCCATAAACTTGTAATCAAACAGTTGATGGTCACCTAGTTACAAGCCATAGAAAATAGTGAAGGAAACCACGCGCTCGCGCTTGTCACTTCAGGTCAGAATAACAACACATGCAAGAATGAGTGCCGTATAGCAGCAATGAAGAGGACTAAATAAAAAAGCACGTAAGGATGTCGCCAGAGTGGCTTTTTGGTTTCTTTTCTTGTGCATCCCAGTCACTAGCACCCCATCTAAAAGATTTTTTTTGCATAGTAATATAGTCATTCAACTTCACAAAATTCAATTTGTAATGTTGCAGTATGTATTAGAATAATGATGTTGGTTCCTTTACTTGAAAGCTCAGATTTGATTATCATAATTTGTGTTGTTGACAGAGTTTGAGGTTTTACTGTATTATGATTATTATTCACACCTTACAGATGTTGATCTACCTTTACCATTGCACACACTTTGTAACTTTTTATTTATCAAGTTTAAGAGTCTCTTTAACACTCCTGTTTATTTTATTATAACGAGATATTTTGTTTAAATATTTTTGACTATTAAAACCATTTGCCCTAGTAAAATGAAAAGTTTAAATAACAAAAAATCCTAATATTACTAAATGGATTGTTTAAAAATACTTAATAATTCTTGATATCGAATGATATGAAACATACTATAATATGAGCCATACTTTCATGTAGGCTATAGTCAGTAACCACATTCAATATATTCATTTTATTTTGATTAAATATATTAGTGACTGCATTATGATTCACCTAAAACATAATTTTCACCTAAAAAACAATTGCTAATGTTCCACTAATAAAGGCTCCCATATATCAGATGGATTGATGTTGAGTAAATCAGATGATCAATTTTAAGTGAACTCTAATAATCTATTTAAAAACAGCAAGTGTCTCGCTGTGAGAAAATGCATGGGATAAGAAAAGGCTGTTAAAATGCAAGCAGTCCGGCTGGTCTTTAAACCGAACACATTTCAGTCCAATAAATATCATGACATTAAAATCCTATTTACATGCAATAACACTGAGTGGGAAAATCACTAATGAGGATTTATTTGTTAACAATGCCTCAATAAAAAAAAATAAAAAGTCATAGTCCCTTATGAATAACAAATAGACTGTTTCAGTAGACGTCAAGCTAATTATAATCCCATAATGGTTTAATAGGGGGTTGTTCCAGAGTCATTACGTGTTTTTCTTGGGGTGCGCGAGCCTCGTCAAATCTCTTTTGTATCAAACGTCGCAGCTTACTTTAAATGCTATACATAAACACACTTTTGCATATACTGCGCATACATAAACGTCGCAATCGGTATCTCAATCTGCTCTGACTGCACATCCTCTGCCGTCACGTATCCCACAATGCCCTCCTGCTTCTCTCACACATCCTCTGTTTTAGATATCAAACCCTGCGTGATAAATCTCAATACGGCTCGGCACAAGATGGTGCATTAGCATAGGTACGAGAACACCTCGTGTCTGTACAGACGCGCTCTGTGGTAAGTCCTCCAAATAATACGGAAAAAAAAAATACAGACAGATGATTGCTCTGACATGCAGCTCGCAAAACAGCAGCTCTTTTCCGTACCGCTGCTTCTGTCAAAAAGAAAAAGACAAATTGCGCTTAAAATTGCTAATTTATTTGACTATGCGATGTGGCATAAACAAATGTTTGGTTCAGTCGTGAGCAATAAGATGAGGGAATATAATAAATGCAGGCTGTAACGTCAAATTATGTGGTTTTGTGTAGGTATGGTTATTTACAGACGCAGGATGTTGTTTACAGCAAAACGGTGGGTGAGGGTTGTTTTAAGTAAAGAGCCATTACAGGCCCGTAACCGCTGTGACACTGTGTGCACTCATGCCATCACTGACCTATGCAATACACTTTCGTGTGCTCGTCGCAGGGTTTTAAATAGCACTGCTTCCTGCAATGCATACATGGAAACTCAAATGATTTACACACATTTTGGTAACTCGGTTTTTGATTTTTTTTTTAAGCATTAAGTTCTACGCATTATTTATATACCTTTCTTCAATCAATCAATCAATCAATCAATCAATCAATCAATCAATCAATCCATAAATAAATAAATAAATAAATAAATAAATAAATAAATAAATAAAATAAAATAAATGCACAAAATGAACAAAAAACTGGATTATGTACTGGATTGTGGCTGGAAGGGCATCCGCTGTGTAAAACATATGCCAAAGTAGTTGGTGGTTCATTCCACCGTGGCGACCCCTGATAAATAAAGGACAAAGTCGAAGGAAAATGAAGGAATGTTTTTAATTTAAATAAATCTGAAACATAATATTAAAAATTCCTAAATAAGACTTAATGGTAAGCATTTTTAAATCATTATTTCAAATCTGCTCTGTCATTGATAAAAATGACATACTGAAGAAACAACATGATTGTGATGTTAAAATTACAGTGATTTTACAGCGTTTTTTTATATACATGAAAGCATATTATAGTACAAGTGAAGTGTGTGCTTTAATGTTTCAAACAACTTCACAATGTGGGTTAATTAATATTCTGTTGTCATTCAACAGGTATGTTTATGAAAAAACACTTATTATGAATTATGCAAATTTATTTTGGATATTTATTTGGATATTATTTTGGAAATTTATTTAAGATAAAATACAAAAAAGTAATAAAACATAACAAAATAAAAACAAAAACTCAAATAGTTGCGATTTACACACATTTTCATTTACACACACTGTTTTTTTTTCCAAGTATCAAGTTCTACATATTAATTATAATCCTTTCTTCAAAAAAAAAAAAAAAAAAAGATAAATGCACAAAATGTACAAACCAATTCTAAAAAATAAAATAAAATAAGAATTCCAAAAGGTGACTAAAAATGACATACTGAAAAAATTATTATGTTAAATTTACAGTGATTTTTATATACATAAAAGCATTGTAAAGTACAAGTAGTGTTCAAATAACTTGACTGTGGGTAAATTAATATTATGTTGTCATTCAACAGGTATGTTTATGAAAAAAACACTTATGAATTATGCTAAATTTAGTTACATTTAATAATTATTAAGTTAATTTACCTAGTTAAAATAAAATACAAAAATGTAATACAAAAATAAACAACAAAACAAAACAAAAACAAAACAAAAACAAAGAGAAACTAAACAAAAACAAACCAAACAAAAACAAACAAATTAAAAACAAATAAATAAATAAAAACAACAACAACAACAACAACAACAACAACAACAACAACAAAAAACCACATACTCTTATGTATTCAACATCTGGTTAATGTTTTCAGCCATCAGTAAAAGTGCTGTAGTTTTAACTCCATTTATCACATTTCTGCAGATGTTATCTCTAAAATAAAGTCAATGCATAAACACACGCATACACATACACACAGAAAAAGTCTAACCACGCTCATAGCCAAACAACCAACAGCTAGTCTAACAACCGGGTTTATTGTCATTTTACAGCTTCGGTGTAGCCCAATTTACACGCCGCTATAAAAAAAAGACAGCGATGATTAACAGTGCACAGCCCTTCATTCCTTTCAAAATACTTTGCTCTCCTTTCCTCTTTTCTTTGTTCTCGTCTACACCAAAAAGTAATTAAAATGTTGCTTGCTTAAATCAGTCCATACAATGAAAATGATCTAAGCTATTACCTAGGCTTTTGTCTGCCTTTAGTTCCCTACCTCGCCATTCTCTGCACACTCCGCTAATTAATGGAGTTTGAATACAGCATCATTAGACTAACAAATAGGTAACGCTTCACATAATGAGAAAAAAAGAATTTAAAATCACATAAAGAGCTCAGACAAAAGTGAGAGAGAGAGAGCACGCTGGTTTATTTTTAACAAGATGGATGCCGTGTAGACCCTCGGATCGCATCAGGTATAATACATTTTCAAAAATCATTACATGTTAAATTACAGTGACAACGTAGTAGGTGCTATATTTCTATTTAACTTGGAGGAGGAGGAATGAAAGCTGCGTCTGAGGAGAAAATCATGGGTTTAAAAAGGTTGCTGCTTAAAAAAATCTTGCTGTGTTTTTTGTTGAATTAAATAAACTTTTTCTAGTCATTTCAACTTACTTCAGTCAAACTGACAAAAAATGTTACATTAAATCTTATTGAAAAAGGTTAAAGTAGCATAAATACATTTGTTGTCATGACTTTTTTCATATAATTTTTTTGCAGTGAGTTTTAAGCCTAGAATTATGCAACTTAAGCTACAAACATTGATTCGGAATATCTGATAATATCACACTTATTACAAAATAATGGTCAAAGACTATACGTGCCATGTTCGCTAAAAAAAGTGAATTCTTGCTGCTTGTTTAAGCTACTTATGAGTTCAAATGAAGTGCTGAAACAACACAATTCTTAAGTATTTTTGGGACAACTTAATTGTTTTATATTAAACACTTAAAAATGTAAAAAGGATTAATTTAACTTGATTTGTGTTAGGACTAAATTTTGGTAACAGATTTTTTTTCTAAATCATTAAGGTCTACCCAGTTTATATAAAAATTAAAAAAGATAAATGGACAAAATGTACAAACTAATAAAAATTATAATAATAAAAACAATCCAAAAAGGGACTAAAGATAATATACTGAAAAAAACATGATTATTATGTTAAATTTACAATGATTTTTATAAACATAAAAAGCATATTAAAGTACAGGTAAAGGTGTTCAAGTAACTTGACTGTGGGTTAATTAATATTACGTTGTTCGACATTCGACAGGTATGTTTAGGAAAAAAACACCTATAAATTCTGCTAAACTTTGTTACATTTAACAATTATTAAGTTGATTGATCTAGTTAAGATAAAATACAAAATGAAACTAAATAAAAATAGATTAAATAAAATAACAAAACAAAAACAAAAACACAAAAAGCAAATCAAAACAAAGCAAAGTAAAGCAAAGCAAAAAACACTATATGTGCCATGTTCACCCCCCGAAAAAAAAAAAGAATTTTGCTGCTTGTTCAAGCTACTTATTAAAATGAGTTGAAGCAACAATTCTTAAGTATTTTTATGGGACAACCTAATTGTTTTATGTTCAATCCACTTCAATTTGTAACAATAATTAATTTAACTTGATTTGTGCTGGGTCAAACAGGTTTTTTTACATTTTTGTTTTTAAATGATCAAGGTCTACACAGTATTTTTAAGCCTTTCTCCAAAGAGAACTAAACATAACGAACTAAAAAACAAGATAAATTCAGCAATGTACAATGTTATTTTGCTGCTTGTTCAAACTATTTAAATAAAATTGAAACAGCACAATGCTTAGGTATTTTTGGGGGCAACTTAATTGTTTTATGTTCAATCCACTTAAATTTGTAAAAACAATTAATTGGGACAAAACGGAGGAATTGACACCCAGCATTTTTTACAATGTTGGTGTCTGCATCCAATTCAACTCATATGTGTGATTTTACATAAATAGAACCAAATTAAATATATGTAAACTGTTTCAGGTGACTTTTGGGAAAACAATTGTCAACATAATGTTGCATTGTCATTCAGCATAACATACCCTGTAAAAAACGCAGGGGTGCACATAATTCCTTCATGCTGTTCCAACACAAATTGATTAAGTTAACTTAATCATTTTTACAAATTTAAGTTGATTGAACATAAAACAGTCAAGATGTCTGAAAAAAACGTAAAAAATTGTGTTGATTCAAATGATTTTAAATTAGTCTGAAAAATATTATTTTTAAGTGCATTGAAAAATTGCTGAGTTTCACACAATTCCTTCATGTTGGTCAAACACAAATAGATTAAGCTAGCATAAATGTTTTACCAAATTTAAGTGGATCAAACATAAAACAATGTAAGTTGTCCCAAACAAAAGTAAGAATTGTGTTGTTTCAGTAATAATAATTTGAACAAGCAGCAAAAATATTTTTTTGAGTGTGTATATTTAAGTTAAAAAAAAAAAGAAACAACACACTTATTGTGACTTGTGCTTCATAAAATACATCTAATACTGTGTTAGTGTTCACAGCTAACTGTATTACATTTTAAATAAGAGACGGTGGTGTATATCTAAATATTGATTAAGATATAAATCCTGACATTAGTTTAGTGTTTCAGGGCTGCACTGTGAAAAAAATCTCAGTTTCAGTAGTCATCAAATCCAGGCAGAAAAATCTAAATATACACAATAGCCCGTATTTCAATGCAACTGAATGAAAGCATTTTGACTGGCAGCTCTGTTTTCTCTCTGTATTGTGGGCACTACGACACCTTTTCTTAGCCTTGCCTAGACAGCAGAGCACATATCACTCCTAAACCTTGTAAATATTTAATACGCACACCACAATAACACTTAGATGATGCAACTAGTTTGAAAACAGAAACTATTAATTTTGCTGGAGTTGTTGTCAGAGCACTGCAAGGCTTTGGAGGTTCTTAAATCAAAAAATAGTGATTCGGGGTGAGATAAAAGCAGCGTGCCGTAGAGGGGGGGCATGGCCTCAGGCTTTTCATCAGCGCGGTTTATATGAAATTACAGCTAAACCTTATAAAACTTTTAAGGCTGAACCCGGTTTAGCCCAGCCTTGCTCTTCAAGTCCCGCTATTTAAATATATGAAAACACAACAAGGCTATTACGCCGGACATAAATCTTGCAGGGTGAAATTTTTAGGAAGCCTGCAAAAAAGCGGCGCAGCGTAGCATATTTGCATAGTTTTTAATTTAGAAACTAAATCGCCTCCACCAGACGCCATTACTTCCAGTTTAAAAGTTCAAATAGCCTAACACAACACCACCGTCTGACAGAGAGTTATGGTGGATACTATAATAGATGAAATTCATGAGATGAGTGTTTTGGGACAAGCAATTGCTCAGGAAAGAACTGAGGCCGGTTTTAAAAGTGCCTCAAGGTATGAGGAAATGATTACATTTTGGCCCAATTTAGACAGTACAACAGGGTCACACTAGTTAAAGGGATAGTTCACTAAAAAAATGTTATTTACTCACCATTTATTTCATTCAACTATACCTCAAGCTTTTTGAATAAGCACTGTGCTACATCTGACAGGCTTTCTTTTTTAAACTATTTCTTTTAAACATGTTTACCATATGTTCAATCTGTCTTAATCATTTTAATTCTTAGTTTTCTTTATTTCTAATGTATTTTGTTTATTTTATGTCTGAAATGTGTAATATAAATAAACTTGCTTTTTTTCTGCAAAAAACTGAATATTTTAAATAATGTTGGTAGCCAAAAGTCCTCATTGACTTACACTGTAGAGAATAAACTAAAGTCAACAGGAACCAACAATGGTTGTGTTCTACAACACATTCTACAATATATCTTCTTTTGTGTTCAGAAACTCAGGGGACTCTATTTTAAACTTTAAGAGTTTAAAGCAAAAAGCGCAAAAGCATTAAGTATTGCTATTTTAAGGACAGAAAAATACAATTTGCACCTTGGTGCATGGTCTAACAGGGTTGTGCTTATTCTCTTAATGAGTTCTGGGTGTGTGTTTTGAGCATAACATGCATTAAACCAATCAGAGTCTCATCTCCCATTCCTCTTAATAGTCAGTTGCGTCGCGCCATGGTGAATTTGCTATTTACATGGCAGACTTTGAAAAAACTGAACGCTTTTCTACACTGCAAAAAATGTTTTCCTTACTAAGATATTTTGATTTGTTTCTAGTCCAAATATCTAAAAACTCTTAAATCAAGAAAGATTTTTTAGACAAGCAAAACATACTGTCATGTTTCAAGAAATAATAAGTTTTTCCTTAAAACAAGCAAATTAATCTGCCAGTGGGGTAAGAAAAATGATCTTTTGTCAAATGGAAAACACAAGACTTAATAGTGGCATATTATTTTTGAAAACAAGACGATATGTTTTGATTGCCTAGAAAATGTTTCTTGATATAAGAAATTTTAGACATTTGGACTAAAAACAAGACAAAAAATAAGTAAGAAAAACATTTTTTGCAGTGTAGCGAGAAAACAGTTAAACAGACCATTCGCCCATTACTTTCTCTTGACTTTTACTCTTTACTCCTTTACTTTCGTGAAGAAGGAAATATTGTTGTACGCACTCCACTGGAGACATCCGTCAGCCTACATAATTAATTTAATTTGTTAAGTACAAATATTTACTTTAAAACTGTTTCTAAATTCAGTTCTAATTTCCAGGAAACTAATAAATGAACAATAATAACGAAGTGTGGTCAAATAAACTGAGTTATATCTAAACACACGTCCTAGCCCCATATGGTAATGCATAGGTCTCCAAAACAGACAGACAAATCTAAGCTTGTTTTTATTAATGCAAATATAAATATGCATATAATAAATAATCCTGCTAATAATAATAACATTATACAAATGCAAATTGTCATGAATAAACTGAAAAAAGCCCCCTGACATGAAGGCATGGAGGTAAAAGATTTTTATAATTTTTGTAACATTTTAATCCTTTAATTTTTTTTCATATGTAAAGATATTTGTGTATTGCTGTACATCATGTATGTATTAAGCTATGTGTAAGCATTTGAACAGCATAGGCACATAACTAACGCACTCTGCGCTAGATTTTAGACCTGCTTTTAGTTGGTCAACAGTGCAGTCTATTTCAGTTTCTCAAAAAAGCAATGCGCCATTAATGCGCCTTAACACACCTCATTTATAGACTGGCACATGCAAGAGTCCACAAAGTGGTGCAAATGGATTTACTTTTTTAACTACGTGGTGCAAAATGTAAAAATTAGGGTTGCGCTGGTCTGAAAATAGCAACAAATCGCGCCAAACACATCTTGCGCCGGGTGTATGATAGGCCCCAGACAGACTTACAACCAGTGGATATAAATGATGGCAGACTTTCCTTTTTGGTCCAACTCCCTCCTTAATAAGGATCACCGTAGCCTCTTTTCCCCCTCTATTTCATCAGCAAGGAACTATCTTTTCTCGTGATGTCTGACCTCTGTGACAATTACCTCAAAAAATACAAAAAACACCACCCTCGACTGTCCACCTGAAATATGGGCCTGACAAACACATATTTACATGCATGTTCCTACTTTGTGCCGCATATTGACAAAGCTACCTCTCTGGTGACACATGAACTCACTCATAAACAAAACAGTCACATCGATCACGCCTCGCAGAAACCACACTCGAAGCAGGAGATTGTCGGCGCTTTCTCTGCGGGGATGAGCGATCGGAGACTAGAGACTTGAGAGGATTTGGGATGGGCTGAGGCTCGGAACATCTGCAGATCCAAACGAGCTAGAGAGGGGGAAAAAAAGAGAAACGCTGTGTGTGCAGATGATGCAACAGCAATGCAATGGTGAGTCCAGGACGCGAGCTGAATTAACACCAAGCCGCAGGAGGAAAAACCCAGCGTTTCTCTTTCTCCGACAAGGACATCCAATTGTCTTTCGGAAAAAATCCTGCCCAGAAACTCAGGTTTAGGCTGCCCGGAAACAGAATTTTCTTTCCCCGTTAACGGAGTCTCTTGATAGCACATCGCCCCATTGGAAAACATTCATATTCGTTCACTTTTCAAGGAGAACGTGTTTGGAAATGTGACTGTCTAGACAATTAAAAAACCTTGAACATGTTTGTTTTAAGGTTAAGCAATTGATTTGATTGTTTTCACCACTCGAACAAGAGCAAGACAATGCTAACTGTCCCAGACTCTGCAGGCCAGGAGAGACAGTCATTCAGTGCATCCTCTACTCTAAAAGGCATGCAAGGAGAAGACGTTATGGTCCGCAGCATGTTTCCTGTAGCTGCTGGTGACCGGTACAAATGGCCTCTATTAGCTGTGCTGAGTCACGCAGAGCAGCCAAATGAAAGTGCTGGAGAACAGAGGACTCGCAACCCCCCCATCCCACCACTCCCCCAGCTCAGGCCTGCCCTGAATACCTGTTTTCTCCACCAACTCTTTTTCCCCGTCTGCTTCTATTACTCAGTTTAAAACAGAACCCGTTCCTGTGCTAAACTCTCTTTTAGTCTGTTTTCATCCATCTTTTTTTGTTTTGCTTCCCCCCTTCCCTTCGATCCATCATCCCCCCCATCTCCATCCTTTAGACAGGGTTGTAGCGCCTCTTTCTCACTTTCTCCCGAGAGACAGGAGTCTAAGGACTAGATAACTGATGTACAGAATCATTACTTTAGCTGCTCAGGCATGAGGATGAATGGAGCACCCTCCGCTCAGTGTCTCATTAAAGTCAGCACGTAAAACGCATCATGCTTTATTCAGTCAGATGCATATCAAGCAACGGCGCAATCAAATATGTGCCATGTCTGCATATCAAAAAAATGGAGCGCTAAAAGCAGACCATATGCATGGGAATAATGACTATCAAAAATAGACGGTGTGAATTCAGCAGCACAGTACGAAAAATGCAGCGTCTCCGCCTACGTGCTTCTTTATAGCATCAAACACGTTCACTCTCCACCTACACTCATCACAACTTCAAACGCTCACACTTCTCGGCGATGGTTGCTTCTGGTGTTTACTTGCACAACGCGCGATTTTAGAATCTGCTGAAAATGCAACTGCTACCAATTAAAGCTATAGTTCAGCCAGAATCATGATTTAGTCATCGTTACATTGATTCACACTAATATGCCTTACTTTTTCCAGTGGAACACAAAAGGGGGTGGTGGAAAAACATTAGACTTGGGTGAGTTTCCCGAACAACGACGTAACTCGCAGCTGAACTATCATAGTATGATGCATCGCTTGGGGAAAAGAATGATGTAGTGAGGAGCAGGGTTGGGCCGATAGACGATGACATCGTCCATCACCGATGGCCGATAGACAACACTTCTCCATCGTTGCAAGTGTACACGTTTGCGAAGTTTGTGAATGTTCGGACTTGGAAAACGCCAAATCAACGAACTATGTATGTAATGACGGAACTTGCGACCATAGTTGGCAAACAATGGTTTTCAGAAACGCAGCCCTGATTGACTTTCATTGTATGGATATCATTCTAAATATATTCTTTTGAATTCTATTGAAAGAAATTGTCATGCAGTTTTGGAACAAGTATTTTCATTTTGTGTTTGGATGTGATCTCAACAGCTTAGTCAAACTGATGTCTCGTTAAAATCTAAACAATCATCCAAAGCAAGCAGAAACCATGGCTGTTTCTCAATCCCAAGCACGCAAAGTTTGGACTTGCGTTCTTTAAAGTTCAGACTTGAAAGAACGAAATTAGGTAAACAAAGACAAACATTGTACAACATGGTAACGTTAGCATAATTAAATTATAAAACATAAAATAACACTGCCAAAATATTACACCTGAGAACAAATAATAGATATAAATGACCAAAAACTGTCCAATAGAAATACACAAGATGAATTAAATATGTTTATAAACTTAATGTTTATATAACTACAATGAACAGATGCAATCCAGCGCTGGATTCGAGATTGACTGGCCGATTAAAGCGGCTTTCGGCGGGGGAGGTGATGATGAAGCTACCGCTGACAGGCTGGGGGTCAGAGTCCACATAAGCTAAGGCACATAGAGCTATCTTTGTGAATAAACTGCCGATTCAAGTTTAAAACAATTATATGCTCACCTAAAAAAACTCTTAAATCTTTATTTTGTGACACAGCAAAGGAGTATTTGTAAAATTGTGCAGGTTTTCTCCTCCGCCATTAGCTTTCGCTGGTTGGGCTGCAATGCATTCTGCGATACCTGCGCTTTACAAGTTTGCACAAGTCACCTCTTGCTGCGTCCTCGACGAAAAGGGAGCAAGTACACATCCGGGAATTTTATCTGTACTTGGCAAGATGTGAATTTTGAATTGGAACAGTACTTCGGTGACGGTTGATGACGTAAGAATGCAAATACAGACAAGACCGCATATTGAGAAACAGCCCATGTTTTAGTGACATCAATAGCTGCATTGAAAAGCATGAGGTACTGTCATTCGCGTTATCCTAAGACCCCAGCAGAGAGCTGCAGACCTGCTCTCAGGACCTCATCTCAGCATGGAGTGCAATGGTAAATCTTGAACAATGTGTGTGGGAAGGTAAAGTGAGTGAATAAATGGATGACAAAACCCTGTGAATGGAAAGAGAAATCGCATGATTGGGAGAGGAGCGACGGCAGAGACATACAGGCTGGAGGAGGTGATAACGTGCGAATAGAGGAAGTGGGAGGAGGTGGAGATTGATGAGAAGCCAAGATGGAGAACTTCCTATAATGATGAAAAACAAGACAATGCGATCATGTTAATGATCAAGGAGGGCAGACAACTGTAGGAATATTTATGGCGCTCTAACAAATGGTAATTTGTTTGGGAGGCACTATCAGTGAAAGCGCTGCTACGCCGGGTTCAAAATAGTTGAGTCTGTTACAATAGATTTTGCGATTATGACACCTAAATATTAGTCAGGGCATGTACACACACAATACAGTGCTTGTCATCTTTAACAACATGCATTAAACTTGAACTACAACTTCAGGAAACAAATTAAGTGGGTTGTTTTGCACTGATTGTCTTGTCGTCTTAAGGAAATGTCACAGGAATATTGCTGCAACCCTTTCCTCTTGCTTAATGCCAACTGGCAGCATCGAAGACATTGTTTCCCTTTTTTTTTCATCATAATTGAAAACTATGTAAGAAGAGCTTCTTTGCTCTTATTGGTTAATGTCATTGATATGATGGAACCCATCATGGAGAAATCAAACACATTTAAACACAGGCCCGTAGCCAGGGGGAGATTCACAAAGATCTAGAATTTGTCCCATACATGAGCTCACTTATCCTATTTTGACTAGTATGCCATAATGAATTGTGAAAATAACCCATTGAAGATGGGATGGCTGTCGGATGACTTCAGATGGTCAGTTTTGGCCAATGCAAACAATTATTTTTGATTCTTTTTGAGTCTAATATCTGTGGTGCAACAATCTGACGTAAGTAGGGTCATCTTTCACTACTGACTGACTGTATTGTTATTAAATAGAGAAAACATTCACAAGTAACTTTTATTTTAAAAAATTACCAATAAAAAGGCATGAAGCACCCAAAACAACCCATATTAAAGTTCATTTTAATATTAATTAGGTTATTGTTGTTTTCTATTAATTTTGAAATTTACTTTTAAAAAATTATTATTTATTATTATTTTCTTATTATTCAACTGACCAAATTCTTAAAGTTGTGCTGGCTAGTTTGTTATTTGTGTAACAAATAACAATAGGCTACAGCTTTTCATTAAAACTTTAAACTATAAAAAAAATTTCTGATGATATATAATGTAATAAATGTGTATTATTGCTGCCGGACATCCATTGTTGTTTACAAATTACCATTACACCCTAAGTCAGCTATATCATGGCAAAGTAGGGCTGATATAGTGTTGTGTGAACCTGCCATTAAGGATAGCATTGTATTGTTTAGCTTGATAGCACGATGAGGAAGATCCTTTAACATAATTCAATCATTATTTTATATTTATGCAATACCGAAGTGTTTATATTAAATGTTTTACCTGTTCACATCATGATTTGTTTATTTCATGCGCTCTTGTAATCTTTAATCAAACACATTAACCTTCCTTCTCTCCTCCCAACAGCATCTCGTGTTTAATGACGTGTGCACCGCTGTGAGAGCGAGGTAATAATCCCTCCCCTCTAGCAACATGTCACTCTCACATGAGATCGCAATGATATGCAAACAATGAAACAACAATCCAATCAGCTTCAGATGAACTAAATCAAGTCCTGTCCTAAATGTCTTCAGCTATTTCACTTTAATATGTGTCAAAATAAAGTTTCATGCAGAACTTAAAAGCCCAAAATGACAATTTGCTCATAATTTACTGCCTGTCTAGACTTGCTGAAATCTTCCAAATTTTGAAATATTGTTATGCTTTTTTATTTTATTTTCCCCTCATCGATGTTAAACTGTTTTGACACAATCTACATTGTAAAAAGTAGGGATGTCCCAATCAGGTTTTTTGCCCTCAAGTCAGAGTCATTTGATTTTGAGTATCTACCGATACCGAAACCCGATCTGATACTTCTATAATACATAAAAAAGGATAAAGAAGAGCGAAGAAACAAATCCAGGATTTTGCTTATGTTTTATTTAATTCACCTTATGCTAACATTCATAAACTCTGTTAATAAACAGAGCACTTCTGTGAGGTAGCTTGTACAATCAAGTAATAAATAACATCAATTTTTCACTTTTGGACTTTAGAGCAACAGTAAATCTAAAAAAAAATCTAATATAACAACAAATAGCACCTCATTTTAAAACACCCAGCAGGCAATCTCAGGTTTACTTATCTCACAGTTTGATATGGCAATGTTGTCGTCATCAACTTTACACACATACACGTGGTTTACGCTTGAAGCTGCTTCCGTGTTCTACTTTGCCGGCATTTAACCAATAGAGTCTCTGCAACAAAGTGATGTCATGACGCATGCATTGCTGTTTCTGTGTGAAGTCAAGAAAGACGTGTAACTCTGTGCCACCGCATAACCATAGATGTGTTAAAAATAATGACAATATAAGTTAAAGTCAGAATTATTAGCCCCCCTTTGAATTTTTCAAATATTTCCTAAATTATGTTTAACAGAGCAAGGACATTTTCACAGTATGTCTGATAATATTTTTTCTTCAGGAGAAAGTCTTATTTGTTTTATTTCAGCAAGAATAAAAGCAGTTTTTAATTAAAAAAAAAAAACATTTTAAGGTCAAAATTATTAGCCCCCTTAAGTTATATTTTTTCCGATAGTCTACAGAACAAACCATCGTTATACAATAACTTGCCTAATTACCCTAACCTGCCTAGTTAACCTAATTAACCTAGTTAAGCCTTTAAATGTCACTTTAAGCTGTATAGAAGTGTCTTGAAAAATATCTAGTCAAATAATATTTACTGTCATCATGGCAAAGATAAAATAAATCAGTTATCAGAAATGAGTTATTAAAACTATTATGTTTAGAAATGTGTTGAAAAAAAAACTCTCTGTTAAACAGAAATTGGGGAAAAAGATAAACAGGGGGGCTAATAATTTAGGGGGTTTAATAATTCTGACTTCAACTGTATATAATATATATTTGAGTCCTGATCAGGAGGTAACATCCGATTCTGATCGAGTCTGAGACCGCATGATCATGCCCGATTTCTGATCAAGTGATCGGATCTGGACATAGAAATAAAGATGAATAATTTATTGTTGTTCCAACTTTCTTCTGTGGAACTCACAAAAAAGAACTTTTTGGATTCAAAATGACCTTCATTTTATCGAAGAACAGACTAATGTGCAACATTAGAAATAGTCAGAACAACAGGGGAGTGAATAAATGCTGAAAGAATTTTCATCTTAGGTGAACATTGCCTTTCAGTGTAAATATTAGTGAGTTTTAAGGGTACTACCCCAGTGACAAGCTGCTGCAAAGGTACTATTTTTTCCTGAAAGTGAAGGGAAAGGTCGTTTTTACAAAACAGCATATTAAGTTCTTGAAGCAATGAGAGCTCCAGAGAGGACAGGCCTCAGTGTACTGCAGGGTACGGAGAGAACGGCACTGCTGCCAAAGGGAAATGGATTTTGAGAGACACTGACGCCAGTCCTTATGTTGTGGAAAGAGAGAGAGTGAACGAGTACCTAAACCCAGTTGCAACAGGGAGCCAAGCCGGTCTGACGACCACACCAGTGAACACGGGCCCTGCAGTGGGGGGATGGGTACAAAAGAACCATATATTGAGAGGAGGAGACAGTTCCTAGAATCAGCCAGCACGACTCCCCATAGTTCACGAGCAACATGATTAACCACCGGACGGGGAGTACTCCAGCGGTGCTATTAATAAAAGATAACCTCCTACCCTCCCCAGACCCGCTACTCAAAGCCACATTTTTGCTAGGCACATACAGAGGACAGCTTTGTTTACTACAACGGAGGGACTTCATCCCTGGGGCTGAGGGTAAGCAGCTCTTCCCTCGACTCCCATAGATAAATTAGCCACTGATGTGACCCTAAAGCCAAACAATGTCCTCTGGGTTGGGGATCAATTAGACAAGCCTGTGGAATAATGACACCCCAGGGAAGATCCTCCAAAGGAGACCCTTTTTGGACCCCTGGCTGAGGGCTCCAGGAATTGATCTTTCCGAACACACCACAGGTACACAGTTTCAGCAGTAATTACCACACTGCAGGAGCGAGCGAGCGCACAAACAAGGCACAGTTGTGGACGGACCTAACCGGAGACGCGAGTTGCTGCGCATGACACCAACTGGCAAGGAGAAGATAAGCAGGAGGTAATTATAGTTCGCCTGCTAGAACTCGCCACACTGAAACGCTATTGTGTGGACTGTCATCATAAATTAATATTTTATTGTGAAGCAATAGCACAAGAACAATCATGGCTACACAACCCCAATTAAGAGGTTACTGGACAGAACCTTTCAGTACAGATCCTATCCCTGCTTATAATGCTCTCTTCTTCATTGCCTTGACGGCTGCCATTTACCTTCAGTTCCCTCACAGTCATACTCGGACAAAAGTCACAAGGTAAAAGGCTATTTGTATCAGGTGCCAAGCAAGAGAGGATTTTATGCTGTGTACACAATACCATCTTTACAATAAAACTAATTAGAGATAAAAATCACACATTGGTTTTGTTCTGTCATAGATGGGCATAATGTAATTATTGACATTGTCCATCCATTTCTATTTTCAAAGTTTAATTAAAATATATTTAGTATGATGAATTATCATGTCCAAAAATTGTAGATTTCAGGTGATTTTCTACCCTTGAACAACTAGTCAGCACAATGTAGGCAAAACTTGAGAGAGAGAGAGAGAGAGAGAGAGAGAGAGAGAGAGAGAGAGAGAGAGAGAGAGAGAGAGAGAGAGAGAGAGAGAGAGATTATACTTCGGAAGAAGCCTCAATGGAATTTTTTTTTGTTGATGGAATTATAAGCGAACTGAACCTCGAGTCAGCTTTTAAAGCAGTATACATGCTTTACACACTACACTTAACCCTAGGTTAAGGTCTTTTTCTACATGGCCAGCTTTAACCCTGAGTGAAACACACGTTTCACTCTTGCATTTTGGATAAGGGTCAGCATCACCTTTAACCCTACCCTATATAACGCTTGCGGAGATTTAGCAAACCAATACAACGCTACGTTGAGTTGTTTAACAACAGACACCAATCATACACTATCTCAGTGCTTATCTCATTAAATATTCATACGCTTTGTACAGTCGCTGAAACTTTCGCCCCGCGTTTAGTCTTACGGTTAAGATGTCGAACAGATACGGCGAGTGATGAATAGATATTATTTTTGCAGGACGCGTGCACATTATAGTACAAATATTCAAATGAAGACGTCAAGCGACGGTTTACAAACGCACAGCTTGGAATCTCACAACCTGACAGCACACAATTTGCAACTAACCAATGGAGTATGAAAACTGTGAAACACAGAATAAAACAGAAGTCAATCTCAAGTGTAAAATATCACCCCGCCCCCCATCCTCAAAATAGGATCGCGCAAAAAAGGATCGCTGTGTATCAAAATTCGCTTCCAAACCTCAATCAATACTCAACTTTCGTAGTAGACCACCTACACGAATGAATGAATAATCCCCTCGCGCATTACATATGTTAAACTCATACGCAAAATCAGCCTGTACATCCAAACATGTCGTTCAAAACATTCGATTTTTCTGATGGAAACGGAGGCAGAGCAAATCAAGACATTCTAATGACAGAGTGTCGCGAGCGAAACCAACCTTTGTGCATGCCAGTAAAGCGGTCTTTCAGCACGGTGAGCTCGTAGATCTTGCCAAATTCCTCGAAGAGCGGCCGGAGGTCCTTCTCGTCCAGATTGCGGGGTATCTGTCCGATGAACAGTTTGATGGCATCGTGGTCCTTCATGGGAATGGTGGCGCAGCTCGCGGGACTGTGAGTGTGGCTTATTCCGTTCACGAGCCCGTTCGTATTGGCCGCTCCTCCGTGCACCGCGGCGTCCACCTGTCCGTTCGTTAAAGTTGCCATGTTCGCCGCGAGGACTTTCAGCTTGCTACACCTTCTGGAGTGCTTCAGATGACGGGGGATGAGACGTCCTACTCTGGTTTTGGCAGATGCAAACACGTACCATTGAACACAAGTCAAATATCAAACGCGTTTGGTCGTCCAGGCGGAGGCGTGTTTCCTTGTACGTGTCCCCTTACTACTCAATTCATTCATTCATGTGATATAAACCAGAGAGAGAGAGAGACCGACAGCGTTCGCTTTACCTCCGTTCCCCTCGCCCCTGCTTCTAGCTACCCTTTTATTTTTTGCATTGAGAAGTCGGTATGGGTGTCCTCCCGGTTTAAACCGACAGGGCTGTCTCAAACGCGCTCTGTGCAGTGGGGAGGACGAGGAGAAAAAGCGGCTCCCTTTATGTCACTCGACGCGCTCTCTCCCCCTCTCATCCTAATACAGTAACATGGTATGTTCCGCCGAAGGAGAGGGACTATAAATAAAGAAAATATCACATTTACACGGCTCTTTGTACGCTGCCTTGTGAATGACGCACACTTGTATGTAGTGACATCCAATCTGTTTATTGCAAAGAAAAAAGAAGAAAAAAAAGAGAAAGTCGTGCATGCACTGGTTTCCAATGTACTCCGATGTATTATAGTTCCCCTATGCGCGTTTTATCTCTGGAGAGAATTAAAAGATTCGCTAAAATCGCTGTAAGAGCGGAACTAATGGACAGCGCCAGTGCTGAAACGCCAGGGAAGAGTGAGGGTACAAACAGCCGTATGCGCGCAACCTCGACGAGGTTCATCCATTCCGTTTTATTCAATTATTTATTCATCTACTACTTCGATTAAACTCAAAGATGTTTTATATTTCCCTGAATGAGAAGCAATGGTTCTCCTGCTGCCAGAAAGAGGGCTGTGAGCTCCTCCGCGCGGTGTGCACGAGCAGGGAGGAGACACGCTACTCTGAGCGCGTGTGTGTTCAGAAACGGGGTAATAACATACAAATCTGAATCTTATAGTTGGTTAACCCATTCGGAGCCAGTGTTCGTCATTTTCATTTGGCGTATTGGATGAATTTGGTTATTAGGGTGGTGCACTCTATCAGAATGCATTTTAGATTGGGCAATGCCACGTCAATCTGTGAGTGCTAGCCTACATTGTTCTTTTTTATTTGCAATAATTTGTATGACGATAAAGAACAAAACATTGCATATAACATTAGTGTCCTCAACAGGTAATATCAAGAACACTATTTTATGCACATACTTAATGTTCACTCTAAAAAAATGCTTAGTTGTTGTAAGCCAAAGTTGGGTCAAATATGGAGAAATCCAACTGTTAGGTTTAAAATATTATTGAAATTTCATAAAATAAATAAATTAATTAAATAATAAACCAACATTGAGTTTGTCTCTATTTGACCCAAAGGTGGATTATAACAACCCAGCATTTTTTTGAGTGTACAATTATATACCTGAATGGTGTATTTGAAAATAAAGTAAAACATTATGGGGTCAAATTTATTGTTACATTGTAATTCAGTGTAACAGATGTATTCGTGTAATTATATTAGTCCCTTTATTCATCATGGGTCGCCACAGCGTAATGAACCGCCAACTTATCCAGCATATGTTTTACACAGCGGATACTCTTCCAGTTGCAACCCAGTACTGAAACACCCATACACTCTCACATTCACACATATACACTACAGCCAATTTTGTTTATTCAATTCATCTATAGCGCATGTCTTTGGACTGTGAGGGAACACACACAGAAATGCCAATTAACCCAGCCGGGACTCGAATCAGTGACCTTCTTGCTGTGAAGCGATAGTGCTAACCACTGAGCTTCCATAATATGAACTTATTCAAAAATAATCAAACAATAGAGAAAGTCATCATACTATATTTAAAATAACTCTTGATGGCAATGGGTTAACCATGGTGGATTGAAAGATAGTATATTAAATGTATACGTTACAATTTTACAATTACAATTGATTAGTATTTTGAAGCTGCACTGTCACCCTTAAGTAAAGTCTTTTAACGTGTCATCTATGCTTACATTTTTAAATATGCCTGACCCGATTTGTTTTGGTATATAAACTGATATAAACCTAATTTAACTTTAGTGCCATTATCTTTTTCAGTGTGCAAATTATACATTGACCATCAGCTGGGTCAGCTGTTTGTCAACTGTTAGTTTGTGTAATATATGCTTCAGTCATTTATGTATTTATTTTTAATTACATCAGTTTATTAATAAAACTTATTAAAGTTTTCAGCATTTGAGGGATACTTAGTGTATTCTGACCTACAGTATTCTGATTAGCTATTTCAGATTTTACTGTAGGTTAAACTACAAACTATGCATCTAATTTGATTTGCAGCCTAAATATAGATACAAACACTTATTTTACGAGAAAATCCTGTGAACACGATGTCTATTGGTGCTCTATATCTGCCGGCTTTCAGACCTTTTTCTTTACTAGACTGATTGGCACAATTATGCATTAAAAAAGGTTTGAACCATTATAGAGCGTGTCAAACGTGTATTTATATCATCTATTATTTTAATTATTAACATTATTATTTAAATACAGTTCAGAGTGAAATATTTCTTAGTAATAAAGAACTGCCCCCCCCCCCCCCCCATACACCTTGTTTTGACCTCCTTCAGAAGGGTTCAAGCGTTAATTAGAGAGGGTCAATACCTTCCAAAGCCCCTTATAATTCGCACCCTGGTCTTTTATTTGTTTGCTCATAAATAAAGAGGACACATTCTGATACTCTTTAAGAATGTTGAGTTGTTGTAACTGGGTCAAATATGCACAAACCCAACTGTTGACATGATTTAAATTTGATTGAAAAAATGTAACCCAATGGTTTTGTTCATATTTGACCCAACACTATACTTCAAAGTGAATATGCAAAAATAAAGCAATATTCCACCTTTTAAAACAGAATAAAGCTATAGACATTTCTTTGTGTCATTTAATGCTTAAAAACCCTTCATCTATAGATGTTGCAACACAATCAATGCAAAGCAAGAGCTATTAAAACCTTCCCATATTTTTTTGGATAGATTATCATTTAGAGCAAAATAAAAGCACATTCATATTTTAATGTCCCAGAAACATAATTCCAGAACCACGGGTCAATTGCTGACACTGCAAATCTAAAGTACTCAGAGATTATTTATAATCACATCTTTTCACTTAGACCTTACTTTCATTTGGTCTTTGGATTTCATCTGATGAAAATGTTGTTTGCTTCAACAATAAAACCAAATTTCACTCTTCTCACTCCAAAAAAAAAAATCAAGAGTGTCTCTTCGATTTAATAACAAAAACTATTAATGAGTCTACAGAGATCTGCTCCTGTAGTTTCTAATCAGAAAAACCACAACCATATAAAAAAATCTCATATCATAATATAAGTCATCTCATACCCTGATAACGATATATATCATGATACAGTACCATTTCAGAAAATAATACTTTATAAATACCACATGGAAAGTGCTATTTGTTTTTTTTTTTTTACATTTTAAAATATATACACTTGAATATGTATTCATTATTATCATATTTTGCACTTTATACAGAACTTCAGGGCAAATGTTTAAGTAGGAACGGAAATATAAAACACTTCTAAAAATTGATTACAGGCCTTTCGTATTTTTTGTTAAAGAATTTTTATGTATGATATTTCTGTTTGAAAATAAATAAATCAAATCAAATCAAATCCCCATAACGATGTGTGATATTGCGCTCATATCTATTATGAAAAAAATATTACAGAATCAGAAAGAGCTGTTTTTATTGTTCATAAATAATAAAAAAAAAGGTAACAGGTTGCAAACAATTTAAACAAAGAAATTAAATTTATGTTGAACTTAATTTATTTGTTTAAATTCAGCTCATATAAATCGTTTGCAACCACTTACTTGACAAAAAAAATTCAATAATTTTTTTTTCAGTTTACTCTCTTAGAATGCTGGGTTGTTGCAACATTGGTGACAATTACAGACAAACCCAAATAAATAATATTGAAATAATATTACATTGTAAAATTTTTTTTTTGTTGCTTGTTCAAACTACTTATTTAAAATGAGCTGAAACAACACAATTCTTGAGATTTTGTTGGGACAGCTTAATTGTTTTATGTTCAATCCACTTAAATTTGTAAAAACTATAAAGTTAACCTAATTTGTTTATGTTGTCCCTACACAAATCAATTGTGTGTTTTACAGTGCATAAAACATGTATTCATTTAATGATGATTTTAAATACTTATTGAGGGCAAAAGTGTTGCATGCAAAACTGTTGCAAACAATTTATTTGTGTTGAATTTAAACAAACAAATTAAATTTAATAATGTTTAACTTAATTTGTTTGTTTAAATTCAGCCCAAATAAATTGTTTACAACCACTTAACTTAAAGTAAATCCAAGGAATTATCTTTGAATAATTTTTTTCAGTGTGGGTAAAACATGGTGAACTGATATGCCCTCAATTTTTTTTGGGCTTGTTTAATTTACACATTTAAAATAAGCTGAAACAACACAATTCTTGAGATTTTGCTTGGATAACTCAATTTGTTTATGTTCAATCCCTATATATTTATTAAATCTGTTAAGTTAACTTAATCGACTTGTGTTGGGACAACATGAATGAATTGTTTGGAACCCTGCATTTTTTACAGTACATCTAAAGAATATGATTTAATACTCATCGGTTTGATTAATTACAATTAATTCATATTTTGTGGCTGCAATATCATTCTTTAATACGCTGAAATAAATGATTCCTGCAAAACTGTTGCTTATGCTTGTTGAATTACAACAAACAAATGTATTTTAGTAACGTTCAACTTAATTTGTTTGTTTAAATTCAGCCCAAATAAATAGCTTACAACCACTTAACATACAAAATATGTATTTAGTAAATCAATTTTTAAAAAAATCATTTAGGAATCATTTTTGAATAATTTTTTTTCAGTGTAGAGTCTTTTAATATGTCATCAATTCATACTTGTTTTAAATACGTCTGACAATATTCCTTTTTTGGCATATAAACTGATATAAACCTAATGACACTACAGACTTTTATTTTGCTCATAAATAAAACCAGACACATTCTGCTCTACAAGCTCTAAAAATGCTGGGTTGTTGTAAAAACAAGTCAAATATGGACAAATCCAACCATTGGGTTAAAAAGTGTCATTTAAATTTAATTGAAAAAATGAAACCAACATTGGGTTTGTTCATATTTGAGATTTTACTGTTGGATTAAAAAGTGCTAATTAAATTTAATCAAAAAAAAAAAAAAAAAAAAAAAAAATTATTGTCAGGTCTGTTTATGCATATGAGGAATTCAATTTATTGACAAGATTCCACAGTGCAAAAGAATGAAAAAACACAAATAATAGAGGAATAAAACAAATAAATAATATAAAATATTGTATGTATAGCTGTTATGTGCAAATTGAAACAACAAACGTGTGTCGTTAAATAAATAAGTGTTTGTGTATATAAATAGTGTTTATTCCATACTATAAGCAATGTATCTTGTGATACAACATGAAATGACATGAGACTGAACGAGACTTTTTGTTTTGTCCATATTAGAGCTGGGCGATTTGGCCTAACATCAAAATCTCAATTAACTGAACATTCTGAACTCGATTATGATTAATGAAGGATTATTTTTATTATTTATTTTATTTTTTTGCCCTCACAGCTCACTGACAAGTTTTGTACAGTAAACATGCTCGCATATTATATGAGAGATTTTTCAATGAAGGTAAGGAATTGAAATAATTGATAAAAACACACATCTACTATCCATGATTATTTATTCAACATCAACACTGAACAACTAAAACACACATTGCCTAAAAACTAACAGCAACTTCTTATAAAAAAAGTGAAAATGAATAACTTTAATATAACAAAATAAAGTCAATATTCAATATTTTTCATATTAAAAATAGAAAATAAGCAGCATCTCTTCTAAATAAAATAACTCTGGTATACCCTGTACATAATATTTTAAACAGTGTATTTTTTGCATCTTCTGTAAACAAACATGTTTAATGTAAATAATCATTTTAATCTAATGGAAAATATGCCGATAATGTGAAAATGTGATATTTGAGATAATGTGATAATTGAGAAAATATGTCTCAAGGCATCT